>NC_134705.1:50735770-51095770 GCF_043290135.1 Rhipicephalus microplus
TCCATACAAATGTGGTGTTTATTTTTGCGAATAATCAATATCAAGTACCCATTCATAGTTCTAAACAGAACAGCTTGGATTAATCAATAAGCTGATGTTCAATCACTAAGTGGTCATTGTTTGCGTTGAATGTCCAAAAACAATCATACTGTCACGTGCTCATGACGTCGCCAAAGAATGAGACAGTACGTTGAATATTAAGCTGTTTGTTTGGGTGTACCTGTGACCCGTAAACGGAAAGTCGGATCGCAGTAGCAGACTTGCACTGATAGCGGCGAACGGAGAGCCGGCCGTCGATGACAAAGTCAGACACATCCCGAAAGGAATAGCCGATGACGCCTTCAATTTTTTGCTGTGCAAGGACTACTCGACGGTGGAGTTGGTCATCGAAGCATGTCGTCGCTTCGAACAAGCGAAAAGTAGGTGCATCGTCCACCGATTTGAACACCTTCCCAACAAGGCGGCTACATCCTCCTGCGAAGATTACAAACATTTGCCCACACCACATATATCACCAGCGTCTGAAAACTCCACCCAAACTCTCCGTCGGGAGCGTTGGCATCTGCTATGTCTATCGTCAAGGTTCCAAGAGACAACTTTGCTGCTTTTTGAAACTTTCAAGCTTTAGTTATTCCAACATTCCATTATTTGGGATGCTGATGGCCGGGGTCAGACAGCCTCTTCACGGGCTTGACTAGGACCATGGCCCTGTACGAAGTGGCAGGAATAGGCAAGTGTACAGGGCACTACAATAATCTATGGAGTGAAAAACAACGTATCAATCTAATACAGAACGCTGCCACTGGAATAACCGAAGTGGAAAAATTATGGTATTGAATGAGCCAGAAAACACTATGTTGCCAAGTTAAAACTCCAACGAATAGTGTAAAAGAATACACAAATATTTACTTATGCCAATATACAGACAGAAAATACCAGTGAAAACAGAACGAAAAATAAATCTTTAAAACAATGTACCAACACCAATTTTGATAATCACTTAAAAATTTTTGAGACCATACAAAAGAAAAAAGATGCAATGGTATCACACGTGCAAGACAAAAAGTATCCTTAGTAATTTTCGCACATGGTTTGTTGATTCAGGTGAAACGGAAAGAGAAAGCACAGCACCTTCTTACTGTAGCTCGTACGCGTGCGTGAAGAAACCACTTGTGAACATGACACGTGTTGTAGAAAAAAGTGCCCGCTGGTTTATACAAGCAAGTGGGCCCAAGAAGTTATCACTTTTTAGTCCTGTGTAATATTGTTTCATAAGAATTGTTTCATAGTGGTCTAGTAGGTTCAATAGCTTCATTTTTAAAAGAGCGCTGAAGTGTGACTTCCTTACGGAATATCTGCAATGTTCTGTAATACATGTAATTTGTGAATGTTCCATAAGGTTGTCGTACCTTAAACCAGATGACAATTCTTTCTGTGCGATAACGACAACACTTTGTAGAGGAGAAACTTAAATTTTAGGAAGCAGGAAACACACCCTAGAAAACATTCCGGTAATCCTGGATACACTCGAAGACAGCTTTTCAATGTGGGAATTCCATGAAATTTGTTCGTCAAAAATTACACCCAGACAATTATCCTGCACTTGGTACTATCTGAAGTTCGGAGATGCTGAACATTATTGGGGCATGCAGAGGCGAAGGCTTAGTTGTAGGCCTAAAGTAAACAGGCTTTTTCTTGGAAAGCCTAATTTTGAAGAAATATTGCATGTCCAGGACGCTAGCTTTGTTATTACTAGGATCGCGTCATTGGTTATATCTTTATAGTATTCTGAACAGTGAGAAGTAAGGTTGTGTTATCTGTACATATAACATACTTACCAGATGCGTCAATATTTACAGTAAAATGAATGCCCCGCCGCGGTAGTCTAGTGGCTAAGGTACTTGGCTGCAGACCCGCAGGTCGTGGGATGGAATCCCGGCTGAAGCGGCTGCATTTCTGATGGAGGCGAAAGTGTTGCGGGCCCGTGTGCTCAGATTTGGGTGCACGGTAAAGAACCCCAGGTGGTGGAAATTTCCGGAGTCCTTCACTACGGCGTCTATCAAAATCATATTTTGGTTTTGGGAAATTCAACACCACATATCAATCAATGCAATATTACGAATATATACACATAATAAAGGGGTTCCAAGATACTGCCTTGAGGCAGATATGCTGAGATTGCTTGTAAATAGGAGGCGTGATCATTGGTGACCAGTATATGCTGACGATACTTTAGGTAAAATTGCATCAATTTCACAAAAACACCACGAAAGCATAAGTGATTGCATTTCTGTAAAAGTGTGATATAATTTTGAGTAATCTATAACGATACCTAGTGCGTGTATCTCATGCTCTAAGGCATCTAATAAGAATTCCTTCTGTGCTAGGAGAGCATGCTGAGTTGTGCGACCATTCATGAATCCGAATTGTAATGAAGTGAAGATGTGGCGTCTGTCTAAAAAGGAAAGCATTCGTCTGTGAATCAGTTTTAATTGAATGATTGATCGATTTGTGGGGTTTAACGTTCCAAAACCACCATATGATTATGAGAGACGCCGTAGTGGAGGGCTTCGGAAATTTTGACCACCTGGGGTTTTTCAACGTGCACCCAAATCTGAGTACACGGGCCTACAACATGTGAATCAGTTTTATTAAACCTTCTTATATTACTGGCAGTATAAATATAGGCTGGTAGTTGTTAAGCCAGTTCTTTTCCCCTGCGTTGTATACCACTATTACCTTCGCCACTTGCAGTTTCTGTGGAAACATTCCAGTTGAATATTTTTGGTTGAAGATAAGTTCCCATGAATCAGCAATCAGATGCAGCACGTGTTTATTGGTTCTAATCTGGATATCGTATACGTCACTACATGTACTGTTCATTGCAGACGAAAAAATGGGGACATTGGTTACTGTCGGTGCCGAAAATACGCTCTCAGGAGTACTGTCTGATAAATATGTAGAATCAGGGTTGCGGTTCTTTTTAATGACACAAAGCAGTTTTGAACACGTTAGCTAAGTTAGCATTGCGAATACTGTCGTCATTCATAACGAGCCCGGAAATGTTGTAGGCCCGTGTGCTCAGATTTGGGTGAACGTTAAAGAACCCCAGGTGGTCGAAATTTCCGGAGCCCTCCACCACGGCAACTCTCATAATCATATGGTGATTTTGGGACGTTAAACCCTACATATCAATCAATTCATCACAAGCTCAGTGGCCGAAAATTTTTACCGTTACGGCCAAGAAACTCATTCAGTCTTGACCAAGCTAATTGTGATTTCTTCATTACTTCATTGTTGAGAGTGCTGTATAGGTACTGTCGCTTTGCGTGACTCAGCATACTGTTAGTTTTGTTTTTTTTTCGTCTTTGAAACGTGTTAAGGTATCTTCATACTTAATTATCAAAAAGTGCTCTAATAATTTATGTTTACTTTTTATTTCCTTGATGCAAAGTTTAGTAACCCAAGGTTTCATGGCTCTGCGCGTAGTCTTTTTTTTTCTTTGTAGGGAAAACATAGTTTATAAATTTTTGTTAGTTTTTCGTGGAAACAGTTGTAGGCAAGATCAGGTTCTTGCTCACAAATAACGTCTGAACGATCAGACAGTGATACCTCTCTCCGAAATGCAGCCACTTTGTGCTCAATTTTATGTTGAACAACTACTTATTGTTTTTGTTGCGACTGTGAATGACACGCTGTTTCATTTATAACCATGAATATGGGCATATGGTCACTAATGAGTGCACTCAGTACGCCAGAGTAAGTATTTGTAGCATATGTATGTTAGTGATGAACACGTGGAGTAATGTAATGTTATTTTGTTCAGTACGAGTTGGAGTGGCATTAACATTTGCAAATCCATTGAATTCAATGATATGACAAAGCTAAAACTGCGACTGCTATAATTTAGCAAGTAGACAAATAAATCGCCTGTGAGAATTAGCTTACATTCAGTGCCACCACCCCTACTTAAATATTAATCTGTAATTCTATGAAATTTCTCTTAAAGCCCCTAAGAGGGCGATATAAAACACCATTAACCAAATAGGTCACTTTGTACAGTCCGAACTTTAGAATCTTCGGTGATGCAGGAAAATACTTGAATAAAAGAACGTTTTATGGAATCCTCAGTCATCAGCTACCCTGTCTATTTTCATTGAGCGGTTCAACAAATAAGTAGCATAGCCAGGTATCTTTGAAACTTCGGTTTCATTTCGGTACCATGTCTCAGTTATCATCAGATATTCAGGTTGAGAACAAATACATCTCAAGAGAGCGCCTATATAATCTTCCTTATTGCGTGCCGATTGTGCATTAAAGTGAATGAACATTGTGTTATTTGTATACATCGAGAATAGTTGCCTAATTTTTTGAGTGACCTATACTTGTTTAATGACATGTCAGTTTGATAACCACTGTTTAGTTGATGACTAGTGACTACTCCCTAATAACAGACAAGTCCTGAATGTCGTCGACAGTGTGAACTCGGCTGATACAGGTTCGCCAAGAGATTGCGCACATGGGCATTTCGCCACCTTATCGAAAAACCCTGCTACTTACAGCTCGGATACTACACCTTGGTTAGACTTGCGAAAGAGTTAAATGAAGAGAATGCTTTGAGAGCCGTACATATTAATGCGAGAAGCATGAAAAATAAAGTAGAAGATCTGAGCATCTATTTCAAATCGACAGCAGTAAAATTCGATATAAGTTGTATAACCAAGACCTGGATGACGGTACAAGATCTAACTCCATTTTTTCCTGGCTATCATTCTAAACACCTGGTGGGAAACAAAAAGAGAGGGGGCGGAGTGGCAATATATGTCAGACACCCTTTCTTACTCTGTGGCTGAAGAACTCTCAGAAATTAGTGAGGATGTCGTGTGTTTAACGCTGCGAATAGGACAAACAACAGTATTTGTAATTTACAGGCCCCCGAATGGGCAAGAAATTAATTTTAATATTTTTAGAGCAGTTACTATAACATTACCAAACAAGTGAACTTTCCACTATCATGGGTGATAATAACATAAACATGATCTCCGAAGACACATGGTCACATGAGATAAGTAACCTTGTTCATTGCCATGCTTTCAAAAACATTATTGATTTGCCCACAAGAATAACGGCAACTTCTGGTACTTTAATTGACCTATGCCTATCAACCATATGCAGTAGTGACATCAAAGCAGGTGTTCTAGTTTCTGATGTAGGCGATCATCTTACAATTTTTTGCATTATCAAAATCAGCTACAATATCAAAAATGCAAGTCACCCAGCTCATTTTCATCGCAAGATAAATGATCAAACATTGGAGAATTACAGGCTGTTGCTGTCAAAAGAACGATGGCAAGATGTTTATCGTGAATTCGAGGCTGAGAAAGCTTACAGTATTTCCTTGCAGCGTTGCGTGAATACTATGACATTGCTTTTCCATTGCAACAAGTTTATCACAAAAACAAAAAAGCATGAGAGCCACGGGTAGATAAAAACTTGTATAAACCTATAAAACATAAGAATTCAATATTTCACAAGTTTCTTAGAAATCTCAATTCAGAAGTGCTAAAGGAATATGAGAAATATAGAAATAAATAAGCATCGATATAAAGGGGCGAAAGACGCGTACTTCAAGGAACTTTTTTATTGGCTGTTAAATCAGCAAAAAAAATTGTGGGAAGCAGCTAACAATCTAGCAGGAAGAACAAAAAGTGACCAATCCCACACAGCCCTGACGACAGCAGAAAACATAAAACTAGATGACGATATGAACAGACATTTTATAAAAGCGGGGGCTTATCAACCTGGTGCAGAAAGCAGTAGAAATAATAATGAAGTTATAACCGAGGTCAGTGAAACTATTTTCTTGAAACCTTCAGATCTCAACAAAGTAATAGCAGTAATAAAAAAGCTAAAACGAAATGTAGCTGCGGGTATAGACGGAATTACTTCGAATGCAGTAATACATGTCGCGCATGAGAATTAGCGAAGTGCTAGCATATTTACTAAATTTAACATTAACTGCTGCAATTCTCCCGGAAAAATTGAAAATAGCCCGAGTTACGCCAATACACAAAAAGGGGGATAATGGACAACTTAGTAATTACAGAATAATATATACCTTAACTGTGTTTTCAATGATTTTCAAAGGTGTAATTTACGTCCGATTACTTACAATTTTTAACGCACGCAAGGTAATTACAAAGAGTCAGAATAGCTTCCAAAAGAATAAATCCACTGAACAAGCACTCTTGTACATCAAAGATAAAATAATAATTATTATTGCAGACAAAAACTATTCGCTTGGTCTATTTTTAGATCTAAAGAAGGCATTTGATTCTATAGATCACAAAATTTTGTTACAGAAGTTAGAGAAGTACGGAATTGGGGGTGTTGCAAGTCGGTTGCTGGCAAGCTATTTAAATAAGCGTCAACAGTTCGTACTTATGCAGGATGTTTCGTCTAGGTATCTAACGCTTGAACTAGGCGTCCCTGTGGGCTCTAAGCTAGCTCTGTTATTATTCGTCATTTTCGTAAGCGATATAGTTAATATACCTGATTGCCCATAATTATTATTGTACGCCGACGACACCAATTTATTTCTTTGAATCTCTGGACCTGAATCAATTGGAATACAGTGTGAATCAATACCTTGCATCACTAGATTGCTGGATGAATAAAAATAAATTGGAATTAAACGCTGAAAAAACAAAATACATTATATTCAGGTTGCGCAATACACCATTATTTATGCAGGAATGAAACTGCAGCAAGTGACAAACCAGAAGTTTCTTGGAGTGACGTCCAATGAAGAGTTAAGCTGGAACGCGCATATTAGCCAACTATGTGTAGACTTATCAAAAAGCATTGGTATTATGTACAGAATTTCTAAAGTATTCCCCTATGGCTGAAACAACAGCTATACGATTGTATTTTTTATTCTAAGCTGTGCTATGGAGCTCTGGTGTGGGGAACAACTACCAAAACTAACTACAAGAAACTTGTGCTTCTACAAAAAAAGGGTTCTCCACATATACTGAAAACATCAAGGAAATTACGCAAACTTGAGTACTACCTTACCCACTACGCCGAGACAAAAGCCCTGCCGAAATGTAGTGCATTTGACGTAGCCAAATTCTTCGTCGAAAACATCGTCCTGCGTCACGATGCCCCGGAGGTTCTCATAATCGACAGAAATACGGCATTTGCTGCTGAGCTAAACCAAGCGATTTTTGCATCCAGCCAGACAAGTCACCGCCGTAAAATAGCGTGCCACCTTTAGACCAATAGTCTCACTGAGTGCCTAAACAAGACCATCTCTGACATGCTGGCCATGTACGTCGACATCGAACACAAGCCATTGGATTTCATCCTTTCGTACGTCACTTTCGCATACAACACCGCCGTACAAGAAACGACGCAGATGACGCTGTACAAGTTGGTCTACGGAAGGAACCCGAAAACGACACTCGACACCATGCTGCCAAACGTCGCTGACGAAGAGAACCTCAACGTCACCGTCTACCTTCATCACGCATAAGGAGGTCACCAAGAATAGGCAGGCGGCCGACAGCCACCGTTACAATCTTCGACGAAGCTTCGTGGAGTACCAGCCCGGTGACCGTGTCGGCGTATGGACACCGATACGCCGACGGGGACTGAGTGAAAACCTTCTTCAACGACACTTCGTACCGTACAGAGTAGTTCGATATCTAGGCCCACTCGACTACGAGGTTGTTCCTGGCGGCATTACGAACTCTGAACGTGCCGTGCTCGACCTAAAGTCCTCTATGTCATACACCCAGAGCCATTTGATGCACGAACCTGAGGACTGTATTTTGTTGTTCTTACTGTTCTTTATTGCTTGTACACACTGTTTATTGTCTTCATTATTGCACCTTCGTTGTTTGGCAAAAATCGGGACGACACTTTTTTCAAAAGGTGGCAATGCCACGTTCCTTTCCTCAAGTTTTTTTATCATTCCGTTACACAACGTTCAGCGCAAACTGTGCCTACGATGTTCGAAAAGCCTCGAGGCTGTAGTAGATCGTTTCGTTGAGATCACGCCCACCTCGTGAACATTATAGATTATTTTGGAACTGGACCCCGTGTTCTAGAAAGTCCCTTCACTCAACGCTTCACCTTCACTTGAGAAAGCCTATGGAAGCGCCGTCTCTTAGCACGGCAAGTCACTGCATATCAGCAATAATTTGCCGCAATTCTTGAGTAGCGCAGCGTCATTTTCAGCCGAGTGGTGGCGCAATACTCAGCTCTGTCAAGTGAAGGATAGAAGTCGAGTCGAGGAGCGTTTGTGAATACCAGGGTTACGTCGCCAATAGCGATAACGCTAGAACCTTCGATGGCAAGTGTAAAAATGCTGACGCGCTTCGCCGCTTGGCAGTTGATCGACGGTCGGCTCTCTCCTCGCAGCTATCTGGGCCAGTGTCTTGCTGTAATCAGACTTTCCCTTGAGTGGCCACAAGTTAGGCCTAAATAAAGTTTATTACTCGACCTGGAGTCTGCTACCTTAGTCTACGTCACGAGCCCGTGACAATATGGAGCAATCAAGTACTTTTCAAGACCACAAATGCCTATCTCGACTTCACTTGTGGCCAGATTTGCCTCATTCTGAGAACAGGAATACGGATACAGTGTCACCATTTTTGCTCAGCGAAACAAAATGGGAGCTAATATTATAAACAAGCGTTTTTTAGCGCAAATGGACCATGTACCTTGGAAACAAAGCTATTTGGTTGGCAATACAGAGTCAGCGAAGCCTCATTACTCAAATCTAAATAAAATACGAGCATTATTTCGAAAAGAATGAGTTTTTCTTTGTAGGCTCAAGGCCTGAAAGATTTGAAAAGGACGACTTTCTTCAACAGGCACCACCTTCTTGGTTTACGTGCCTTACTAAAACCGCCTTTTCTAGAAGGCTTTGCTAAGTATCTTTAGAATGCAAGTTACGAGCTGAGCCCAGAACTGCCTAAAAGGCTCACACCAATTTCTGTGCAGCTTAACCAGTGCGCTCGAACGATCATGTTCACATAAGCTGCCGGAAGCGTTCTGACAAGAGATGAAACGGCTGGTTGTCGAAGGCTACCTGGACAGTTTGTCTCTGAGGCAAAGAACATGAACAGAAAAGTTGAAACAAGTGATCAAAAAATTTGAAGCTGAAAAGGGCAAGAAAAGTAGAACTTGTTTTCATTTCATATATACCGAAAGCATCTCATACCTTTAGAAAAATTGCGGAAAAAGTGAACGTTAAAGTGATGTTATCTGCTACTTCAAAGCAGAGTAGTATATACCACTTGATGAGGCCATGCAGTTCAGTGAACCGTGAATAAGTTTACCAAAAGAAGCACAGAACCAAGTATGTCACAGCAAAATTGTTTTCCTCTTATTTCTGTCACGTGCGATAAATTACGTCAGAAGGGTCGTCATGCTGAGGATAATAAAAGAGAACGCCAACAATATAAAACGCGCACCACTAGCCATCCACTGTCAATCATACCCGTTTTCACCTGTTGTCTAGGAATCTGTAGTAGTGAGCAAGCATCATGATCGCGTAACTCGCGAAATTGTTGAGACGTATCAAATTGCGCAGTTTGGTGGCAGCAGTGTCAGCACTCCGTCTAAAGGAAATTATTTACGTAAGTGTATTTCGTAATCTGTTTTAAATGGGCTGGAGGCGGCCTATCTGTGCTATGTCCTGTCACGTGGTATTATGGGAGTGGTTATCTTCTGTATTCATGGGCAGTGGATTGTTTCCAATGAAAAAATTGTTCAAATTCAGCGCTGTGCGCGTCCCCATTATGCGTGTTCTGTGCCTTTCTCGCGTTTCTTTATAAGCATGTACAGGCTGTTTCATACTGGCATCATGATGAGACTTGCGCTGCAATCACGTTCGAGTAGCAGCTATAACGACGGCGCAGATGCTTCAAGGGTGTGAAGTGGAACCACATCGTCTGCTACGGCAGGGTGCGTGCTGCATTGTCAGCCAGCTCACGGATATCATTGGTAACGAGGGAAGCGGGCCGATAGTGTGAACTTATCATTTTCAGAAAAACCTGCGCCGCAAGATGGACTACGAAGAAACAAGCAATGTCAAACTCACGGATGGTTTCTTTCTTCGTGTCACGTCTTTCTGCGTACTTGTCAATGATGTTTCCGCACCACCTTGCCTAACTTTAAACGCTTGCTCATATATAACCTTGTGCAATGGCAATATTTCTTTATTTTTCTATAATAGAGAATTAGAAAGAGTATTGGATTGATTGATTGATTGATATGTGGGGTTTAACGTCCCAAAACCACTATATGATTATGAGAGACGCCGTAGTGGAGGGCTCCGGAAATTTAGACCACCTGGGGTTCTTTAACGTGCACCCAAATCTGAGCACACGGGCCTACAACATTTCCGCCTCCAGAAAGAGTATTGGAGAGCACACCTTGTTTGCTCTATCGAAACATTGTGGCACTGCGTGCGTTCACGAACGTTTCTTCATTGTGTGCGCGCCGCTGTAAGCTTGGACGAGGAAAGCGTGATAACGAGCATGCAACGTGCGTGGTTCCTGTTTCAAACACAGCACTCATTGGTGACTGCTGAGCAGCTGAGCCGTTTTAACACAAGAATACAAAGGGAAATGAATTCGGGAATGATTTAGGGTAATGTAACCAGAGTGCTCTTATTCTCAACAATATTTAATCACAACAATCCGCCACGATTGTCCGACGAACAAGACATTCGGCAGCTGATCCGCAGATTGCGAGATTGAATCCCAGCTGTGGCGACTGTTTTTTTTTTTTGGGGGTAACAAAAATGGTTGAGGCCCATGTGCTTAGATTTAGGCGCGCTTCAAAGAACCACAGGTGGTCAAAATTTTCGCAGCCCTCCACTACGGCGTTTTGGGATCTTAAGCCCCAACAATTATTATCCATATTTTATCACAACAAAACCGAATCGCTCCTGGTGCCAAATGCACTCATGATAATTCCTAGTTCATCTCCCCAGTGGTAGCGATAATAGTGCTCAATCTAGACGGCAGAAAATGGGTGGTGTCAGTGATGTGTTCCACCGCAGCATGTTTCATTTGTTGACGATAGGGGTGGGTCATAATAAGATTCAGAGTGAGCTGAATCAAACAGGGTCTCGCCTGTCGTGCATTTTATCAATTTTATTGTTTGGAAAGAGCAGTACTGTGTGGGTTGTATGGTTTAGCATGTCCCGCATACCGCGAAAACAGTGACTCCAGATTATTGAGCTCTGTCGTAAGAACTACGCTACATTTGCGAGGTGGCTATCGAAACTAGTGTTACTAAAATGTCCTAAAGAGACACGCTTAGGCTTCGTCCTCACCCTAAACATTCGACAAGTTGTTTCTATTCATTTTAAATTGTTAAAGCAGCACAGCAGTAAGACACTCACTGTTGAGTGCTTTTTTTATTCAAGGTCAAATGAGACCAACGCTTATTGCGTGCTAATTGTCGTGTCAATCTCAGTCAAGTGTACTGCGCTGCACACACAAGGAAGAAATATTGCTGAAAGCACACAGCGCCACAGTGTTTCGACGGTGCAAACAAAGTATGTTGCAAAATCCTGCTTCTCGTATTTCATTATCACAATTACAGGCCGAGAGGGTGGCGTCGCACAACGTTTAGTTAGGTATATACACTTAGTTCATGCACTAACAATGGTATCCGCGCACTGGCCACAAATCCGGCAAGTAATACCGCCGTAAAAGACGATGCTGTTCAAAACTACACTCCTGACTCGTCTGCGCACGAGCGAGTCGCTGACGGTGTCTGGTTGAAGCGCTGGACACGATGCAATGCGCTCCGCTATTTCCCGTAAGTGTGAAACAGCCTATACAACCTAGAAACACAGCTCCTCGTACTTCTGTAAATGTATGTAGAAATCGCAAGCAGACACTGCAGGAAAACCAAGAAATTTGAAATATTCATATCTAGCGCGATATTCCTATGCAGCGCCTCCTTTAAAAATGGCAGCATATCCACGGGGTGAATGATGTAGAGTGGGACGAAGCGTCCATCCGTCCATTCGTTCTTGCTTCCGCTGTCCATGCGCCTGTCTCTGTGACCGTCCATGCGTCCATCCGCCCAGTCGTGCGTGCGTCTGTTCGTGCGTATGCACGTCCATTTGTGTGTTCACCATCTGTGCAGCTATCCATGCGTCCGTCCATGCATCTGTCTGTGTGTCCATTTGTCCATCTGGTCAACACTCCGAGTACCACCACCTCGCATCTTTTCATCATAAGTTCCGCTTATACTCGCACCGCCACCCAGCGGACATTCCAACGACTAAACGAGAGGTGGCACACGCACACTTTTTTACGGCTTGCACTTCGTGTCTACTTCTCACATTTACCCACCTCGAGTTCATGGTATATACTAGCTCACTGTACTCATGGCACTGCGGCCGAACGCTCACTAGACCTTTCTAAAAACAAGGAGGTTGCGCCCAGCGAGTATAACGTAGCAACCCTTCCTTGTGAGATAGTATTCAGTGTACATGGCAATGGCTGGTAATGAAGAATGAGAGACAGGACAATCGGGCTTCTGTTTAACGCGCACGCTGAGAATTTTTTATTGTTCAACAACACACAGGAGAAATCTCTCATCGGAACCACTTTGCGGGTAAAAGCGTAAGACATGTTACGCACTACTACGAGGGACCAACGGGTGCTGCTTTAAGGAGCTCCGCCCCTAAAATAGAAGCTCCATTCCTGTCACTACTGCTAATATCTTTCTCTAGCCGCACCTAGACGGAAAAAAGTCACAGTCATAAATTTTAAAACCACCTGTAGCTGCGCCTGTGGAGTGCATAAGCAAATTAGCTCAGTTGAGAAAGCTATTACGAACTCTAAACCATGCACCTTCATCTGTAATCGTCGTTTATCTTTCCTTTCAGAAGCATCTCTCATAAGCGCGGTAAAGAATGAACACAAAAGGAAGAAGCTAGGGAGGTTAAACAGACACAAGTCCGGTGGACTACCATATTTCAAAAACAAAAAAAAAAGAGAACGGGGAGTGGAGAGATGAGATAAGGAGAAAGAGAGAGGGGAGAGGGGGCGTGAAAGCAGTGCATGGTGGCAAAGCAGGAGTGCTATCCCTCGAGAGGATGCGTATAGAGAGATGTGAATGTCTTCATGAAAAAAAAAAAAACAGATGAATCCTCGGATAGTCCCTCATGGGGTTTGCAATGGTTTTTTTACCACCAAAAAAGTTGGGGGTGTGCACTGAAAGGGAGAAAAAACATACAAGCCGACAGTGCATGAGCGAAATAAGCCGGCGTGCCGGAGTAAGATTTTTGCGAATATCTCTGTGTTTTTCATCTTTATTACAATTAAATGCAGCTTTTCAGAAGTACTGCGAAGGTTAGTATGAGTCTACACAGCACAAACACAAGACCACACACACATGGACGAATTCCACGAAAACTGTTTTGTACTTTCTCTACGTTTCATTTTTGTCAGCGCTAACAAAGTGAACTTCACATCGCTTTTCTCCTCCACAAGGAGGAGGCACAACTTGTGCCCTTTCACGTTGCAGCTGCCAGCTTACACTCTCTCTCCTCTTTTGATCTGTGTCTTTGTGTATTTGTCTGTGCAAATAATAATAATAATAATAATAATAATAATAATAATAATAATAATAATAATAATAATAATAATAATAATAATAATAATAATAATAATAATAATAATAATAATAATAATAATAATAATAATAATAATAATAATAATATAATAATAATAATAATAATAATAATAATATATTAATAATTTATTGTACAGATCCATAAGAAGTACAAAGAAACGGGCCTGTCCGAATCCCAAGGACATGTGCGACCAGGTCCGACAGAGCCAGTCACAGCGATATGAATACAAGGTAACAGAAACTATTGTTGCTTCTTTGCCAATGAACTAACTGAAGATTGACCCCATTGCTTTTTACAGGAAGTAAATAAAGAAGAAGTGCAAAGGAGGGACCCAGAGTATACGTTATATACAAGTAGACCATGTCGTTTTATAGCAAAGCACGTAATTTTTTTATTGCTTTTTTGAACTCGCTGAAAAATTCTTCAGATTATTTATATCATAATTATTATTATTATTATTATTATTATTATTATTATTAATATTATCATTACTATTATTATTATTATTATTATTGCATGCCATCGCTGACTGTTTTGCCACGCATTTCTCATCCGTTTATAAGGCCTCAGACTCTGGCACTGATATCGGACAACAGCCCAAGGCAGTGAGCTCATCTAGTGATTTGTCGCTGGATGAAAATCTTATCGGCAAATGCATTGAGCGCTTAAAACCATCCTTATCATGTGGCCCAGATGGCATCCCATCCGCCACACTAAAAGCTTATGGTAGTGTATTTGTCCCTGTACACACTACGATACTTAATAACTGCCTGGACACTTCTACATTTCCTAGCATGTGGAAAACTGCTCGTGTTTTCCCAGTATTTAAGTCGAGCTCTAAAACAGATGTTTCAAATTATCGCCCGATTTCTCTACTATGTGCTACATCAAAGATTTTCGAGTTGGCTCTTCACAACATAGTGTCTTTTGGTGTGAAAAACTCATTGATTCCAAATCAAGATGGCTTTCTTGCTGGTCGCTCAACTACTAAAAATCTTGCTAATTTCATGACGCAAATCTCCACACCTATTTCTCAGAGAGGACAAGTTGACGTAATCTACTGTGACCTGAGCAAGACTTCTGACGTAATCAGCCACTCACTGATTATGGTTAAACTTGTGCAGTTTGGTGTTGACTTGTCGGTTCTGAATCTCCTGCACAGGTATCTGCTCAATAGATCTTGTTATGTTGCCGCAAATGGCCAAACCTCTTCTTTGATAAAGTGACTAGTGGGGCCCCTCAGGTGTCAGTATTAGGCCAAGTCTTACTTTTAATTTACGTTAATGATGTTTTTTTGCCATTAGCAATTCTTCTTTCCTCTTGTATGCCGATGATATCAAGGTATTTAAGGAAATTTGTTCAATTACCGCCTGTCGCTTGCTGCAGTCAGATTTGAGTTCTTTTTCCGAGTGGTGCAACTGCAATAACCTTTTTCTGAATACGTCAAAGATAAAATTCATGTCTATCACTCACAAAACTTCTATCGTGTCATTTAAATACTCTGTCAATTCTCTGTTGTTATGCAAAGTGTATGAGATCAGTGATCTTGGTGTTGTTGGTGATAGCACGTTAAACTTTTCTGCTCACGTTAAGTGTGCTACTATGCAGGGCCTTCGTACTCTCGGATGTGCTTGCAGGATATCTCGAGAATTCAGTTCTCTTACAGCCCTCCACAAATTGTACACCACAATATGTCTTCCACAACTTGAGTATGCGTCAAAATATGGACTGGCATTGCTCAATCCAGCGGTAACGCCATTGAACGAGTCCAGAAAAAAATCCTCAGCATATATAACCATCGGTTTGCTAGAAATCACTCTAGATCTCGTTCAAATACTGCTATGTTATTATCATTGACATCACTTCACTGCCGACGAAATCGTTCTGACCTGTTATTTCTTTACGAGCTACTCTATGGGATCATATCCTGTCTGTACTTCTCAAATGTCTTAAATTTCGAATTCCGCGTAAGTTAGCAAGAGAGAATAGACCGTTTCATGTACCCACCTACTTCTTCCAACACTCTACCGTTTACAGGATACAAAGTCTCTATAATGTCAATTTTCTTGATCTTGACGTTTTCATGGTCCATAATCATTGTTTTTATCTGAATTTCGCACTGTCTTGACATAGTATGGTACCATGTACAAAATCTTCTCTTCTCCGTCTTGCATATATAATTGTATATGTGCAATATAACTTTTCGTTCCCTCCAGTTTTTCTCGTCCTGTCTTATTTACTCCTCCACTTTTGTGTTCATTTCCCTACGTCTACGCGTGTTTTCTCTTGATATTTCTGAGGGCTGTCTGCAATGTACTGTTTATTTTTATTGTTTTATTTTTGCGTGCGCCTGCACAAAGACCTTTCTGTTGTTCCTGGGCACGTTAAATAAATGATTGATTGATTGATTATTATTAGTACTATTATTATTTTAAACAAAATATTCTTTTTACTCCTCGTTCTGCGTTACAGTTGACGAAGACACTTCGAAACGTCTGAATGACCTGTCACTGTGGCCATGCGGTTGATTTTCAAACTATTCTGTGGGATTCTCCACGAAGACATGCTCCATCCTTCAGAGTGTCCACCCGCAAGCAACGGTGCCATGTAATGTGGATATATTTTATCAAAACGCTCGTGGTCTTCGCACTAAGACACGCGAATTTCTTGGTAACGTTGTTTCGTCTTCTTTTGATCTTATTGCGATTTGTGAAACGTGGCTGTGCTGTTAAATTGTTTCTTGTGGCTATTTTGCCCTTAACTACACCACCCCCCACAGTGATCAAGACATCTGTGCAACTAAACAAAGAGGTGCTGTTGTATTGACGGCTACAGACAGTTCTGTTAGATCTGTTAGACGCAGGGACATAGAAACAATTTCTGAGTCAATTTAGTACGAAATTGTTCTTGAGCACCGTGAAAAAATGTTGATCGGATGTTTCAATGTAACGCCTAGAGTTTCACCAATTGTTTTTATTCAGATCGTCTTTTCTATTGGAAATGTGGTAATTTCACATAAGAAGCACAAATATCTTGTACTTGGCAATTTTAACACACCTGTAATTGACAGGACCACACTTATTTTTCTCTATAACATTATTTTTTAAAGAACAAAAGCAGCGTATCGTTACAGTTTCTCGCTTTTAGTTCCCTAGAGCAGCACAGCAGTATTGCCAGTTCACGTGGCAACGTCTTAGATCTGTGTATTTCTACTAATCAACCTATCGAAGTAGGAATCTTTCACATATCTTTTGTTCATCCTGACAAGTTTCACCCACCGCTCACACCAACACTCTGTATTTCACCAAAAAAAACCAAGCTTTCCCAGAGAAATTGACAGGACACCCAGATTGGCCTATAAGCGAGGTGACTACGTCGGCTTTTACTATGACTTGTCCATCACAGATTGGTCACTGGTAACTGACAAACCCAATGTTTATGATCAAGTCGATCAGTTCACCGAACTTGTCTTGACCAGCATGTGCAAGTTCATTCCCTAATGTACACCTAATCATTGTACATATCCCTCCTGGTTCTTATCAGATCAGCTTATAAGTGCACTGAAACACAAAGATCGTGCACACAGGAAGTAAAACGTTCTCTATCAACTCATTTGAGGCAGGAATTTCATCGTTTTCGTACTTATTGAAAACGCCGTTATAAACGGTATCACTGCCTATATATTTCATTTTGAAAAAAAGGTGCTTGTGACAGGCCGGCTGAGATTTGTAAGTATGTAAAAGTGGTGAGTCCTCAGGATACTCTACCTAAATAGAGTAGAAGATCAAGCCGCTGCTGACTGTTCTGCCTTGCATTTTTCATCCGTTTATAAGTCTAAAGCCTCTGTAGCTAGTAACGGTCGACAGGTTATGGCTGTTGGCAAGGCTGATGCCGTGTTACTATATGAAAATTTCATATCAAAATACATTGGGCCCTTGAAACCATCTTTTTTAGCTAGCCCTAGTGGCATTGCCTCTGCCGAAATAAAACCCTATCGCAGTATACTTGTACCTGTATTGACTGCCATATTTAATACGTGTCTGCATGCTTCAACTTTTTCTAGCATGTGAAAGACTGCACGTGTCTTCCCAGTGCTTAAATCTGGATGTAAAATTGACGTCTCGAACTACCGCTCCATTTCTCTTCTTTGTGCCCCATCGAAAATCTTTGAGCTTGCTCTTCACAAAATACTTTATTGTGAATACTTTATTGTGAATCAGCAAGAGTTTCTCGGTGGCCGCTCAACTGTCACTAATCTTGCCTGTTTCATGATGCGAGTCTCCATGCCTATTTCGCAAAGAAGACAGGTTGACGCTATCTGTGATCTTAGCAAAGCTTTTGATGTTGCCAGCCATTCTCTGCTTCCAGATAAACTTGCATACCTTGATGTTGATTCTTCAATTGTGAATCTTCTCCATAGCTATGTGCTTGATAGATTATGTTATGTTGCCGTTAATGGCCAAACGTTTACTTTATATAAACCTACTAGTGGAGTTCCTCAAGGATTAGTACTCAGCCCACTCCTCTTTTGTATTTATGCTAATGATGTTTATTCCGCTATTCAGATTTCTTCTTGCCATTTGTATTTCTATGACATAAAGATACTTTAGGAAATTCATTCAGTGATCAATTGTCATATTCTGCAAGCTTATTTGTGTTTTTTTTCTGAATGGCGGAGGAGCAATAACTTTTTCCAAAATGTTTTAGATACCAACGTAATGAGTTTTACTCGAAAGACACCTAATGTGTCAGTTTTATTTTGTGTTTACTCTGTGTTGTTGTGTACTGTATGTAACATCAATGATGTATGTGTTCTTTTTGATAGCACTATACACTTTTCTGCTCACGCTAAGCAAGTTGCTTGGTGGGGTCTTCACACCCTACACTCTAAGTCAGGTACCGGATAATGAGCGGTGCAATGGCGGCACGCTCCAGCGTACTGACTAAAATCCTCTCTATAGGGAGCCAGACAAAAAAAATACCCCTGACAACCACGTGGCACAGAAGTCACGCATAAAGCCCGTAAGAGCAGGCGCAAGAAGGAAAAAAAAAATAAAGGGGACAGCCGCCCTCTCTGTAGCTCCATTCTGGCGCCAGGAGCCAGCATTCTCTTACGCAGAATCGGTCAGCCACAAGCGTGAGCGCGGAAAAAAAACACGAAAAAAACGCCCCCCCCTCCCCTGCCATCGCCACGCCAGCTGGGCGCTTGGCGCCCACGTCACGTTCACCGTCATCTGGATGTGGTGGCATTTGTGCGTCACCGTTTTGTCCCGCTGTCTTGTGATGGTCATTTATCTACAACGTAGTCTGAGACGGAAACTTTTTCCAGTGCTATATGGCACACTTTATTCAAGATATGATACTTCTCTCTGTATTTGGGCATACACTGGGTTGTTCAGTCCAATTGTTACACTTTTGACTTCAATAACAGAGTTCAAACAACTTTCCGTTCATCAGTTGTCGAGGTGTGATACTGTGTCATGCACTAAATAAAATAGTACTATTGCATGCGTAACAGCTTTCTGAAATACTGGCCTCTGTATGTTGACGCTCATGTTCTACTAAAAAGTCGAACTGGTGATTTTAGGAAAGCATGGCAAAAAAAAAAAACAAACCGAAGGCCCCGAGACATAAAAAGATCAAAATGCAAATATATTGGTCGACCTTTGATTAGTAGTGTCCTAATTTGATGAACATCAAGTACAGAAGTCAGAAGTCAGGTACAGAAGTCAGCAGGAGAGCCCCGCCCCGGTGGTCTTGTGAATAAGGTACTCAGCTGCTGACCCGCAGGTCGCGGGTTCGAATCTCGGCTCCGGCGGCTGCATTTCCGATGAAGGCGGAAACGTTGTAGGCCCGTATGCTCAGATTTGGGTGCACGTTAGAGAACTCCCAGTGGTCGAAATTTCTGGAGCTCTCAACTACGGCGTCTCTACTATTCATATGGTGGTTTTGGGACGTTTAACCCCACATATCAATCAATATAATGAAGTCAGCTGGAGAGCGTATGTCACCAACATTAGCTGACTCTTTTGCATATTATGTACAGTTCTCATATTCCTGCATGGGTTCGTACCAGTGAACCACGATCAAGACAACCAGTGTACCACTCTGGAGATAATGTACCGGCTATAAAAATCCCATTTTCTAAAAAGTAACTGCTAGCAGTAAGAATAAATATATTGAGGTTTGTTCTGAACTATGGTTTGTTCTGAACCATGACCCCAACTGCACGCCGACGTTAGAAAGAGATGTGCAGAAGCATTATTTATTTGGAGGGAGACCGACCTGTCCGTCGGTAATTTGTGTATGTCATACTTGACCTTGGCGCGCTTCTTGGCATTCACTTGAACAGCGATGTGATGCTGAATAAAGGCAAAAGTAGCCACTCCCCATAAATAAGATCAGTTAAAGACTCAAAATGAGTAAAAAGCACTCTACATAGCGAAATAATGCGGATAAATTCTACTTGCAGAAATGAGTAATCGTCAGAATGCTAAAAAGACGCTGATGCCCCAGCGTGGAGCCCGCGGCAGTTCTCGCGTAAAAAATGCAAATGTTAGAGTAGGCACGCTAAAATACCCATGCATCACTCTAAAAATGTTTACACCCATAAGGGTGTATTTGTTTTGTTCCATGGGCAACAACTCTTTAGGGTGTCTAGGGACACCCTAAACAATAACGTGTTTAGAAACACCCTGAAACCATAGGGTGTAAAGAAACGTTAGACCCTACTTTAATAGGTGTTTATGAACACCCCTAAACTATGGGTGTTGGATGAAGCTACACCCATGTGAGTGGGGTGTACACTGAATACCCCCTTGAAACGATGGCAGTTATATGGATGAGCATACTTGATCAAATGAAGCGCAATTAACGGGCAACAAAACCAGAAACACAGGAGGTGACGCTTAGACTTGTGTGTTGAGAAGAGCCGTTCACAGCACTTCATTCCATCAAATATGCATCACCAAGTGGCTTAAGCCTCAATTGTTCTTGAGGAGAAGAACCTTCTCTGCGGCTGACAGGGAAGAAGGAGTATACTGCTGTCACCCACTGCACTTAAATCTGCATGCATGCAGCTGATAAAATAAGGTGCCATGGTCTCGATTGAGCTGCATGAGACCAGGTACGTGTACGTAGACTGGGCCATAAACGTCAAAGACGAGGAAGGCACTTACGCGCACGCACACACACGCACACACACACACACACACACACACACGCACACACACACACACACACACACACACACACACACACACACACACACACACACACACACACACACACACACACACACCACCACCACCACCACCACCACCACCACCACCACCACCACCACACCCCACCACACCACACCACAGTAATGCAAGCAGTAACCTGTAGCGTAAGGTCCAACCAAACATGACGCCGAAGCAAAAAAACAATTTTAAGCCTTTATGTTAACATTTGCCTCTATTCTTGAAAAACTGCCAATCCTACAAACAGGACTCTGATGGCATTCTGCAAAATTATGAAATATGTCACGGAACCAAGTTTCTTTCTCTCTATACTAAAATTTCATTGTTTTCAATAAAATAAATCTCCACAACTTTCAAAACATTTGCGCTAATCGGGCAAACGACTTAGACGTATGGTGTTTGATTGACACCTATACAATAGAAGAAAAAAAACACGTAATAAGAGTGAGCGAGTTTCTGGAGTCAGATTTACAACCTATTACAACTCGCAGCGTAAATTTCGACAAAAAAAAGAGAACATTCAACAAGGTAGTGTGATTGGGGTTGTATTACCGTAATGTCAGTGTTTATATACTTCTAACTGCAAAACCACTCGTCGCTGCTGCTTGCACAATCATCTTCAGCTGCTGAGATGACTGGTGCCTTCGAGAGAAGGGGGGGCGAAGATGTTCTTTCTGTACAGGAAATTGAATCCCGGAAACATAAAATAAATACACAAGGAACAATGACTGAAATTTCACAAAGAGTGCAACACACAGTGTGCACCATGCATAACTAACTGCTTTCTTATGTGTGAGTATAATATGAGTGCATAGCAAGCATATTCAGTGGCATCGGGCTCCACTGCAGTGAGAAATGCTAGAAAAGGTATGCTGAGCAATAAACGCCATAAAAAACGCGCTGTGGCAGAATCAATGTACCTCTCATGCTGTAGATATGAACTTTACTTTACCCTTTCAGCTTGCCCGGGCAGGCAAATAAAAAGATGCTGCTCCAAGTTGATAATGTTCCATTAGCGGCATGCAACGACCAATCTAAGTGAATGTCAAGTTGTATGCGTAAGTATGCATCAACACAGCTGCATGTGTATTTCTGCAGATCTACCATGGTACTCATTCGAATAGTTTATTAAAAGGAATACAGTACGACGCGCAACAACTTATACATATTTTATCTGTATTGCACAAAAGCACAATGCCCCTGAGCATGCATGAGGGTATGCGCATTGAGAAGGTATTCAGTCCAGGTAACTTGTAATATTAAGTACTTTAAAGTTACGTAATAAAATGCAAATGATACTAGTGTTTTTGAACTGGCTCACATTGATACGAATATTTAATGGAAGAATTGGCTATTGGGTCATTCCACATCAGACGTTCAAGCCATTTTGGTGGCCACTGCAAATGTATTCGAAAAAAAAAGATCGCACTGATTTTACTGCATTAAAAAAGGTAAATGCTAGAATATTTCGCAGACAAATAATTTATTGGTCACGTGGCTGCCTCCTGAACTTCCCAAAATCTCGTCTGTATGTTTGTAAAAAAAATTATTTCATAAGTATCTCTTCTTCCGTGCCAAATTTCTTACAAGTTAAGTGAAGGGCTTGCGTAAAGTGTTTGAAGCTTAGTAATAATACCATTTTTCGACCACATACGCCTCAAGTAATTTAGCTGAAGTGTGTTAAATCTGCATTTTTCTATATCTATACAGCACTTAAAATGAATATCTGAGGAGTGAATGCTTAACCACATAAGGGTTTTTGAAGGAAAAATATTTTAGACCTCTCAAGCTGTCAAAATCTACGAAAAGAATCGCAAATTTCACAAAATAATTGTTTTGTCTATAAGGAGACGCAACTTGCACCATGTGGTGGTTGAATTAAAATAAACTTTGTACCTAAATCGAAGCAAATAAACAGTTCTTTTCATGTGCAAAATTTTGTCATAGCAATTTATGTTTTGAGAAAAAGATCACAGCGTATCCACGGAGTAAATAATGATGAGTGGGGCGTAGCGTTCGTCCGTCCGGACACACAAACTGCAGGACAGACAGTCTGACGCCAGTATGGACGGACAGAAAGACGGATGGACTCACGGACAGACCGACACACGGAAGCTCAGACGGATGGATGCACGGACAAACGGACGAAAGCACAAATGTACAGACGAACGATTCGCCCAACAAATCATCATTTTGTTCGTGTATATGCTGTGAAAACCACTAACGCTACCTATTGCGCAACTCATCAAGTGGCTACAAAATACTAGTACGACTACAGAGGAGGGAAGGACCCACGGCCTCAAAAGCTTTCCCCTAATGATTTTTGAACTTCCAAGTTCCCCATTCGCCATTTGGTCATACAGCAGCAGACGCCTCGAAGTTCCCCATCGCCGTTGATGGGAAAACTCAAAAAATATTTTATTCCTTGAAATCGAAATTGTAATGATGAAACTTGTCACATACAAATAACTGCTTATTTGCTTTCATTTTACGTAAAAGGTGATTTTTATTTGGACCACCACACGGTGCAAATTGCCTCTCAATACGGACAAAAATGACAATTCTTTGAAATGAGTGATCTTTTCTCGTAGAGGTTAACCGCTTAAGATGGCTAAAAATAATTTCTCATCAAAATATCTTTTCTGTGAAGTAAGTAGTCACAGCTCAGATATTCGTACAAAGTGCAGTATAGGAATGAGAAAATGCAAACATAACACACTTTGACTAAATTCTTGCAGACGTATGTAGCCAAAAATTTGTATTAATATTGCTGAGTTTCAAACACCTTAGCCCCTTTACTTAACATGTACCGAAATTGGTATAGAAAAAAGGTGCGGTACTTGTAAAATATTTTTTCACAAACAACACTCAAACAACAGTCTGGAAAGTTTGAAAGGCAACCACGTGACCAAAAATTTTTTCTCTCCGAATTATTCAACCACTTCACTGTTTTCAGGGCATTAAATTAGCACGATTTTTTTTTCAAACACATTTACCATAGCCGCAAAATTGGCTGGGAAATGTCGGATAAAGTGACCCTGTTACCTTCACTCAATGACAATTGCATACTGCTAAATTAGGGCCATTTGTTTCAATCATGCTGTCAGGGTGAGAAAGCATAACTCCTTCCCGATGCAGCGTAGGCTGTTCAGTGGCTGTGCGTGTTGTGTTCTTAGATAGATATGCTGCGCAGTCTTACATTTTGGCTGCAACACAAGCTTAGATACCGTGCAGAATGTATAACATCAAAGTGTTTTTGTGCAACAAGAAAACTAATAATACGCTTCACATAGCGAAAATACCTTTAACATCTGAAGTACTTAGCGAAGTTAAAATCAGAAGTGAGGTGATGGCAATGAAACTCTGAATAACACGAATATTTTGAAAGTAACACATGATAGAAACAATCTGAATAAAATGTGCTCGAACGTGAGCAGTTATGTTCGAACAAGCGTTTGCGCTGTTCAAGTAGACAGTTCGAACACACACACTGACTAAAGGTCTGTTCAAACAAAAGTCCAGATTCAGTGCTCGATTCGCTACATAGGCACGGCTGTCGGCAGTGTCACGCTACGTTTCAGGTGAACGAAAATGCCGGTGAAGACGAATAACGAAATTGTATGTATTAGCAAGTTGGCAAACTTCGCGAGGCGCGCCTAACGCGAAGCAATATGCTGTGTTGTCACCCGATGCATCAACCAGAGTTATCACGGTAGTGTTACCCCACAAAACGAAAAAGAATCGAAAAAAACGACATGGACACCACGCTCTTCTTTTCCGTTCTCAATCTTTTTGTGCTATAAGAAAAAAAAGAAAGTAATTGAACTATCGACATGCCCAAGCATATGCGTCTTACATACAGTTGATGCTTAGAGCTAACAGGCGCCGTCCCCACACATGTATTCATTAGTAAACTAATATTGATGTGCAGAATGAGCGGGCCCCGTTAAAAAAATGGCAGCATATCCACGGAGTGAATGATAGAGAGTGGGGCGAAGAATTCGTCCGTCCATTCGTTCTTGCTTCCGTCCGTCCATGCGTCCGTCAGCGTGACCATCCATGTGTCCATCAGCCCGTCCATGCGTCCATCAGCCCGTCCGTGCGTGCGTCTGTTCGTGCGTCCATCCCTGCGTTCGTCCATGCAGCCGCCCCTGCGTCCGTTCACACGTCCATCCATGCATCTGTCTATGTGTCCGTTCGTCCATCTATTCAACACTTCAAGTACCACCATCTCGCATTTTTTCATCATATATTCCCCATATAGAAGCACCGCCATCCAGCGGACTTTCCAAGGACTAAAAGAGAGGTGGCACACGCACAATTTCTGATGGATTGCGCTTCGGGTCCACTTCCCACCTTTAACCACCTCGAGTTCATGGTATATACTAGTTCACTGTATTCATGGCACTGCGGCCGAACGCTCGCTAAACCTTTCGAAAACCTAGGAGGTTACGCCAAGCGAGTATGACGTAGCAAACCTTTTCAGTCAGATAGTGCTCAATGTACATGCCAATGGCTGCTAATGGGAAATGAGAGACGGAGAATTCGGCTTTTACTTTCTTACGGCTTGAGCTTTGTATCTACTTCCCATTTTAACCACCTCGAGTTCATTCATGGTATATACAAGTTCATTGTATTCATAGCACCGCGACTCAACGCTCGCTAAACCTTTCTAAAGCTAAGGAGGTTACACCCAGCGAGTATAACGTAGCAACCATTTCTTGTCAGATAGTGCTCAATGTACATGCCAATGGCTGCTAATGGTGATCGCAGCCTGCGCGTTAACTAAAAGCCGAATGCTCCTGTCTCTCATTCCCCATTAGCAGCCATTGACATGTACATTGAGCACTATTTTTTTATTGTTCAACAACACACAGAAGAAGTCTCTCACCGGCAACACCTTGGAGGTCAAAATGTTATACTTGTTACATACTACGAGGGATGAACGGGTGCCGCTATACGGAGCTTCGCCCCTTAAACGGCTGTCAACATAGGGCACCGCAAAAATCTGTTCAATTTCTTCGCTGAACCTCAGCGGCGCACGCTCACTCTGCTTTGTACTCCAAACAATCCAAACAAACAAACAAAAAACTTGCCCACAATCACACTTCGCCATCATCCCCGTGAAACAGTTCGGACAAATATTCTCGCTAAGTAAACAAATGCTGATTTCTCATCAACTAGTTGAAAACAAAATTGTTTGAAGGTGTTATTCTCGTGCTCACGCGGTTAACAAAGCACTGAACGGAACAACGTGAGAGCGGTACTCACGATTTCACTTCGAGTGCTCCACAATATGAATGCACAGGTCCAGTCTTCAGGATGGTGCACCTTCGCAATAATCAGCACTGATAGAACACACTGGTGGAGCACAGAGTGCAGGCACATTTCAAACTAAACACCGACTAATAAACTCTACCGATCGAGAAGCCACGCCCACCACACACACACACACACTGGAGGGTTTTTCGGCAGCGCACGCAGTGACATGTAAGACGATGTCGACCCCTTTCCCGTGCTGTGCGCCCTGCACGTCACAAGACCGGGCAGCCACGGTTGTCTAGGCGACGAGACTTCCTGGCATCGGCGCGCTTTCTGACCGGCTAGATGCGGTTTAACGCTAGCTCCGGCCCTCTGCTGATAGCGCGCGCGCTGCTTTTTTTTTTTGCGGCAGCGATCTGTTGCGTTATACTCGTTCTTTAACAGTGCAACTGAATCGCAGTGAACTTTGTGACGGTGCAGTGCGGCCAGCACGAGCTACTAGTCAGAACAGAACGCGCATTTGAAATATTCAAGAGCAATGTTTAGCACACCTTCACCGACCTAATGTAGTGAATTTTGGTAAAAAAGTTAAGCTGATGCTTTTTGCTTTGCTCTATGGGTCTTTAGGGACTGCGCATTCAAGGTCACGCAGGCGATATTTTATCAGCACTTTCATTTCAGTAAGACATTGCAACATTGCATGCATCTGTCGTCACACTATTCGATGAGAACATATTGCCACGTGCGACTGCTAGGAAGACGAAGACGACAGCGCATACGCGCATCTGCGTGCTTTTATGCAGCAAGCAATAACCAGACAGAAGTGGAACGCTGTGGCACGCAGTAAATAAAAATACTGACCTGCCGCTACATTCTCAACCTGTTATTTACTACTTCTGTCTTCACGTTGCGGCAAAACATTTGTACTTGGCTTGCAGTCCTTGGAACAAGACCACGGATGAGAATATTTATTCAATGTTGTTTTCTAACTACCTACAATGTCAAGGCTTTGTCTGAAGCACGTCTGCTGGAGAAGTTACATAAATTAAAAGAAGGAGAACCACAAAAAAAAAACGGAGAGATATAGAGAGAGAGAACTAGAGAATGCGTTTCGGCTCCCCTGAGGAGGGCTTTGTTAGCAATTTAGTCCACAAGACTCCCGTCATTGTGAGCAAAGCTGCGTCAAGGTCACCGAAGTGTCCTTATTGTGCATTTTTCTGTATGGCCGGTGTCCTCTTTCTCATTTTTATGACGCACTCTTAAGGACACATGAAGAGGAACATTCGCTACAGTAATTAAATAAAACGTGCCTGCTAGAAATACATGACGTCAATGTTCGTTATTAAGGGACCTTATGGCCTGCTGACGTGGTGGTTATGGCTAAACAACTGTGCTGTTGTTTTTTCGCAGGTGATGGACGTTTTATCTCCAGCTTTAAAAGCTTCGATCTTATGGATGGGGGACGGGGGAGGGGGAGTGTTCTATGCATGACTACACTAATGTGCACAACATTACCTTGTTCAGGCAAATCAGGGTACTTTGTGAGTGTTGACTAATCACGCAAACGACACAGATGAAAGAAACAGGTACAGGAGAATCGGCCCTTACTCTATTGAACAAACGTCGCTCCTATTGTATCTTCCATTTTATAGTAGTTTGCGTGCTTTATCAATGAAAACTGCGTTTCGGTCACGTTACTTGCTGCTTCGATTCATTACTAGACTCGCAAGCAGCTAGTAGTGGGAGCCTTGCTGGTATCAAGATGGTTAACGTATACTAACGGTATAAGCAAAACAGCCCGAAAATGTCGTGCATTTGTAGCCTTGTAGGCACGTGTGCTCAGATTTGAGTGCACGTTAAAGAACCCCAGGTGGTCGAAATTTCCGGCGCCCACCACTACAGCGTCTCTCATGATCGTATGGTGGTATTGGGTCTTTAAACACCACATATCAATCAAATATTTGTAGCCTCGTTCATCACACCCCTAAAAAAGGTGCAAATGGGGTGTTTTGAGAGTGTTTTAATTACGGACACCTGAAATTTTTAAAATGGGGCGTAAAAAGGTGTTCATATGGGAGCTTTTAATGTGTACACCCGTTTTACACCTTTTAGGGTGTAAATTTTTTAGAGTGTGCGATGTTTACGGGCGAAAGCGATGTCATCAAACAGTTGAGAATAGGCTGCTGTCACTGACGCACGTGTACCTCCCGACACAATTCAGCCGAATTTCTCTCAGCACACGCACGTGCGAGAAACATACGCAGGTTTTGACAGCCGAACACAGCCTCGTCCGTGAATTTCGGTGAGCGTGACAGCCGCAGTTCAGAGGGAAGCACTAAAACGATGCACAAACACAAGTTATTGTTCTTGCGAAATGGTGTACCATGAACCGAAGTCGGAGCCGAAGGCGCTCACCGTGGTTGTCTCGACTTTATAAAGCCCTACAATTTATTCGCTGATCAAATGCATTTACATGGCACAAAAACAGTTCAAGGTTCCGAAGACGGTTTGAAAAAACCCACTTGGTGGATATATACCCCGCAAAAAGACTCTCCACTATTTGGTGGCGCCTCGGTGCAATAGGTAAGACATCTGCTTAACGTGCATGCGGTCCCGTGTTCGATTCCAGCGCTGTGCTTTGCATGTTAAGGTTGCAATTATAGGTGAATATGATACTAATAGTTTTATAATTACATGTAGTCGTATTATCAGCAGCATTCTCAGCGAGAAACCGCTCTGTAAGCGTAATATAATACTTTTTTTCTTCCACCACTTCAGGGCCGGGCCGCCTACGGAAAGTCATGCCTAACCACAGGCCGTATCTTGCGAGAAAAAAATTTGACCTAAAATCCCAGCTAATCTTTGTCCGGGCTATTCTAAAAACCACTTCAAATCAGGCCGGTTTCTCTGAAACACGGCTACAAAGCCGCTTGGAAGCGGCGATAGTTTGACCCATTTCCTGCCTGTGGGCGTGTAGTCTAGCCAGGAATTGACTAAGAGTGTAGGCGGTGTTTGCAGAATGTCTAGAGAATTCCGTTGTCCTGTGCCCTTCCAAAAAGTGTACAACGTGCTATGTCTTCCTGAAATTGAGTAGGCATCTTTAATCTGGAATGACGTTGCTAATTCCAGCTGCAATGCTAGTGAACGAGCCCCGAAAAATGCTAAGCAGTTACAACCATTGTTTCGCTAGAAATGACTCTGGATCTCATTCTTATACTGCTGGGTTATACCATTGCCCTCAACTTGCTGCCGACGAAATAGCACTGATCTGGTATTTTATTACAAGCTTGAGCATGGCATGATATTTTGCCCTGTAGTGATAAACTATCTTAATTTACAAATTCCACGTAAGCTCACCAGTCAATATAGACCTTTTCACGTAACCGCCTGCCTCTATGAACATTCGATCAAGGCAGGGTACACCGTCTTCACATTGTTTGCTTTTTAGAGCTCGATGTTTTTCCCAGCTCCCAGTCGTTGTTGTGCTCCGAGCTTTGCAGTGTACTTACATAGCCTCGTACACTGTTGATATTTTTTTCTCTCTACGCATAGTTCTATATGTGCAATTTTATACCGTTTTTTATTCGTGATATTTTACTATAAATGTTTGCCATTGTTTCTGTTTTTTCCTTGCGCCATTACAAAATATTCAAGGTTCTTCCTGGGCAAAATAAATAGGTTTGAATTTGTATTATTATTAATATTATTATTATTATTAATATTAATATTATTATTATTATTATTATTATTATTATTATTATTATTATTATTATTATTATTATTATTATTATTATTATTATTATCAGTCGGGGATACTGACGGTTCATATTTTACAGGTACTGTGTTTACCTTGTAAGCATAACAAACGTTTGGTAGCCGCCGACCGCATCGTGTGTATTGTTTAGTGCCGCTATGGAAATTTGTATTGCGTGTAACACGTCACTTCCAGATGATGGTCGTTTTTGAAGTGTTTGAAATGTGAGAACCTTTATCACTTGAGACAACATCGCTATGGTGTGGCGCAAAATACTTTCGCAAAGAGCAAAAGCAAAGAGCAAAGAGCAAAAGTAAACGTGATTCATGGGTATGCAAAACTTGTCGTACAGCTAAACAACGTGAGGGTGGGGTGTTCTCGACAGCAGTGGGTGTGACTACAGCAAAAGATTCTTCAGAAGCTGAGACGGCATCATAGTTGGACGGTATAAAAGAGAGCTAGCCTTCCTTCTTTGTTGACCCTACACGGCAAAGTTGACTCACTGCTTCTCCTAAAAGCTGAACTTACGAAAGTAACTATGTCAATGAAGGATCTAGAACAAACTGTGTCTTTCATGTCAAAGAAGTACTATTTGATCCTGCAGCAGCTATCAGCCAGCAAAGAAAGGAAAGCTGCACATGAGGCCCGAATCGCTGACCTGATATGTGAACTGAAAACGCAAGCAGAAACGATTCACCAACTTGAACAGGATCTAAATAAAAGCGAACAATATGGCATAAAGGCCAACATGGAAATTGAGGGGCTACCAGTTGGACATAACGAAAACCTGAAAGCAGCTGTGCCAGGCATTGTCAGCAAACTCGAGCTATCAGACCTTCTTAGCTCTGATATCAAGGCCGTTCATCGCTTGTCAAGCAAACACATGTCCAACCCGACGGTACTAGTGCACTTTTCTTCTGTGTGTGCAAGAGAACGATTGTTTGATGATAGAGGGGAACAAAACGTTTGCACCGAAACGGGCAGTGTCCGAAGCTGATCTATATAATAACTTGACAAGGCTCAACCGTAATCTGTTCAAGCGAGTGGGAACGGCAGCACGAGAAAAAGGCTACAAATTTTTATGTGTGAAGAAAAGCAAGATTTTCGTGAAGGAAGACGAAGATGCGTCTTTGATCCTTGCCGATGTTTTAGCGAAATCAGCAATAAGTGGGCCAATTTCACCGCATTTTCCACCATCCGCTTATGTAACAGCTGTGTGATTTCACAGGCGTACCATCATGGAAAGATCCACAGGTACATCACTCACAAATTCGATTGAATATCGGCACTTTTTATATCCTCTGCGCCGATCTCCTTGTGACACGCGTAAACTAGAAGTCGCAGTTACGAGGCTGCGCTGTAGAGTGCTTAAACTAAATTTCTACCCACAATGGTCTGGTCAGGCTTTTTCTCCAATATGCGCTTTTTGTGGCGAGCCAGAAACTATAGATCATCGTTAATCCAAAATCCTTTACGTGCTATTAGAATGAATTTATCCATGCCCATGATTCTGTACTTTGGAGCCTCCATTTCTGGGTTTGCCAGTGCGAATGTTTGCGAGGCAGTGGGGAATTATCTGAATAAAACGAAAAGTTAAAAAAAATTAATATTTTTTTCTGCGTTGACCTAAGCATACCTTCTCCCTTTTTTCTGTTTTAAGCTATGTTTTGATGTAGGATATTATCTATTACTAATACAAAAACTTTTCAATTAGTACAAATCAGTGATCTTAAAATTTTCATTTTAAAAGTTGTAGCGTTTTCAGTTTGTAAGTTCAGTTAGTCTAAAATAGAACCATACTTTATAAGAGCACTCAATTATTGTCTGATCCCCCAGAGTGGGTATGAGCCAGAAGTAAAAGGCAACGAGAACAAGAACAAGAACATTCCTGAAATCTCAAAAACACCATGGAAATGAACTTTCACACCACATCGAATTTCCCTGAGTTTAAAGATAGTTTTGGAATAAACCAGGAGCATGAATTTACAGTTATTAGCATAAATATTAGAAGCCTTCGAAAATACTGGAATGAATTTAGAACGTTAGATGAATCACACAAAAAGTGTGTAGACGTGTTTGTTTTTGTCGAATCAAATTTACCAGCGGATGGCACAAATAGGTTTGTTTTAATTGGTTACAAAGCCCATTTTATGTCAAAAGCAAACCAACCATGTGGTGGCATAGCACTATTTCTTAGCATGACATACTGAAGTACATCAATGAACATTACCTTTAGCAATGCTTAATGCCTTCCAGGAAAAAACATGCTAGCAAATACGGACCTACTTCTGCTAGCGATTTATCATCCCCCTAAAAATATTCTCTCACGATTCTTGAGCGAGCTAGATGAAATCCTACATAGCAAAGCAAAGGTAGATGAAATTCGCGTGGTAGGAGATTTAAACATCAATACTCTAAGACTTTACCACAGTCAGTGCATCTGATTACCTTTATATTTTATAAAAACATGGCTTGCAGTTGATCATAAAGTCCCCACCACGCGAAGAATGCATACAGACCAGACATGTGTCTTCCTGTGTAGACTACATTGTAATGCGAGCATCAAATTATTCCTTAAAATCTTGCATGACTAAGCAAAAGCTAGCTGACCATTATTTTGTGGCCTGTCACCGATGCGGACAATTGCCCATGCCGAGCGATGAGAATGCAGAAGGGAAAAATAATTGTATTGAACGGAGAAAAGAGATATGTAGTAGCAAATTATATATAATCTGATTGATAGGTATGTATGGTTTCTTGTTTCAAAACCACCACAATATTATGACAGATGCCGTAGTAGAGGGCTCCGAGAATTTCGACCACCTGGGATTTTTTAACGTGCACCCAAATGGGAGCACACGGGCCTACAACATTCCGCCTTAATCGGAAATGCAGCCGCCGCAGCCCGGACTCGATCCCGTGACCTGCGGGTCAGCAGCCAAGTGCCTTAGCCACTAGACCACCGCGGCGGGGCCTTGATAAATTTATAGCACAATTTTAGTGGACGCAGTTCACTATGGGATCAAACTGCTCCATAGTCTACGAAAAATTTTGTGAGCAGTTACTAAAATTTGAACGTTCAAGTACATATGTAAAAACTAAAAAATATAGAAAAATTATTCGAGCTTAAGTGCAGATATTATGAGTGCTATTTCTCATAGAGACTGGCTGTGGAAACGCAGCATGCGGGCACTGAAAAATAAAGATTTCAAATTGAATGCAAGATTGTGAGAAGTAGGGTTGTCGCTCTTTTAAGGTAAGCGAAAAAGCGGTATTTTTGGAACGGTTCAACCAAGCATAAAAAAATTGTGCAAAGACGAGGGGTTCGATAGATAATCTGATAGGCAAAAAGAACTTGTCCACTGATCTACTCAAATCATTCTTTACGAGAAACAAGAGATAGTGGTTGATAAGTTCAACCACTTCTTGACACGTTTTTCCGAAAATTCACAATCGCATGAATGCACGTGCACGCTTAAACAATCTGTTCCTGCATCTGCTCTATTGCCCACGCTCTCGAAGGAAGATCTCAGGAGAATAACTTTCAGTTTTTGTCCAAATAAGCAACCAGGAATTGATAAGGTAGCTGTGGCCGCGCGTCGACGCAACTTCAAAACATTAGCAGATGTAGTTCTCTTCATGTTGAATGAATTTTTATCAGTGCATCGATTCAACAGAAAATAAAAACGGCAATCGTTAAGCCATTGTATGAAGCAGGGAAAAAAATGATATAGAAATATACAGACCGATCACTATCTTGCATATACTCGCCCAGATACTAGAAAAATTTTTGCTTCAATTTATGACGTCCTACTCACAGAAATTGTCGCAACTAACACCCCGGCAATTTGGCTTCATTGCTATTAGCTGTACTATACCATTATTGGAAGAATTCAGTGTTGAAATGTGGTAAGCTTTAGACAAGATCCTGTCCTGTTGTGTTCTGTTTTTAGACGTAGCAAAAGCGCATGAAACAGTGAACCATACCATTTTGTTAGAAAAGCTGTTTCGTTTGAGCTTTAGGGGTCTTTTTATAATGTACTCTATAACTTTTTACAGGACAGGTCACACGTCCTCATGGGACCTACGGAAGTAATTAGCAGTAGAAAATAAAATACTGCTGGGGGGACACAAAGGTCGATTTTGTCCTCATTGTTAGTTATTTTATTCATGAATGGCATCCCCTTAGGGATTTTATAAAGCCGATGTGTACTAGTATGCAGACGATAAGGTCGTTATGAAGGGGCGTATAATGCTCGTCGAATTGAAATTCATAAAGCAATGATATGGTTTGAAGAAAACAGCTTAATTTCAACCGAAAAGAAACCAAACTTGTCTGCTTTCGAAGCCCTCTAAACAATTGAAATACCAAGTTTTCTTCCCACCGAGCAATGCAACCCCCGCAAATGTTGTGTAGTGGAAAATGTCGAAGCGTACTTTTTCATAGTGGTATGTCTTGGCAACATGACGTGGCACTTATTTTATTTCAAACTGAGAAGTGGGTATGTCTGCTTTCCAATATAAAAAGCTTGGTCCCTCTACAAGTGAAAAAAAGTTTAGTTCATACGTTAGCATATAGTGCGGTGAGATATGGTATTGCAGTTTTTGCATTTTGCTCAGAACACTGGAAACACGCCATCGACAGTTTACTTCGAACTAATTTTAAAAGTGTTGCGTTCGATAGCAAGGTGAATGCCACTACTATTTTTCGGGATTTGGGCTTTTGCGTATTCGAGAATTTGTTTACTAAAACAGTTGTGCTGAGATACAATTGGTGTGATGACTTGAAAGTGCCATATGTAAAGCATCGACCCCTGAGAGAAAAACAGCGTTTTATAGTACCCGGTTTTCTACTTGATATGGAGAGGCATGTAGAAGTGTATATATTACAGAAAAATTCAATAAACTACCTGAAGAACCTTTTTCAGCGTGTTCAGAAAAGCGATTAAAGAAATTGATTGACTTGGGGGTTTAACATCCCGAAACCACCATAAGATTAATTAAAGAATTTACTTGCTGAGCTGTAATATCACTGGTATACTTGTATGTCACGTATGCTCTGAGTCCATCCTATGTTTTTTTTTCATTTACTGCTTGTAGAAAAGCGGTTGTGGCAACCATCAGTTGGTTTGTTGGCAAATAAGCAACAATACCTTTTGTTACGTTGTATTCATATCGCTGTGAATGGCTTTCCCGAGCGTAATCGCACAAGTCCTTGGGATTGAGACAGGCCCGTTTCTTTCTATTTTTTTTGGATGTGTGCAATAGATTATTATTATTATTATTATTATTATTATTATTATTATTATTATTATTATTATTATTATTATTTCTTTCTTCGCCTTCAGAATTCACCCAGGGCAATCTACAGTGCAGCAGGAGCGCGTTTTGCGAAAGTAACCCTTTACTTTCAATCCCACTTGCTGTGCATGAAAATTAGGCTATACATTTCGATAGAAATGGAAGTCTGGCAAGATTCGCTCGCCTATAGCAGCACAGTAATAACGCCATAGCCTTAAAGAGCTTGTTTGGCAGAAATTTTGGCGTAGGTGTTGCCGTCGACACCTTGGTTGTGAGCAAATGTCGTCATCTTTTGCACATTTGAGAAATTGAGAATGATGTAAATAAAATAAATAATTGATAAAAAAGTGCTGGAGCTGAGTGGGGACCGAACAAGAGTTGTTTTGGGTCCAAGTGGGAATCTAAGCCTGGTCGTTTGGTTTTCAAGCAAAAGTTCTGCCACATGGCCACGCCTCTGCTTGTGAAAACAAGGAAAAGAACTTCCTCTGCTTGCAAATGCAGAGAAAGTTCCTTTCATGCTTCACAAACACACGAATCTTGTATACATGCTTCACAATGCAACATGAAATATTGCAGTTTTAATGCGTGGTTCAAAGCCGTCGGGCGTCAAAATATGCGATTATCACACTGGCGCTGTGGTTGAAAGCCGGTACCCACTACAAACGGTACATATGCTACTGCATCTATTCCATTAAGGCCACGTAGTGAGTTCATTGCAAAGTGTTTAACGTACACACTAGCATGGCAACAGGATGTTACTATCGCGTTCAGCTTGTAAATTCGAAGCTTTAGGGCCCCCAAATTTTCGTATACCTTAAGTTATGCGTCTGATTTATTTATTTATTTATTTATTGAATATATGATTGATTGATGCATGTAGTTTTACGTCCTGAAACCCCCATATGATGGAGGCGGAAATGTTGTAGGCCCGTGTGCTCAGATTTGGGTGCACGTTAAAGAACCCCAGGTGGTCGAAATTCCCGGAGCCCTCCACTACGGCGTCTCGCATAATCATATGGTGGTTTTGGGACGTTAAACCCCACATATCAATCAAACCCCCATATGTTATTAGAGATGCCATAGTGGAGTTCTCCGGAAATGTCGACCACCTAGGATTAGTTACCATGCACCCATATCTGACTATACGGGCCTTCAGCATTTTCGCCTCCATCGAAAATACAGCCACCGTAGCCTAGATGTGATCCCGCTGAAATCACTGAAATGCGGAAAGGTCCATGTTTATATTTTATTGCTCCCCAATTGTTCTGAAGTACCCTATTATCCACCCTAGCAACCTTAACCCCCTGAAGACGTTCCTCATAACTGCCTCTAGCTCGCTGTAAGCGGACGTGGGCGTGTGCGAATGCTTCACTCGGAGTCAGCTTGGAATATCTGATATTGGTTTCAATAACCCACAAAGCCAAACAATATTCGTTCCGTTGCTAACTGCTCGAGCATAGCACTCTTGAGCATTTTAGCCAGTAACAACAAAGCGAATCAGCATGACAATCAGCGAGCTGCAGAGCACGTCGAAAAAATAATACCTGGCTGGAGAGATAGCACTGTGGCGCCAGGTGTCTGTTTTAGGTGCAACATACCTTAAGAGCGAGGATCGTCCGCTGCCCTTTGTGAAGGCTGCGTTACAAGGGGTAACACTCGGGTAACAAATACGGCAGTCTGAGACATACAGACACAAAAGGTTTAACAGTAGACCAACAGAATGAGATATTGTTTTCATGTACAAGAAAACAATAAAACAATATTTGAAACTTAAATTGAATTGAATTGAGAGTTGTGAAGGAACAATTCAAAACACCTCCAAGCACAAGCCTTTCGTACAATTGGGTGAATTCAAAGTATATAATAGGCATCCTAAGAACTATCTTTACCTACTTGTCATTACTCACGTCGTCTAGGTGCCTGTTTTTTGTTTTTTTTTTTTCTTCACTGTGGAGAACCTAAGACAAGTGCGTTCTTCAGGGTGGCAGCAAGGCGCAAAAACTATGCATCGTGCTTTGACTAAGCCCTCTTGAGCAAAAAGGTAGGAACGGAGGCATAGAGGAGCAGTCAAGAATTTCGGGGCAAGGAGGTTTGCTGTCGCGCCCTCAAGCGATCAGTGAAGTTATATAAAAAGGTAAGATAAGATCTCTAATGAAAACACATAGTCGAGGCAAAAAGCAGTTGCCAGGTCTATCCATATTTCCTGTGCACTGAAGGCTTGAACCACCCATCTGTGTGTGGTTGTGTCAAGTGAGTGACTTGTCATTTTTCTTCGTTGCCCATCTAGGACATTTGCAACAAGACGCGCTCGTGGTGCGACAACGCGTTCGAACCTTTAGACAGCTTACGATTATGACCCAACTATTTAGAGGTCACTTGCGCAATTTTCTGATTGCTTTTTTTGTTTTATAATATTGAATATTTGTGCACAACGCAGTTCCTTCCAACCTACACTGTGATCCCTTCAGTCATAAATTTTTATACGCTGTCAGACACACATGAAATTCATGAGGCGTAATTTTAAGTCATTCAGTATTACATTCCAAGTAAGGAAATCAAAGAAATTATTGTTATTTGTGACTTGTAGTGATTAAATTTAATGAGTATGTACCAGTTTTTTAATTATTCTGCCACCAGTCAGCTTCAGTACTTGCATAAAGAGAATCCGCTATTAGGCTCAAAATACATACACAGTTTGTTTTTTGGCAGCATTTCATTCGAGCGAAGAATAGAAAACACCTTTCAAGTTGGTCTTGTTATGCATCACGTCTACGAATGCGTCAGTGCATCCAGCGAAGTGACCTTCTGCAGCAATACACAGGCTATTGAAGTTAGCTGATCACCAGTTGTCGACTCAGGAGGCCTGCACAAATGTGCATACCAAGTTTCACGCCATTTCGTGAAACAGGTGGTGCGTGACGTGCCATTGAAATTGGCGTCTTCAATTGTATACACCGTAACTGAAAGGGTTAAAGAAAAATATACCCAGCTGGGAGGAATCGAGAAATGATGCGCCCGCTGTGCTCCGATGGCCTCACTCAAACCGGATTGTACCTAACGCCAGATGAAGGAAACTCCAGACGAAGAGTTTTCTTCGTCTGGCAAAAGACGGAAACATCTCAGCGTCCGTCTTAGCGGGAAAGACATTGATTTGATGAAGGAGAGAAAGCAGAGTCCATGCTCAATGCCTCATTTAACAGAACTGCAACGCCACGCTATTTGCTCTCTTTTTATGCATTATTGCGCGCCTGCGCAAGCTTAGTAGGTCTCCAAGACTTTTTCCGTTTTTTTTATGACTCAGTGGTGGGTGTGTGGTGTGTCTAGAGGAACTACTGGCAAATGGTGTCAATGTAACCACAACCGTAATTTTATAAGAGACATCAAAGTTTTTAAATCAAACAATGAAGCTTGAGAAATAGATGTGACTACGTTTCTACTGAAACAAAATCTCCTAAAGCTTTTATATTTCAAGCTAGGAAAATGTCATCAATACTTGCAGCCCGGTCTAAACAAGGACAGCTCTGCAGGCAGATCACTGCGAAAACAAATCTCGGAAGCTGCGTGGAAAACGGTGGCTGGGAGGAGAATGTCACTTCCAAGGATTGCACCCACTCTCGTGGCCTAAGTGCTCAGGCGTGATTAATTTCCGCTGCGATGCAAGCCTTTTTCTCGACTGTGTCGATAGATCGGAGCAATTTCCCGTGTATGGCCTTTCATGAGGTTCATTCTTATCTTTTGTAAGAGGTAGGAAAGTATAAGGAAAACGTGGTAGAGTGCGAGACAGGACACTTTTGTTGTTCTGCTTTTGCTTTGTCCTCCGGCTAGCGTACTGATTGTCTATTGAATGCCATGAAGACGTTTATTTTATTGAACTCTGCTGAGTTCGCGTTTTCCAGGACACTTCGTTACGACACATCTTATTACTCTCAGACTCGAGTGATGTAAAAAATAGCAATGCTGGAGGCCCCTATTATTTAAAATTCGATTAGTACATTACGTTTTGGTTGTAGTTTCATTCCGACGGAAGGTTCGAGTTTGCTGAGGTACAAATCTACAATATCTCAAAGTTGTCTATTTGGATCAAACTGAGTGAAAAATCATCATTAGTTAACTTGAACTGATTTCAATGTGTTTCATCATTACTACGGTACAAGAAGAATAAAAAAGACAATGCTTGTTACGTTGCCTTCCTAACACCTGTCTGTTATTTTCAGTCTTTCTAGCAAAACTTGAGGTCATCGTTTATTTCTTGTGTCTCGATCTCGAGGAACGGCGTTCTGGGGGATGACCGTTTTGGTAAAGAAGCACAGTCACCTCCTCCCGAAACATGTCGGTTAGAAGGAGCAGTGTGGCAGCCATCGGTTGTCGCCCGCACTTCAAGATGTGATGTTCTAATGAAATCCACCGCTAGCAGTCATCATAAACAGCCACTATCAGGTCAGTGTGTTCACTTCGTAGACCACAAGGAAGATGATCCAACAAGGAAAAATATACGTCAAGATGATGCCGAGTCAAGGACGTCTACCGAATATAACAACTAAATAAACCAGACAACGTTCACTGCTGTCTTAAATAAAAAGGAGAGATCAGCAGGTGTTCCTGTCTTATTCAGGCCAACTCAACGTCATAGTAGCTTCTGAAGAGTCAGACCAAAGCTTCTGGCTTCTTCAGTTGCGATAACAGCCAAAAAAGGCACTCAGAAGCATGAAACCCCCATAGTGACAATGTCTCTAGCATAGAGTTCTACCAAATTATCTAGTGAAAACTCAGGGGCTGCGATAATGCAGCGACCATGGAAATGATAGGTATGGTATGACTTTGCTTAGTTTTTGTGCTTGCGGGCGGCGAATGTACTTCTGTCTTTGTTTATTGTAGTGCTTCACTTTTGTTTTGATGGAAAGAATAAACCGCGTTTTCACTTCGTGATCTAATTTGAAGTGATAAGCCTAAAATATTAACGTGCTGAAGCGTAACAGCCAAACATTTTCCCATTGTTGTTTCGTGGCTAAGCGTCTTGAATCCATGCGAAGCCAGATTAAACATAAAGTTCTAAGTCTAAGTAAGTCAATGTCATACCAATAGTTTGCATGCTCGCTGAAGCGCTATGCGTCGCAGCTCCCATACACGCTTGCGCCAGAGTTCCCTCTAGTGTTTATTTAAGAAGCTTTATGGCCTGCAGTCTCTGAAGCCAATCGCCTTTTTGCGGCGACTGTACTCCTGGGTACTACTGTAGAATTACGAGTTCTATACTCCTACTCTGACACGTACGGGAGAATACAGGAGGGTCCTGTTGAGTACTCGAATGATGACTCAAGGAGTATTTGAGGAAAGAGTGAGCCATATCTGCAAAGGCAAGTTGCACATTTTCCAAACGAAAATGGCGTAGTAACAAATACAGAGGCTCGGATATTCGCAAATTCAGCAAACACGCCCTTTTACCAAAGCAAGTGTCATTTTCAATCTGCATTTTTTCTGTAACAAAGTATATATTATCTACTACTCATTCTTTCAGATGTGAACTACATCGGTACATAGCAAAATATGTCAGAGGCCCCATCCGCTGCAAGATTTGCGCTGGCGTACATTGTAAAGGGTAGGAGTTTGATGATGGCATGTACGGCGGGTTTTCTTTGGGTAGCTGGCTCCCCGCCGTTTTTCACATAGCTGATGCTCGCCAGTGAGGGGACGTATTCGTAGAGTGGGAACGAAGGTTTATTTACATGATAGTTGAAGGATAGCAACTGTACAGCAATTCAGAAGATCCCGCATTATGTACAACAGAAATTCAGTTCATAATTCAGCACATGATGCACCTCACATTTACAAAATGCTTCAGCTTGTGAAGCCCACCATTTCCTTACACGGAGGCTCGAAGAAGGTGGTGAGCACTCTCACCACGAGTTCTGTGACGAAGTCCTGATTGTCCACCCACCAGAAACAGTGCAGATATTGCACCCCTCAGCTGGGCAAAAAAGTTCCAATGGTAGCACGAGCGCACCACACAATGACGCACCCGGCCCCAAACTTGAAGGCACCGTAGAGGAGGAGGCATAGTCCGGAGAGGGAAGGTTGAGCTTCTCCGGGTAAATGGCCGCTGACCCGAATGTCAGCAGTGGTCCATGGCTGCTTTCAGCTACACGCTTCCAGAACTCTTTCGAACCTGACAGTCCAAACCCTCGATCCTGGGACGGCTTCTTCGACGTCTTTGCACGCTTCAGGGTTGATCGTGCTTTTGTGACGATTTCGCGTTGATGACGACAATAGCCGAGTCGAGAGGTTGAACTAATGAGGCCAGCCACAGTGGTGCGGTCCCCCGCTGTTCGAGCCCGTTCAACAAAAGGCTTGTCTCGCGAAGTTTTCGTTTAGACCCGACTGCTACCTGGAACATCTAAAGGACAGCGTCTTGAAGATTGGGCTCAGGTGGGGTTGAAAGCATCCCTGGCAGTGCCGGCTTACGCATAATGGCGTTGCCCAGACGAATTGCCAGGCCAAACGTAACAACATACGCACAAGGAGCGCACGTCGTGTTCGCAGCCTCGATGTGCGAAGTGTGAGGCTGAGCGCGCTGTGTCATATGGTTAGTGACCAAAAAAAGCAGTTTTGTGTAATAAACAAAATGAATCAAAATTCTCGGGAACTACGACAAAATATTGAGAACCGCCACCGAACCTGAAGCGGATACTCACATCTAAGAATGAAAAGCAAAAAAGACACTGACGCGCCTTTAAAAAAGTCCTTTCCAGGGGTCGTGGAAGACAACAAGAAAAAACCATCATCAGGGAAAAGCCAAAAAAGCCCTCAAATGATCAAGATGCAAGTAAACAACAAATTTCCCCGAGGTCGCAGCATGACAGGGACAGCCGAGGAGACATTTTGAATGGCAGCCACCTTTTTGTTTGGTGCAACAACCGATCCACGAAGACGGAAGAGAAAAGATGCTCACGCTGTTCTGGCGCTGCACCCAGAAATGATAATGTACCAACTAGCTCAACTTTCAGTAAAAAGGCAGCCCCGTCATCTACATATCAATTAGGGTAATTCTCATAACGGTCGCGGCAATCAAGGCTCTCCTTCGTGGGAACCCGTCGTTGAAAAGCACCCCAAAGATGCAGGAGGTTCTGGCTATTCAATCATTGTGACAACTACTTTCACGGCCCAACACCATCAGTATATGGAGTAAGAACAATGGATTCGCTACCAATAGACTGGCTGGTATTGATTTACAAGCGTTTGCGTACATGTGCTTTTTTTCCGGCTAAATGCTCGTGGTTTGCAATCAAAGTTACCCGACTTTGAGTTTCTTCCGCGAGAGTATAGTTTCCCTTTTACGGTCATTTCAGAGTCTCGCATAGATGAGAACTACATGTTAAAACGTTATTATTGTAGGGAACTATGCGAACGACGACGAAGCAGCAAGAAACGGCCAGCCACAGCGGTGATGCACATGTGCGACCCGAGCTTGCGTTTGTTTTGTATTTTCGACATGTTGACGTTCCTCGCTCTTCTGGCGTTCCTCTGCCTTCCAGTAGGTCTGTACGTAAATAAACTGCGTGACATCTGGTGGAGGTGTGTGGACTCTCGTACAAACCTGGAACTTCGCTCCCGTAAGCTTCCCCCTCTACGTGACACGAACATGGCCACCAAGACGCCTCTCCAGATGGGACCTTCGACCGTCCATGTCACTTGCGGCGCCGTGTATCCTCAACTAAATCCTTTTATCTTCACAGGCTCCACTGAGTCGGACGTCAAAGATTGGTTGGCGAAGTATACGACAAAGTTGGAGCAAGTAACAAATGGACGACCCAAGTAAGCTGGGCTACGTCACATTCTACCTTGCGGACACCGCGCAACTTTGGTTTAATAACCACGCAGCTGACGTTATTACGTGGTCTGCATTCAAGACTGCTGTTACGGACGTTTTTTGACGACCTGCGGCACGCAAGCTTCAAGACAAGCACCGTTTACGTCACCGTGCGCAGCAACCAGGCGAGACCTACACGGGCTACATTGAAAATGTGTTGCATCTATGCAACCGCGTCAACTCTACCATGCCTGAGGAAGAAAAAATTAGGCACATTTTGAAAGGCATTGACGACGGCGCCTTCCAGATGTTGCTCGAGAGAAATCCCCCCACAATTGCTGCACTCGTTTCCATCTGCCAGAGCTTCGTGGAGTTGCGTAGGCAGCGCGCAATTGCTCGTCAAGCCCTCATGACGCCAGACACGCTCGCAAGCTTGTACCTAGCTGCCCATCCTACCGATCAGCAGCCGCTGCTTTCGACAATCAAGGACTTCGTCCGCTAAAAGGTAGTGCACCAGCTGTCACTGCTGCCACTGACACATGAGCCCGCGCAAGCTTTGGCACCGGACCTCCAGCACGCCATTCGGACCCTAGTCGCTGAGGCCCTTCCGCCAGTGCATCAGCAACCACCTGTCACTACGCCTCTCACGTACACCGCCGTCGCTGCTCGGCTTGCGCAATAGCGTATGCCGTATGCTCAACCTGCCACGCCGCCCTATGTCGTGCATACAATCCCAATTGCTGCGCCGTATCCCTACGCGAGATCATCAGCTCCATTTTACAAGTGCGTAAAATGGCGTCCACCATCGCCCAGACGCTTGGTGGACGCCGGATAATAGGCCCATTTGTTTCGCCTTTGGTATTGCTGGACACGTCGCCTGCCATTGTCGCCGAGATCCCCCTCCCGTTGACACCGTGGGCAGGCCAATTGCGTCGTCGTCTAGGACGCCATTAAAGTACACCACTGACGGTCATCGACCCTACGCAAACCATCGGTCTCCATCGCCCCGACAATGCTCCCTGTCACCTATGCGTCGCCGACCTGCTACGGAAGAGAGAAACTGATCGCTGCCGCTCCGGAAGAAACAGCTGCATACAATTCGAACTGCTTAAGGCCTCCAACTTTATCACCGCAAAACGTTATTGACGTCAATGTTGAGGGGACCGCCGTACAAGCGCTTATCCACACAGGGGCCACCGTTTCTATAATCTGTTAGACCTTATGCCGCCAGTTGAAAAAGGTGACGACGCCTCTTTCAGGCCTGATGCTCCGCACGGCCAACTCGCAGTACATAGAACCTACAGCTGTGTGCACTGCACGTCTCATTATCCAAGGTGAACTGCCATTGAATTTTTTCGTGCTGCCATCATGCTCTCCCGAAGTCATTCTTGGATGGGACTTTCTTTCGCGTCATCGGGCCATCATATATATTGCTCACGTGTAGAAGTTGCCCTTACACCACTGCAAACCTGTTGTTTGGTAGATTCTCTTTCTGAAGCTTACAAACTTGTCGTTGTTGCAGACACGGAAATAGCACCGAGAACATCCATCCTTGTAGTCCTGACCTGCACGGCCGCTCCTGCCGGAACTGTTCTGTTCACTCCGTCTGACGTATTTACCCGCTGCCGTAGCCTACACCTGCCCTTTGCCATACTCACCGTGGAATCCGGTGCTACCACCCTGCTTGTTGCGAACTCGCTATCGTCACCAGTTACCTTACTTCGCGGAGAATGTTTGGGTAACATACAAGACGTTGACCTCTTGCGCCCTCTGAAGTTTGCCGAACACCCACCTCACCTCTATCGCAATGCTATGACGCCACCTGTGGCCACACTGCCCACGCCAGACTCATTCAAGCCCTCTGTTGCCGCTGAGATATCGCCGACACAAAGAAGCGAACTCTTGTCTCTTTTTCGAGAGTTTCGTACTGCCTCTTTTCGTACTGTCTCTTTTCGTACTGTCTCTTTTTCGAGAGTTTCGTATTGCGCTCAACCATCTTTGGGTCGCACAGCGAACATCCCGTACCAAATTGACACCGGTACTCATGCTCTCTTACGCCAACGACCATATTGAGTTTAAGCGGAAGAGTGCTGTATTATCAACAAACAAGACAACGATATGCTCAAGCGTGGTGTCATCTAGCCATCGCAGAGCGCTTGGTCGTCCCCTGTTGTACTTGTGCGCGAAAAGGATGGGTCTATCCGATTCCGTGCCGACTACCATCGGCTCAATAAGATAACTCAGAAGGATGTGTACCCGTTTCCACGCATCGGCGATGATCTCGATTGCTTGCAAGGAGCAGAATATTTCTCCTCTTTAGATTTGCGCTCAGGATATTGGCCAGTTCCAATGGCTGATCCTGACCGATCGAAGACTTCATTTGTAGCGCCTCATGGGCTGTATGAGTTTAACGTCTTGCCATTTGGACTCTGCAAAGCCCCAGCTACCTTCGAACGATTGATGGACACCACCCTTCGCGGATACAAGTGGAACACGTGCCTCTGCTACCTAGACAACATCGTCGTTTTCTCTCGCGACTTCTCGACTCACCTTGTTCGTCTTCGTGCTATTCTCACGTGTCTCTCCTCAGCTGGCCTACAACTTAAGGGGGGGCGCGGCAAGTAAAGTGCCGATTTTGGTCAAAATATGCGATTTTCTGATTTATTTTTTTTTCGTAATCTTCAGACCTTCAACTTCCTTGTTCTAAAATATTACAGCGAAACGTGCGCTACAAATCCCGCAAATAGTGTTTTTGCCGAGGCTAGTCGCCGAAAAGTGCGAAAAAAAAGCCCCTGAAACGGTGTTGTTCACGCCGCACAAACGCGCCAAGTTGTTGACTGTGGGCCGCCATTTTGGTAGCTTTGGAAAGAGGAGAAAGCCGGCTTCCCGATGGTCGCGGTCTCGTATTTCGCCGAGTGAAAATAAAAGCGCGAGGAGCAAGTAAAAAAACGAAAACGAAGAACGGCAATTGGCTGCGCGGGTCACGTGGTAGCAGGCGCGACCTCTTACTGGTCAAAGCTGCGCCGCGCACCTTGGCAACCTTGGAAGCGCGAGCGCATCTGCGGCCGCCGTGCCTGCCGAGAATCATCCGGCGTGCGTTTCGTTTTTTGCCAGTTTGCTGTTTTTGTGATAGTTCGCGTGCTTTTTTTACCAAGCTTTGTTTACATCGGTGGTCTCTTCTGAGTGCTTGCTCATACTGCGGTGCTATGTTGCCGCAAAAAAAGTTCCGGAGCGTCCACAAGTACGGCAAGCGTCGGAAAGCTTGGAACAAAGGGCAGACGACTGCGGCTGCCGTCCCAGTCGCAGTTCCGGACGGAGCATGCTCTTCAAGCGTCACGGAGCCTCTACTCAGACCCTTCGCTGATTGTTGTGAGGCCGAGAGTGTGGAAGGTGCCACATCGTCGTATGTCAGACCGCCGGATGCCGTCGACCGTGATGGACGCTCTCGCGAACCCGATTGCGGTGGCACCGCGTCGGCAGCCGTTGCAACTCCGGGCGTGCGCGCGTCGAACATTCTATCGCGAGTTTCGGCCCAGATTCCGAGCAGTGAAGAAATCGCGCAGCGGGCGCAGACAAGGCGGGATGTTTTGGATGCCGTAGCATCGAAGTCCGCTTCAAAGCGGAAGCTCGAGCTTCTGAGCGAAGGCTGCGACGAAAATGACGGCGGTAAGGACTCCACATTCTTCATTGTAAATAAGAAGATGCTGAACGGTCTGCTTTCGTCAGTAAAGTGCAACAAGTGCGACGAAGGGTCGATACGCCTCGAGACTACGCACTGCCTTGGACTCGCGGCGAGGATGGAACTTTTTTGTGACAATTGTGGCATAGTGAACAGTGCGTGGTCGTCCCCGAGGTGCTCCGGGCAACAAAAAACGAACCCCTTTGAGGTAAACGTGCGTGCTTTGAGGGCTGTGCAGTCAGTTGGCAGAAAACAATCTGCCATAAATGACATTTTTTCTGCGATGGACATTTCGCATCGAGCACTGCACCACAAGTCCTACCAGAGACTGCAAAGGAAGTACAGCCACCCTGCCACCACATCAGCTGCCACCCGCATTGAAGCAGAAAGTGCACAGAAGGTGCATGACATATACAAGGACCTAGGAGGAGTGCCAGGCAACATTGACGTCATTTACGACGGCACGTGGATGACGAGGGGGCACAGAAGTCATATTGGCGTGGGCTGTGTAATCGAGCTGTACACAGGCTTGGTCTTGGACCACTGTGTCCTGTCCAACTACTGCCAAGGCTGTGCTGTTGGCACCAAGCCTGGTGACGACAACTATGAGGAGTGGCTTGAGAAACACAAGCCACAGTGCCAAAAGAACACTGATGCTAATGCAGGCCAAATGGAAGTAGAAGCAGCTAAGATCATGTTTGAAAGATCGTTTACCAAGTACAAGCTTCGATACATCAATGTGCTCTGCGACGGTGACAGCCGTACGTACCTTGCCCTCACGCAAGACAAGGTGTATGGCTACATGGTGATTAAGAAACAGGAGTGTGTGAACCATGTGAAAAAAAGAATGGGCACTTCCTTGCGCAACCTTCTTGATGAGCACAAATCCAAAGGCCGAGGACTGAGCATGGGTGGCAAAGGCCGGCTGACGCAGGGCCTGATAAAGAAGTTAACGAATTATTATGGTTGGGCCATTAAGAGCCACCCCAACGATGTTCCTGGCATGGAGAGGGCCATCATGGCCACTTATTACCATGTAACATCCACAGACCAGGATCCACACCACGACCAAAGCAGTGGTGGTTGCGGATGCGAGCACTTGACTAATTGCTGTTCCTACGTTCTACAGGTGCCCTTCCTCGACGGACTAGGATACATTCCGATAGTGACTGCAGCACCGCATTCTTGACATAGACCTGCGCCTGCGCGGATCTCCAGACTACGCATCGGGAAGCGGTGCCCTTCCTTGACGGACTAGGATACATTCCGATAGTGACTGCAGCACCGCACTCTTGTCGTAGACCTGCGCCTGCGCGGATCTCCGGTCTACGCATCAAAAGCAGTGGCCGGTGGCCCGCCCGCACCAAAGCAGTGGTGGTTGCGGATGCGAGCACTTGACTAATTGCTGTTCCTACGTTCTACAGGTGCCCTTCCTCGACGGACTAGGATACATTCCGATAGTGACTGCAGCACCGCATTCTTGACATAGACCTGCGCCTGCGCGGATCTCCAGACTACGCATCGGGAAGCGGTGCCCTTCCTTGACGGACTAGGATACATTCCGATAGTGACTGCAGCACCGCACTCTTGTCGTAGACCTGCGCCTGCGCGGATCTCCGGTCTACGCATCAAAAGCAGTGGCCGGTGGCCCGCCCGCACCAAAGCAGTGGTGGTTGCGGATGCGAGCACTTGACTAATTGCTGTTCCTACGTTCTACAGGTCAGTTGGTTTTCCTCAAGCTTTGGTATTACGTTTTGTCTTATACCGCAACCACCACCGCTGCTGCTGCTGCTTTTTGTGTTATTGGGACATTCGTGTATTCACGTTATAAGTTTCTTAGCACTGCTGCCAGGCCTGCATTGTTCTGTTCATAGCAATGACGAAGGATTTTGTGAAAGCTCTCGATGATTTCAAGCGTGAAATGAGACTTGAAATGCGCTCTGTTAAAGAAAGTGTGAAGTTTTGTAGCGACACTTGTGATGAAACCAAGGCGATTAACTCCGAACTGAAAGCTTTGAGGCAGGAACTGAGCGTCCTGCTCAAAAGTAACGAAGATCTCAAGAAAGAAAACAAGCAGCTAGCGCAACGAGTTGATGAGCTCGAACAATATAGCCGTTTGAATAATCTAGAGCTTAAGGGCGTGAAGGCAGCAGACAATGCTAATGATGTCATACGAAAACTTGGCGAAGTTATTGACGAACCAGTTTGTGCTGCTGACATTGACACATGTCACAAGATAGCAACACGAGTAACGGGCGAGAGCAACATTATCGTTCGCTTCGTGCGCCGAGACAAGCGACAGGCCGTTCTTGCGAAAGCTAGGAAACGACAGATCACAAATCAAATGCTAGGGCTTCCTGGATCCGATAGGGTGTACGTTAACGAACATTTAACCCGTGCTAATAAGCAACTACTGGGAGCCACAATTGCCCGCAAGAAAGAAATGTCTTGGAAATTCGTTTGGACAAGCGGGGGCAAGATTTTCGCCAGACGGAATGAATCTTCCAATGCCGTCAGGATTGCCGGTGAGAGCAATTTGTGCAAAATATCACAATAGCTGTATTATTTCTCGCTTGAGGAATCATGGCTATGTTCCAAATACCGACTTGTTCTTTATACAACTCTGAATCTTTCAACGCTAAGTTCCATAACCGACGCCAGGAACTGTCTGTTATTCACTTTAACATAAGAAGCCTCAAAAACAAAGGCGACCGCCTCGATCACCTTTTTACCTTACTAACAACAGAATTCGATGTATTAGTATTTTCTGAGACATGGTTGCTCACACATGATGACCGCCTTCATTTCAATAACTACGCTTATAACGGTCTCCTACGTCCCAATGGAAGAGGTGGAGGCCTTGCTATATATGCTAAATGCTGCTACCCGCACTCTGTTCTTGAGGACTACTCAATAATGAGCCCTAGTGTTGAATGTTTAGCGGTATCACTGCCCAATGTAATTATCGTAGCAATTTATAGGCCACCGACTGGAAATAAGCGAGAGTTTCTAGATTTCCTTGAAAAAATGCTTGAAAATTTGAATTCTAGCACTCTTCCATTTGTACTCATGGGCGACATTAATATAAATCTATTGCATGACGACCCGTGCACTGCCGATTTCAACGGTGTTATTTCATCTTTCGCATGTTACAATCACATTACTTTGCCTACTAGAATTACTCTTGACACAGCCACCCTTTTAGATGTTTGTGTTACAAACATTGAACCGCGTAATATTGAATCTGGATTACTGAGTTCGGACATTAGTGACCATATTCCAATTTTTTGTTTTATCAACAGAGTGCGCGAACGCAAGGTTACAGTTGATAGATATATGACGCGGCAAATAAATGATAAGAATTTAAACAAGTTTCAATGCCTCATTCGGAATATAAACTGGCATAACATATACAGTATTGATGACGTAAACAGGGCGTACTCAGAATTTATTAAGAAGTTTTTAAATGCCTATAATGACGCTTTTCCTCTAATTAGAAGAAGAGTAAATAGGAAGAAGTTCAGAAAGCCGTGGATAACCAAACATTTGCATGAAAAAATCTGCACTAAGAACAAAATGTACCACTCCTTTATTCAGAACCGGGATCCCAACATTCTAAAAGAGTATAAAAAGTATCGAAATCAACTGAGTAAAGAATTAAAGACAGCAAAAACAAATTATTTTATCGAGCGTTTTACGGGAATCCAAAACGACAGTGGTAAAGTATGGAGAGAAGTAGCTAATCTAACGAAAGGGAAAGATAATAATGCGCTGAACGAGATAAGTACGCCGGACGGAAATTTGTGTGGTTTTGATTTAGCTTGTGCTTTTAATAAGTACTTTGTCAATGTTGGTAAACCGCTCGGTGATACACCTGAACCTGATAATGTATTGATTAACAATATTACTTCTTTATCGAAGTCTGTGTTTTTTTCACCCAGTTCCTCTCAAGAAATAGTGATTTCAATCAACAAGTTAAAAAATGATGTATCTGCAGGTCATGACGATATAAAATCTGTCCCCATTAAGCGCGTTGCGCCTTTGATATCTGACGTATTGTCTTATCTTGTAAACCTAATGTTTACTACTGGTGTGTTTCCTGATGACCTAAAAATCGCCAAGGTTTGTCCGATATACAAAAGTGGCAATCGAATGGAAATGTCAAACTACCGACCAATTTCTGTGTTACCAGTATTTTCTAAATTATTTGAAGGAGTTATCAATTGCAGGCTCGAATGTTTTTTCACTAAACACAACCTGATATCTGCTTGCCAGTACGGTTTTCTGAAGAAAAAATCCGCAGAGCAGGCGCCACTCGTTATTAAAGACAAAATACTTGAAAATATAGAACACAAACACTACACTCTTGGTCTCTTTTTAGATTTTCGAAAGGCGTTTGACTGCGTACAGCACAATATCCTTTTAGAAAAGTTGAATTACTATGGTGTACGTGGTGTCACACATAACTTAGTGCAGGATTATTTACGTCATAGGATGCAGTACGTACGGGTGAATGATGTTGCATCTAACCGACTAACTGTCACTTGTGGAGTCCCCCAGGGCTCTATATTAGGACCTCTATTGTTTTTAATATATATTAATGATATTACTAAACTACCAGGCTCTCATGACATGATTATGTATGCGGATGATACGAACATATTTTTTACAGCCAAATCTCTTGTACAAGCGGAAGCTACGGTAAACTGGTACTTAGGAAACTTGCAGTCATGGCTACAACGCAACATGTTTTCCTTAAATTTATCCAAAACTAGCTACATTATTTTTAGGCCAATTAATACTGCTGATTCATATAAGGCCAATATTCAATTTGGTCGGGTAAGAATACATGAGGTCGACTGCATTAAATTTCTTGGTGTCTGGTTCCACCAGAACCTTTCATGGAACACACATGTGTCAAAATTAGCATCTGAAATAAGTAAAAGTGTTGGCTGTCTCTACAAAGTAGCTTGTCTGGTACCCGTGTGGTTGAGACTGCAGATGTATTATGCGCTTGTGTATTCTAAGTTAACCTATTGTATTCTCGTATGGGGAACAACTACGCCTACTAACTATCAAAAACTACTAGTACTCCAAAAGAGAGCCTTGCGGTGCATTCATGGGTACCGTGGCAGACCCAAAGACTTTTCCACGTTGCCATTGTTCCGTACTTACGATCTGCTTAAAGCGAACCAAGTCTACCTCTTTCGACTGTTGCAGTATATTAAGAGCAATCAACTGCACACTCAAGACTTTACTTTGTCTAACGATGCATATCACTTTCGAAAACAAATCCACCGGGTCCCTAAAACGCGCACAAACTATGGCAAACAAAAATTAAATTATCAGGTCACTGTGGTTATTAATAAAATGTTGACGAATGTTGATTTTGATGTTGCATTGAAATTATTCAAAAAACAAACAAAGAAATATTTACTCGAATCTGATTTGTGCTTTGTATAAGCTTGTATTAAGTTTATATTCTGTATATTTATAATGCTTTGTATTTTGTCTACGCTGCATGCTTGGCAGCATTGTGTTACATTGTGTTACACTGGCAAATGCAGCTAACACTGCAATTATGTGTTTTCGTTTATTTATGTCAGACTGTACAAGGGAGCCGAGGCCTCTGTCAGGCACTCCAGCCTTTAGCCCCGGCTACCCCCTTTGTGTGAAAGGAAAATAAAACTTCACTTCACTTCACTTCACTTCACCTGTGCCCAAGTGGGACTGACTCCTGGTGCCCGCACAATCAGGCATTGGCCAAGGGAGAGCCGCTGCCGCCTCACAAACATAAACTGCCCCCTCACGTGCGAGTGGCACTGCTGCCAATCTACAAGCGCCTCTCGAACAAAGAGCTCCTTGAAAGGTGTGCGCAGGGAAAAACCCAGAATGCTGTGGAGAGTATGAACAGCCTCATTTGGTCACTCCAGTCCAAGAGCCAGTTCGCCTCCCTTCGAAGTGTGGAAAGTGCAGTTGCAGATGCAGTCTGCCGTTTCAATGGTGGCTGCAAGAGTGCGCTGCAAGAGATCACCGCTCAACTGGGCTTCAATCCAGGAGACTGCTCTTTGCGGCGAGCAGCCGAAAAGGATGCCAAAAGGGTGAAGAGGGCTCAAAAGGTGCATTGTTCCACGACAAAGAAGTGCAAAACTGGGTTGCGCTCTACAGAGGCCAAGGCCACAGCATCTCAGGATTACTGCCCAGGAGGATTCTGAGTGTTTTAGGCATATTGTGAACTTCCAAACAAGAGTGAACTTTCAAAGTCAGTTTTCTCAACTCTTGATTTTCGCCTATGTGCCTTCGCTAGAACATCTGTCATTTTCTAACAAAGACTGATAGAGTCGTTCCGTTTTTTGCACTAGGCTCAGGAGGCTTTTAGCAGTGCAATAAAGCTTTATCTCTCTTCTTACTCATCATTTAAAATTCTTAGAACACATTTTATAATTACTGTGATGTGTGTGCAAAACAACATCCATGTTTTGGAAATTTTATTTATGGTTACAAGAACTAGAAAAATCAACTAATAGCTTCTTTGCACAAGTTGATGCTTTGGGAACATAATAATATGAAAAAATAATTTCATTTAGCAATAATTATCTCTTTAAGTGTGAAGAGCATTAATTAGTATAATTATGCTTGTAACTCAAAAAGTACAAGAGGTATTTGAAAACGGTTTTCATATTTGGAATCCTCATAATCATCCACATACACACACCAAATTTCATCACAAACAGTACATTAATAAAAAAATTAGTTTTACTTGCCACGTCCCCCCTTAACATCAATAAGTGCCATTTTGCCGCGCGTCAGCTCACTACACTGAGTCACGTCGTCTGCAAAGAGGGTGTTCTCCCGGATCCGGCGAAACTCCGCGCCGTGGCCGACTATCCGAAGCCCAATTACATCAAGACGCTTCTAAGTTTATCGGCCTGTGCTGATACTTTCGTCGATTTGTGCGCAACTTCTCTTGCATCATCGCACCTTTTACCAACCTGTTGAGAACTTCCGAAGGCATTTCTGCTTGGTCCAAAGAGTGCGACGAATCCTTCACCGCGCTTTGGCAGTTATTAATATCACCTCCAATACTACGTCATTTTGACCCCGATGCGCCTTGGGAGGTCCACACCGACGCCAGTGGTGTCGGTCTTGGTGCTGTATTGGCTCAAAGAAAACCAGGATACCAAGAATACGTGGTCGCTTACGTGAGTCGAACCCTCAAGAAAGCCGAGTGTAATTATTCCGTCACGGAGAAAGAGTGTCTCGCAATCGTCAGGGCTTTGACGATGTTCCGCCATACCTTTATGGCCACCCTTTCTAAGTCGTCACAGACCACCACGCTCCATGCTGGCTATCATCGCTCAAAGACCAGTCGAGGCGCCTTGGTCGTTGGGCGCTTCACCTACAGGAATACGACATTCGTGTTGTATACCGATCCGGCCGCAAGCACTCCGACGATGATGCGCTATCCCGCTCGCCGCTACCGGCTGACCGAACCTCCTCGTCACCTTCTTCAGCTGTCATAACACCCATCGACTTCACAAACATGGCATCGGAACAACGCAAAGATGTGTGGATTTCCCAACTCCTCGCCTTTCTGACTGATCGGTTAGCTAATTTAATCTCAAGAACTATCATTCGTCAAGCCACACATTTCGCTATTCGAGACAACCATCGCTATCGGCGGAATTACACGTCTGAAGGTCGGAGGTGGCTGTTAGTGATACCCAACCACATGCGCTCGGAAATCTGTACTGCTTTCCACAACGACCCGCAAAGCACTCACGCCGGCGCTCTCAAAACGTACAAGCGTCTATGTCAGCGGTACTACTGGCGCGGCATGTACACATTTGTCCGCAAGTACGTACGTGCTTGTACTGCATGCCAGCGACGTAAAATCCCACCTCAACGCCCTGCCGGTACACTTCAGCCTCTGCCTTGTCCAGCGCGTCCATTTGATCGCGTTGGTATTGACTTATACGGACCACTTACCACGTCGTCTTCTGGAAACAGGTGGATAATTGTTGGCGTGGACCACCTCACGTGTCACGCGGAGACGGCAGCACTACCCGCAGCAACCGCGAGGGAAGTTGCGTTTTTCAACTTGCGCATTTTTGTTTTTCACCATGGTGCTCCCCGCGAACTTTTGAGCTACCGGGGGCATGTTTTCTTGTCTGACGCCATTCAAGCCTTGCTCGCTCAGTGCAACAAGGTTCATCGCATGACGACAGCATGTCACCCACAAACAAATGACCTCACAGAACGATTTAATCGCACTCTCGGTGATATGTTGACGATGTAGACAGCTTCATACCAGACAATTTGGGACACTGTTCTTTCATTCGTCACGTATGCGTATAACACCGCTACGCACTCGACAACAGGGTTTTCCCCTTTCTTTCTCTTGTACTGACGCGAACCATCGTGCACGCTGGACACTATCCTCCCATACACGCCTGACTCCTCTGAGTACACTGCCATTTCTGATGTTGCCAGGTACGCATAAGATTGCAGACGATTGGCCCGTTCACTGACAACCGAGGACCAAGACCACCAGAAGCTATGGCATGACACCGACCGACATCTCTCGACTTTCACGACTGCTGCTCCCGTTTGGCTCTGACCCCGCCGCGGTGGTCTAGTGGCTAATGTACTCGGCTGCTGACCCGCAGGTCGCGGATTCGGATCCCGGCTGCGGCGGCTGCATTTCCGATGGAGGCGGAAATGTTGTAGGCCCATGTACTCAGATTTGGGTGCACGTTAAAGAACCCCAGGTGGTCGAAATTGCCGGAGCCCTCCACTACGGCGTCTCTCATAATCATATGGTGGTTTTGGGACGTTACACCCCACATATGTATCTATCTATCGTTTGGCTCTGGATTCCACCGAGCACTTCTGGCCTTTCGTCAAAATTACTCGCACGATACCACAGGCCCTACCGCATTCTCGCCCGTACGTCACCAGTCAATTATGAGATTGAGCCGTTGACACAATCTCATGACTTACGCTGTCGTGGCCGAGCAATTGTGCATGTGAGTCGCCTGATGCCGTATTGCAACCCCGCTATAGTCACTACGCCTTAAGTCGCCATGTTGGCTACGCAATTCACCGGGGGCCAATGTAGGGAACTATGCGAACGATAACGAAGCAGCAAGAAACGGCAAGCCACAGCATTGGTGCACAAGCGCGACGCGAGCTTGCGTTTGTTTTGTATTTTCGGCCTGTTGACGTTCCTCGCTCTTCTGGCGTTCCTCGGCCTTTCAGTAGGTCTGTACGTAAATAAACTGCATGACATTATTTTCATCATTACAAGCAACGAACCACAGTAAACCGACTGCTCGTTGTATTTATAACTGGCCTACCCAAATATATAACTTACATAGGGCCACATGATAAGAGTGACTACGTTTTTAACACCGCAGTATTTGTATCTAAAACGCTTTCCCAGATCAACGTCTATTTGGACTCAGGCTCACCGTTCAACGCATCAAGAATCGAAAACTTTTGACAAGCGCGCAGCCTACCCGAGTCACTTGCGGTGATTTTTAAGACACACAATGACATTTGGGGCAATTCGCGTACATTTGCTCGTGACGCTACGCTGCCGAAACGTCTTGCAAGTAGCGGTATAGATTTCTTCATTCATAGCAGCATAACTGACATAAAACATGGGAAGACTGTCAGCTGCAATAATGTCAAATTCGTATCGAGTGAGGTAGCCTCTTTATGTTTGAGTGGTGTAGAGTAAGGCATACTGAGACTTCGAGACTCGAGGGAGTGATCACTTTCTGATCCTCATATGAGCAAAGTATCTTAAAACGTCGGCCAAAAAGATTAAACTGCAGTCTGTAGGCTGGGAGGCTTGCACAAAAGTGGTAGACAAGGGATCACAGCCTCGACTCCTATAATGCCACATTACTACCGAGAATAGCTCAATGCCTCCAAAACACACTTTCTTTGATTTTAAACATTGCAATGTACTAGCAAATTACAAAGAATCTAAAAGATTATGTACCATTAAAAGGTATGCCGAATGAAAGGCTGTAAGTACAAAAACGTTGAGGACCTGAGATTTTACCAACGAGAAGAGCCACACATATCGCGTTACCTAACCAAACTGAACCGAAAAATGTGAAATAGCGGTTATGGAACACATACTGATTGATTGATTGATTGATTAATTTATTGATTGATCGATATGTGGAGTTTAGCGTCCCAAAACCACCATATGAACATGAGAGATGCCCTAGCGGAGGGCTCCGGAAATATTAGACCACTTGGGGTTCTTCAACGTGCGCCCAAATCTGAGCACATGGGTCTACAACATTTCCTTCCCATCGGAAATGCAGCCGCCGCAGCCGGGACTTGATCCCGCGACCTGCGGGTCAGCAGCCGAGTACCTTAGCCACTAGACCACCATGGTGGGGCTTTATAAAACACTGCCTATACGAAATTTACTGAGGGAAGTCTGCAATGCCGTCATGTCATCAGAGGCACCCAAAAAAGCCGCAACAGTTTTACCTTTTTTATAGTGCTGTTACTACATCAGCACATCACAGGCTGAAGAGGTAGCAGAGCGGTACTATAGGTGCGTTTCCAGTGAGGCAGATACTTCGCTGAACATTTCAAATCATCAGCCTTGTACACCCCGAGCGACCTTTGCTGACATTTTGGTGGCTTTTACAAATGAGGAGCTCGTGGCAGCAATTGGTGACACAAACAAGAGATCAGGGCCTGACCATGATGCTGTAAGTAATGACTTATGAAGTACTCGCAAGTTCAAGCCACACTTCCCGACTGCTCTTTTTGGAGTAATACACGGCATCATGAATAAATTAGGAGGTGCGAATGAAGTACAAAAGTGTGAAAGTTTCCTTATGATCAGGCCAGGAAAACAGCCAACATATTACGGCACCTTCAGACCGATATCTCTACTGAGTTACGTAGGAAAGCTGTTTGAAAAACCATTTAAGAAAAGACTCACTCGGTTTTTGTGAACTTAGAAACCTTACTCGGAGAAAATGAATGGCTTCTGTCAAAATACGTCTGGAATTGATAATGTCTTTGCCTCGCTCTCATCAATTGAAAAAACGTTGACTTGTGGGAACACACCTACTGCGTTATTGTTGGACTTTAAGGCTGCGTGTGGTTCCTTTGACCAGGAAATTATGGTCGATGTCTTAAGGACCCTTAATCTTGGTTGAAGGCTTTACCAATTATATGCTGAATACCATGAGGGATGCAACTTTTCATGCGTACGGCGAAGAGCTTTACACCATGTTATTCTGTCGAAAAGAGGGTGGTGCAAAGAGCTGTATCAAGCCCGGTAATATTAACCTGAAAGTGTTGTACGCCGAGGTCCACCACGGCTCCGCTGGTGTACTTCTGTTACGAAAGTAACGTTGAAAAATATTTACGAAGAGATTGCAAAGAAAAAACCAGTAGGCAAGCAATCGCCATCGAAATAGCCGCCCCTCATTTCTAAGCGTGCAGCGCTAACCACTACGCTGCGGAATGTAAACTGCCTGGAGTGCTAATGGTAAGCCATTTATATACGCCATACATCGTTTGGCAGTCCCCAAAGCATAAACTTTAGCGTGTTTTTGTTAATACGGGCTGAATGGGGCAGCGGACTCGCATTCCGAGCTCGCTAAAGGTCGTCGCTTCCACGAAGCGCCACCTCCTCGTATCGCAGCTTCTGTTGCACACACGCTTTTCAGGCTCGTAATTCGAGAGAGGGCGATGCTAACTTCGCACGCTGCCTTGGCAGCTTTTACAAAAGGAGCACGCTGCTCACACACGAGGCAGGAATAATTGTGTCAGGTGTTCGCGCTTGTCCTGTGTGTATTCGTGCGCTCGTTTCATGCGACTTTCAATTCAAACAGCGCGCTTTATTTGTCGAGCTGTGGCAGTTGTTATTTCGCGCTCGTCCTGTGTATGCTAATTTCATGAGTGCTTTCTGATCGATGTGTGTGGGGCATTTTTCGAGCTGCTCGTCGTTCTTAACCTGACTTGGCAATTACTTGGTGTTGCTGAAAGAATGAACGCTGAACTACCTCTTAAAGACACGTTTCACTTTTGTGTTATACTGATTCTCATAAAACGGCATTTGCCACGTTGTTTAATGTAGTGTTTACACATCTGTAAGGGAACCTGCCCCGAGGTTTCAGCAATAAACTGCTCACGAACGATACCCGCTTTCGGAGTGCGGTGCATTCCCGCAGGAATACCCAACAGCGCCTCCAAAGAACAGTGGCAAGTATATCTGGCTACCAGAATTCAAGAGGTAACAACCAGTCTTTTTACAAAAGTGTTGTCTTGGCTTTCTCTAGGAGGAGAATGCAAAAATACCCATTAGGTGTTGGGTGGTTGCACCCGACCACATGTCAAGATACAAAAGTTTCTGGGAGTGATGATATGAATTTAACATGGTCGGCTCAAATGAAGTAACTGAGGTTTCTTCATTTCATATCGTATACAAACATCGTATACAAACAGCAGAAAACTAAAGACAGGATGCTACGCAGTCTCCGAATTCATCTTCGTATTCCAAAGCAGCCGACTTGCGCAAGCACTGTAGGAGAGGCCTAATACCTTCTTCTTAAACTGATATCTTCTCAACAGAAACTTCGAATTCACCTGATGCATGTTATTCAAACCAAGACAGACTTTTTATAGAATATTTCTCAAGCCAATTCTACAATTAGCTGTAGTAATGCCGTCGAAAGAATATACATGCGCAGATATATTGATCCTCGCACAGGCGCCATCTATACTGCCAAATAATCTCACCCTGGACACTTTAACCACTGGAAATTTCGCCATCTACCCCCGTGATTGAAGCAAAAAGGAAAATGCCCGAAGCAGCAACCAATGAAGAAGACTCGGACTATATGCAGATGGAATACACTGCAGTGGCGCACATATTCACAGACAGCTGTAAAGCTCAATGCAGGTCGTTGGAAGTGTAGTGCCCTCTACACAAAAATAACTCGCGGTCATCTTGAGAGAGCAGCATCTTTAACTTCAGCGGAATTTTATGGCATCTTACAAGCTCTAATGCTTATTCTATCACACCGGCTGCCAGAAAACTGCCTATATATACAGATTTAAGACCAGCCTTACAAAGCACGTGAAGCAAGGCATAATCACCAACTTGTAACGTATGATATCATCTGTCTTTATCGGAAGCTAATAATTTTGGACATAAAATGAATTTTCGATAGATACCCGACCATGCTGGTTTTTAGGAAAACAAATTATAAAATGAAACCGCCCAAAATTAACTACATTATGGGAGTTTAGGAAGAATATTTTTTCATCAGAGGCAACGCTTGGAACATCGGAAAAAGATACGTATATATAGGAAAGTACAGCCTTTGAAATTTGTCACTTCACAAAGGTAGTTTTCCCAAGTGTATTTATCCAGAAGTGAGTGCGAAAATTTTATCACTCACTCGCCACCGAGGAATGTTGTATCATCCTTTTTGACTGCACCTAGAGACAAGAACAGCTATATGTAACGCATAGGACGTACCACAAATTCTTTTTGTGATATGTGTGGTAACATAGACACAGTTGAACTTATAGAACTTGAGTTCGCCGCGTAACGAGAAAACACACCGTAAACGACGAATGTACATTATTTGTAAGCAGTGTACCTCGTGTAACATTGGGCCCACTACACGGATCTTCAAAACAGCACCATGTTGAACTGTCACAAGTAACTTTTTCCTGCCTGAAATTGGCTTGAGCGGAAAGCACTAATGAAAAGATACTTCAAAGAGGAAAGGCTTGATTTACCCTATACCCTAACCTAAATAGTTTTATCAGGTTCATTTGGTCATTGCATGTTTTTTCGTGAGTTTGTTTCCTCTCTCCCGAAATTGTTCATTCACTATCGCTGAAGCTTTCTTTCGGTATTACAAGGGTCTTTTCACAGCCGCATTAGTAGATGTTACGAAATTCAAGGACACTTTCCTGAGCCGGATGCCGCAATCATCCATCGAAACCAAAGAAGCGTTACAGAGGCCTATAACCGTTTCTGAAATCGAATATGCAGTAGATAATCTCACCGCTGGGAAGTCACCGGGGCCTGACGGTCTCGGTGCGATGTGGTTTAAAGTTTATAAAACAGAATTTTTACCAGTGTTACAAGCTGTCTTCAAGGAAGCCTACTCAATCAAAGCACATTGCCACCTCCATTTGCCGAAACTCACAATATCCTAATACCTAGACGGATGACAAAGCAAAATTAAAAATAGTTTCGTCATATAGGCCCATTTCGCTAACCAACACTGACTACAAAAAACTCATGAAAGTATTGCCAGGTAGATTGCAGTCCGTAATCACCGGAATTTTTGCGGCGCAACAAACGTGTGGCATCAAGGGGCGCTCAATATTGATGAACACACACACATTGCGATGTGTCCTTGAGAGTTGCGATGCTTTTTATTCTTATGTTGCGATTCTCCAGCTTCATTTAGAAAAGGTTTTTGATTGCGTCCCGCAAGATGAGCTAATCTCCATACTTGAACATGTCAATGTCGGATCGGTGATAACCGAGGGCATAGTTTTGGCGTATAGGAACTCTACTACACGTCTAATTATTAACAAGATCCCGGGGTCTCCCATTAGGCTGGAACGTTCTGTACGCAAGGGCTGTCCGGCGAGTCCACTCTTGTTTGCATTTTACATATAGAGTTTGTGCTTGGCCATAATCGAAAACGAGACCATCTGTCGTTTCAGACTGCTTGACGCGTGTGTAAAGGTTTTGGCATACGCTGATGGCGTAGCAGTGTGTTGCATCATCAAAGAAAGGGTACAAGAGACAGTTGCCGTTGTTAAAAATTTTGGAGAAATTACAGGAAGTCGGGTTAATTGTGGAAAGTGTCTGGGGTTGTGGCGTGGAGGCTGTACATCAACCCCAGATACCTATGCTAACGTTCACCGGTTCGATACTCAAGTAAAATATCTAGGCATGCCTTTCCAGCACTACAAAGACACTAATGACTATTGGACAGAACCACTAAAAGAAACGCGCAAAAAGACAGCAGAGTGGAACGGCAACTGTCTCTCAATGTTTGCCAGAGCCACTGTACGCAACATATTTTTATTGAGCAAACTATGGTATGTGATGCAGGTTTTGTGTTGCTCACGGGTGCATGAGCAAAAGCTGCATGGGATATTTGCTGTGCTTATATGGGGGTCTACTTGGGAAATATATAGCAGGACTTGTGTGTTCCAAAGAGTAAAACAAGGGGCACTAAGCCTGTCACATCTGTTCGTGCGACAACTAGTTAATCGTTTTATTTTCTTTCGAAATGTTCAACACCCCTTCTTAAGAACGGTATGCCAGTTGCGCCTTTGTCGTGTTCTGCCTAACTTTATGGTTAGCACCGCAAGCATGCCAGGAGCTACGCGAAGTTTCTTTAAGGAAGTTGCGGACAGTGTCCGGTTCTTGTCAGTTTGGTTTTCCAATGAGTACTTTTTTTCGACCGGGCGAAAGAAATTGCATAAAGACATATGCGACATGATTTTTCCAGTAATTATATATAGGTTAATCAATAGCGGGGGAGAAGGTAATGTTGGTATTAAGCGTGTTAAGAAAATGCAAATTTAGCCTAGTGCAAAAAGCTGTTTCTTTAAATTACACTCCGGAACGCTACCGGTAAAGATTTTTTAGAAAATAGAGGACTATATGCCGTGGAGTTCGAACTGTTTGATCTGCCGAAAGCTGGAGACAATTGATCACGTTTTTTTGCATTGTTGGAAAAGGGTTTACTTCTGGGATGTGTTACAGAGAACTCTAAAAAAGGAACTTCCCTTACAGTCACTGTGTATCAGGTTTTTAACAGTAGAAAAAGAGGAGGGACTGCCTTTTGATCTTATAATGCTGCTTGGCCTCCAATGTCTATGGCGTGTATCAGGTTTTTAACAGTAGAAAAAGAGGAGGGACTGCCTTTTGATCTTATAATGCTGCTTGGCCTCCAATGCCTATGGCGTGTATCAGGTTTTTAACAATAGAAAAAGAGGAGGGACTGCCTTTTGATCTTATAATGCTGCTTGGCCTCCAATGTTTATGACAGGCAAGAATGACCGGTTAATACTGTGACACAGACAGGCGCCCGGCGCGCAAGCTTTTCCGCGAAAGCATTGCTCAGTACATCGATATACTCAAACAACAAGATTTTGTTTCTGAATGGCTCTCCAGAGTTGAACCCCTGGTGAAAGTGAAGGAATTTTAGCATTGTAACCACTAATAATTCCGCGACTGTTTTGTCATCGCTTCTGTTGTCTAGGTTATTGTTTACAGTGTCTTATATTGATGTGTGTACCTAATGCAAAACCGGTAATAAAGACAGAAAATGGTTCTGCGTAGTGGGTAGCGTGCTCAGCTAGAGATCAGAAGCTACCTAGTTCAAATCTTGTCAAGTGGTTTTATATTATTCTTAAGTTTTTATTTTTTATTGTGAATGCGCGTTATTTTACTGATTTATTTATTTATGTATTTATTTATTTATTTATTTATTTATGGCGAATGAGCACCCCGCTTTATCTCTGGGAAGCCATTTCGCGCACATTACTGGGACGCTGCCAGCGTCCCAGTACGTGCGCTGGGAGGCACTGGATAGCAGCGCCATACTGGGCCCATAATCAGGCATGGCGCTGGAAGCTGGTACCCATTGACACTGGTTTTTGCAATTTGGTGTATATATATATATATATATATATATATATATATATATATATATATATATATATATATATATATATATATATATATATTTATATATATATATAATGAGATCTAACAGACCATAAATCTAAGGAATGTATAGGTGAAGTCATTAGAACCAATGTAAGGTAAATAAGGAGAAAGCAAAGTGGGGGAAAAATTAACGTGCTCACACGGCAGGTGAATTTTTCACCCACATTTTTTTCTTATTTACTTTACCTTGGTTTTAATAACTTCCCCTACACATTCCTTGGCATTATTGTCTGTTATATCTCCTTATTATTGCGTCAAACCACAATAATAATGTATATATATATATATAAATATATATATATATATGTGTGTGTGTGTGTGTGTGTGTGTGTGTGTGTGTGTGTGAGAATGGAGGAGAATGGATGGAGAATGAATGAATGGGAGACTTGGCCTGGCTCATACGCCATGTTTATTCCATGAAGCACTTCTTCCTTCTCGGCTTCTAGCAACCATCGGTACGTTCTTACGTCACATGATTCCCCCTCCCCCCCGGATAAGTCGCGTCATACACTTAACAAAACAACTAAAACGCAGAGTGTTAAAGCGAAAACTGTCAAATTGCACCATAGTTCCATTTCAGAAGGGAGCTCCTTAACTTGCACAAAAAATCCACAGCAGGGAAACAGTCCGGCCATATCTAAGAGAACTCGGGTGGACGTGGCTGGCTGTTGCGTCCTGGATGGCGTAACCACACCCTGAAGATCTGCTCTGGTGATGACATCGGTTGAGTTCTTGTGAGGAACGGGCAAGGTTCGGAGTCCCTGTAGCATTTCACGTTCGAATGTTGAAGGCGTCAAATTGTATGTCGTGGTGGGAACAGACGGTGTGCTTCCAGTTTGTGAGTGCGATGGTCGCTGCTGACGGAATGGTGTCTTGGTCTCTGCGTTCTACAGATGATGCCTTTTCGTCTCCTTCGTCTCCTTCGTCGTTTTCTGCGGTTTCGGAGCTGTAATCGTAGGCGCAGTTTTGATCTCTTGTGCAAAACGCGTTTGTGGCGCCGATACCTTATGCGGCTATGTCTCACGTCTTGAGTTTGCTTTAAGAGGCTTGCTTTGCGTCGTAGTCCTTGTTGTCGTATCTGTTGGAGTGTGCCGAATTCTTGTACTCGCTTTTGCTGGCGTTGCTGTGGTTGTACTCGAACGTGCTGAGGTGGGAACGCTTCTTGAACATCATGCCGGTTTTCTTTACAAATTGATGTAGTGTCCAGTTGGCAGCTGGTAATCAGTTGGCTGTTGTAACGCTTTTAAGGCATTGAATTTGGTAGTACAGATTTGACATGAGGAACATAGGAGGTGGCCTGCAACAGCATTCATTACGTAGGGTTCTGGCACCTGGCAATCTGTAAGAGTTGCTTCCGAGCTCCTATGCTTGGGCATTCAGATGGCCGTGCTCTCAATGGCGACACCGCAATAGGCCTGGACTGGTCAGATTTTGATTGGAAATGACTGTCTTTCTGTGCAACGAACAATGCGAGTTCTTCTGGCGCATAAATCTGAACTGTAGGTCCCGGGCTTTACTGAGTATGCTCCAAGCTTCTCTTCTCTATTCCGACCACAGTGAACGTGTGAGACGCGACGTGGGCGTTGTGAGCGACCACAGATCCACGCGATGGAAAAGTAGGAGGTTGGTCAAATGCGTGAAGGCTGCTTCTGACTGTAACGACTGAGTGCGGTTGTCTGTGGATGGTGGGTTATAGGCAAGTCTTCGTCGTTGTCGTCATTGTATTCTTTAAACCAAAGGATCATTTTTTTGTTTGATCTTTTCCCATGACTCGTTGTTTTGAAATATAAGGGTGAGGTAACATTTGAAGGCCTCACTGGAGACATAGTCGGTAAAGTCGGTGACCATCTACCATTCGGACCATGATGTAGCGGTTGCGTTGAGCTCGAACAGGTTGAACTAGTCTTGTAGAGGTCAATCGTCCGCTGCTGCGGTGTACTTAGGGTTGGGAAGGTCAGTCGATGATTGCGTCATGATAGTTGCAATGATGTCCAGTGGCGATGCACTTCTGCGTTCCGCGTTCGGTCAATGCGTCTCGCTGAGGTGTTCAATGATGATGGCCGGTTGATGAAGTGATTGCGAGGTCTTCATCCTGTCGACTCGTGTGACGCTATGATGAATGGGAGACGTGGCCTGGCTCATACGCCATGTTTATTCCATCAAGCACTTCTTCGTTCTCGGCTTCTAACAACCATTGGTAGCTTCTTACGTCACACACACACACACACACACACACATATATATATATATATATATATATATATATATATATATATATATATATATATATATATATATATTTATATATATATGAAACTTGGGCAAACAATTGTTCTTGTTGCCGGAAGCCCAATATTTATATAGCTTGGACGCCTTCTGACAGACCCATATGCGGTGAAACTTTTGCCATCTCTTTCTTAAGCAAACTCGCTCATGCATAGCTTGGAAGTTAGAAGTGCTATTGTCGTAGGTTGAGGCTGCGGCTTTGCTGTTTGCTTTCCTTTCAGAACGCGATATGAATTCAGCCCTACTTCCGGCAGCAATACAGAATAATTTTAGCTCATCGTTCAGAGTTTTGGGGTGCACGTGGGATAATGACGACGGCTTATGTTTTACGCTTATTCTTGTTTTCCTGAGATGCAGCTCGATTACGGAAGCCACTCGTGGATCTTTATGTGGACAGCAAGCAATATGCTCGCACACTTCAGAGGTTATTGGCCGGCTCCGATCTTCCATGCCCCCATATCCAAGGAGTGCGACAAAGGGAAAGGGACGTGAAGTTGCTAGGTCAAGCATGGTTTCACCCATTGCCTAACTGTGAACGATCAAAGGCACGGATGGAACTAAGGGTAAATTACTAATAGTGATTTCGGGACGCATCGTAGTGCCGACCAGTGAATCATAAAATCAGTCAGCAGCAAGCAGCATATGGCATATACAGCCTGTTGCATTGTACTCAGTGGTTTCTTTCGTCACTATAGGTAAGTCTGCACGTTTTGTCTCAAAGTTCTTTTCAATTCCAACAAAGCTAAACCGCTCTCATCCCCGTCCCCAATCCACTTATGCAGTGCATCATTATTGGGTACAAATACCAGTGCGTATATTGCGCCAGGATCGGCTATTTTTCTACGCATAACAAATACACAGCCGTGTTGACGTGCGTGGTTGTGATCATCGTATGCGTTTAGGACATGTAGAAGTGGTTCATGATTGTTTCTTGTTTTATTTTGTGTAGCCCACCTGACTAAATGTGCATGGCACATGATAACTAACTCAGCTCTTGATAAAGTGGATCGAGTTGTGAATTCACTCTCTGCTAGTAAATACCTCTCTGGTACTATTAAGACTTATCAAACGGATGTGTGCACTAAACTCAAGGACATTCACTTGAGCATTGCAGATGTGAAGGAAATGACTGTCACTATTAGGACAACGCTCAGAAGCGGTAAACTTAGTCAAATAATAATAATAATAATAATAATAATAATAATAATAATAATAATTCACATATTTTCATTATTATTATTATTAATATTATGCCATTCATAACAATAGTAATCATACAATTAAAATAATCTGTACAATTCTAGGTCCTGAAACCACTATATGATTATGAAAAACATCGTAGTGGAGGACTCCGGAAAATTCTACCCCTTAGTGTTCTTTTACGTGCTACGGTGTTGTGACGTGGCGCAGTACACGGGCCTCAGCCATTTCAGTTGACAGCGTTCTTGGAAATGTATGTGCAATGAGCCTGCTTATACAGGAAACATGGATCAAAGCAAAACCATTCAAACAAAACAACTTGACTAAAAAATATTGCCACGATCCTTCCACATATTTTGTTATCGCCCTGTAATGGTACGTAAATATCACCAAAAAACTGTGCTTGGAGTGTCCGAGAAGCTTCGGGCCTGTAGTACACAATTTCGTTAATGTAACGCCCACTTCTTGAACATTTCAGATTATTCTCGAATCCACGTCGCCGCTAGTGATAACGCTAGAATTTCAGATGACAAGTGCCTAATTGGCGACACGATTCACTGCTTGTCAGTTAATCGCCAGCGGACGCTCCGTTCACCACTATCAGTGCAAAACTGGTACTGTAATCCAACTTTCCGTTTACCGGGCACAAATTCTCTCAAATAAACAGTTTGATTTCAACATACACACTCCTGTTTTCGGCCACATCACGACCCCGTGACATCTGGTAAAGGTGCTACTTTGCTTATTTATCGGATGCCCCCGTGAAGCCGTGAACCCAGCCCAAGTCGCGGAGAAGCCACCGACACCAGCCATAAGCAGCGAACAAGCTGCAGACAACAAGAGTACTACCGGAGTACGGGTCTCTACAAGACAAGGCACAGAAGACCAAGGCCATTACCTCGCCTAATGCGGATATGACAACCGCTGCGTCATAGCACGCGCGATCGTCATGCATCAGCCGAGGGAGCCACCGACATTCCGTGGGTCATCGTTTCAAGAACCGGAGACCTAGCTGGAAACTAATGACCACCTGGCCACTGGAACAGGGAAGAAAAGCTCCGTCACGTGTACTTCTACCTAGAAGACGCCACAAGAACATGGCTTGAAAATCGAGTTTTCGCTTCAAACCTGGGAGTTTTTCTGCACCGCATCACTGCAAACGTTCACTAGCGTCTCGCAAGGAGAGAGCCGCTGCTTTGTTACTGCCCCGGGTGCAGCTTCCAAATGAAAATGTGACCTTCTCCCAGAATAAATGACCCGTCTGCTCCATCACACTGACCCGGACTTTGCTGAGGAGAAGGAAATTGGTTTCCTCATGCGAGGGGTCTAACATGAGCTCTTCGCGGGTTTAATGTGAAACCCAGCAATGACTGTTCACAAATTTCTCTCAGAAGCGAAGACAAATAAGAAGACACCAGAGGCGCGTACTTGTCAGGTATATATATCTCCGTGTGATGCCAGAATTGTTCAGCCAATCTGCTCCGACGACTCGCACGAGAATATGCGAGTGATCGTGCGGGAGGAGCTGCGCAAGCTGTTACCATCGGCAAAGCCCCAAGTGGATTTAATCGCCGACATTGTTCGCGAGCTGATTCGGCAATCACTTCGAGTTTCCGAAGAACTGCTGCCTCAGCCGGAAGCTATGAGTTACACCGCTGCAGTTGGCCGCAACGCCCCTCCGCGCCCATGAGAAGGCGCTGCCCCACAGCAATTTTGCCGCCAGCTCCCACCACCGCCATACCGTGCACCCACTAATCAGTGGAACGTCCCGAGAAAAACCGACGTGTGGCGTGCCCCCGACAAACGACCCCTCTACTACCACTGCGGAGAAGTTGGCCACACCTACCGCCGCTGCCAGTATCACCAAATGGGACTGCGTGGTTTCGTCATCGACGCGCCTAATCCACAGTGGGGTGAAAAGCTACGTGACATCGCAGACTTTCTTACAGCAACACAGTGAACGCCTCGTGCATGTTCGCATTCACGTTCACCCGGTTGCTACGTGTACCCTCACTGTAGGCTGTACACTGGCCAGACCCGGCACCCGTCGCTTGTCCATTATGCGGTAAACTAAGGACAGCAACCAATGGAGGCGCGGTTGCTGTGCGACGAACAGCGGATGATCCTCCACCACCTACGACGACGCCGCGACGCGACTTCAAGAACCCGCCGAAACCTCAACGTAGTCCCGTTGTCGAACATTCGCGACCAGAAGAAGACCTAACAAATAAACGTCGAAACAGTGTTGCAAACCGCCGTAGGCGTGATCCGACGCCACCCCCCAACTACAACTCCAGGCGACGAACTAGCCACCTTTACATTCTCATCGACGGTCACAGCGTCACAGCTCTCGTCGACACTGGAGCAGACTATGTATCAGCGGGACTTTCGCGGTGGTCTTGTGGATAAGGTACTCGGCTGCTGACGCGCAGGTCACGGGATTGAATCCCGGCGGCGGCGGCTGTATTTCCGATGTAGGTGGAAATGTTGTAGGCCCGTGTGCTCAGATTTGGGTGTACGTTAACGAACCCCTTACAATAAACGAAAATGACTTGAAACAACCTTAAAACTGGGTAAACCACTTGTCCTCTAGCACACTACCTTTCCTGTTTTTTAACCATCTGCTATCGAAGTGAAAGTTTTTTCTCGTGCTTAGTTTGTGAACGTAGAAAGCGTAGTAATTATTTACCCCAAATATAGAGAGAGTAAATTTTTACTACCTTCACAAGGTTTTTGAGGTGGTTTCTGAGAGTTATTACCAGTAGTGAAAAAATAAAAGTTGAAGAGTGCATTCACCTTAAGTCGACAAATTTAATAAATAACTAATGACGACAGAAGAGTTGATGACACATATGTTCACATACAAACACGCGCACACAAAAAATGCATAATAAAACACTAATCGAAGAGGCTGCGCATGTTACTCGATTGTACTTTGACAATCCGGTATATATAGGCACGACTTTGTGACCACCTGTCTGGTAACGGTAGGAGAGTTTTTTTTGTATCGATTAAGAACAACGGTTGAAAGAGCAAGGGTAAACTCGAAGTGGGCTGCAGGCCGCTGAATGTCACACCAATTTTTTATTAGAAATATGCCCGACCTTACCTTTTTGATTACTTAATAATTACTTTGCACCCCGGGCTCTTGGCCCCACACGTGTTAACACTGCTGATGCGCAAGTCCATAAAATAGACCTAAGTACACACAAACCATGGCAGCTCAATAATTTTTATTGAGCGACGGTGCACACAGTAGCAGCACGTATTCATGACAACGGGCGTAGAAGAATGGTGCACGCCTGCATACAAGCTGCCTACCGACGGCGTGCTGGGCCTGTTCGAGGAGCACGGCTATGCGATGAAACACAGCTGTAGATCACAGAATACACATTCTGTGCGAATTTCGTCGTCATTTCAGACACAAATGAACACGTGCCTTCTATCTGCGGAGTTTAATGGGGATGGCGCGATGTATGTACTTCCAATGAAAGAGACGGCCCGTCTCGGTTTGTTTCGTACTCACCGGCACCCGCTCGTTTGTTCTGTCTGGCTCATATCGGTGCTCGCCTTCGTGCTACATGTTTGAGAACAGTTGGCGCGTGAGGCGGACAATACCAGCTGCACTTTACTCCAACAAACATCACCTTCTTTGGAATAAAGTATATGCGAAGCTTCATTCACCTGCCCTGGCGACACACTCCCACTGGTCACTGGCGACCGTGGCTTGGTGCCGATGACATAGTGAAGCGTTTTGCTTATCGATTCTGCAAAAAGCTACCATGGACAATGACACCAGATTGATTCTGTTACCACTGGCAGATCTTCGCGATTCGGCACGGAGGCGAAGTATCCGTAACGGGCAGATTCGTCGGTGCTCAAAAGTGCACGGTCGCTCGATGATGTAGAAAACACGTGGCATCCATCAGCTCAACCAGACACACAGACCCCGAGCTTCTTGCACCGTTTGTCTCCAGGGCCACCGCAGAGCCAAAGCCAACAATTTGCGAAAATATGCAGGCCAACTTTCCATAGCAAGTTTTTTTTTAGAGCCCCCTACACCGCTTTTCTTTTTTCGTTCACAGAATGCTGTCCTCGCTCGCTGCGTTCATGCTGCCCGCAGTTTCAGTGAAAGTGCGTTGACTTGAGGTAGGTCATGAGGCATGACAATGCAAAAAAATATTCTGTGGTCCTCGCGTACCTTCCGGATTCACTGAGAGCGTCACTATAGCTGGTTTAAGCCAAAAGCCGCCTAAGCAGCTGCACCTTGCAGTCACGTGGTGATAAAATCTGAAACGCAGGTTACGAATCACGTGATAGAAAACTCCCTACGTGGTGAATGTGGTTTTCGACATCCTTTTACTACGTGCCTCAGAGGTGGTGGTAAAACTATGTCGCGTATCTTCTTTTACTCCTACACAAGGTAGTAATTTTAAACGCGAGAAAGTTTTCAGAGGTCATGAGCCTCTCAAAACTATGACCCCAATCTCGGATAGTTTTTTCTTACAGTGCAGGTGGTCAAAATTTCCGGAGTCCTCCACTACGGCGTCTACCATAATCATGTGGTCGTTTCGGGACGTTGAATTCCACAAATCAGTCAATCAATCAATCAGCGGAACTTTCGACTCGAAGTTGAAAAATGGCTGCATACCCACGGAGTGAATGATGGATAGTGGGGCGAAGCGTCCGTCCGTCCATTCGTTCTTGCTTCCGTCGATCCATGCGTGCGTCTGTGTGGCCGCCCATGCGTCCATCCACCCGCCTGTGCGTGCGTCTATTCGGGAGTCCGCACGTTCATCTGTGCGTCCGTCCCTGCTTTCGTCCATGCATCCGCTCCTGCGTCCATCTATGCGTCCATCCGTCCCTGCAGCCATCCATTCGTCCGTACATATATCTGTCTGTGTGTCCGTTCGTCCACTAATTCAACACTCCAAGTACCAGTATGTCGCATCTTTTCATGATATATTCCTCATATAGAAGCAGAGCCATCCAGCGGACATTTCAAAGGACTGAACGAGAGGAGGCACACGCACACTTTCTCACGGCTTGCGCTTCCTGTCTACTTCCCACCTTTAACCACCTCGAGTTCATGGTATATACTAGTTCACTGTATTCATGGCACTGCGGCCAAACGCTCGGTAAACCTTTCTAAAACCTAGGAGGTTACGCCCAGCGAGTATAACGTAGCAACTCTTTCTTGTCTTCTGTGCGTTGTTGAACAATAAAAAATTCGCAGCGTGCGCATTAACTGAAAGCCGAATTCCCCTGTTTCTCGTTCACCCTTAGCAGCCATTGGCACGTACATTGAGCACTATCTTTCATTGTTCAACAACGCACACAAGAAATCTCTCACCGGCACCACCTTGGTGTTCAAAAGTTGTTACTTGTTACACACTACTACAACGGCTACGATAGACGAACGGGTGCTGCTATAAGCAGCTTGGCCCCTAAAAAAGTTAGAACAGCTTTGGAGGGCACTGAAATCCCTACAGCTGGAGGCCACCTGTAACACCATCGGGAATATGCGCAGCCAGAGTGACCAGTAACAGCCGCGTTTATTCGGCACTCTTCGTCTGTACTACAACGTTGCTTGTGAGATGTCATTTTCAGAATGGTTTCCTTCAGCCTTCATGGCGCATTCATGGAGCTGAAAACAAAGTCGATAACAACATGCGCAGAAAAAGAACTACCGCCACGCAAGCCATCAGGAAGCCGTGCTCTGAATGTGCTGGAAGAAGTCACCATTCCTCCTCGTTCAAGCTTCATGACTTCCGTCGACACTCCAATACCAGAAGACTACCAACGCATCGTTGAAGACAATCAGCACCTATCGGTCAACCGCGACACTTGTGTTGCAAGACGAATCGCTCTGCTGTTGGCAGGAAACGCAACTATTATGTTCACAAACTTCAGCAACGAGTACAAACACGTGAGCAAGGGTGCAATGGTTGCCTACTTCAACGATAGTATTGAAGCCACCAATGCTTTCGCTCTCACTGATTCTGCAGAATCTGCTCGTTGTATTGCCGGAGCAGAGCGTTGAGCTGTTTTGGCTTATGCTTCGAAAGGCTCTGAGTGATGTAGAAATCTGGGTGAGCAGTATCGTTCCGCGGAGTAGATTGATCATGAAAACCCATGTATTATCAATCTACTGCGTAGAACAATGCTGCTCACCCAGCTTTCTACATCAATCAGAGCCTTGCGAAGCATAAGGAAGAACAGCTCAAGTCCCTGCTCTGGCAATACAAGGATTGCTTTTCGTTGTCGGCGAAAATGTGCCAGACCCCCGTCTTGAAACATCGCATAACAGAGGAAAAACGCCAGACCACTAAGGCAGAAGCCCTACAGAGTTTCGACGCGAGAACACAAAGCCGTAAAAAGACAAAATGATACGTGACGATATCGTCCAACCGTCCAAGAGTCTGTAGGTATCACCCGTGGTGTTAATGAAGAAGGATGGAACCCTACGTTTCTGTTTTACTAATAGCCGCCTCAACAAGATCACAAAAACATGTATATCTTCTCCTAAGGATAGACGACGCCTAGGATCGATTGCACAACACGATGTACTTTTCGTTGATAGACCTCAAGACTGGCTACTAGCAAATCGAAATCTGCGAGAGAGACCGAAAAAAGACGGTATTTATAACACTAGACGGCATTATCGAGTTCAAGGTTATGCCTTTCGGTCTTTGCTCGGCACCAGCGACTATTCAGCGCATTATGGACACAGTGCTAGCAGGATTCAAGTGGCAGACTTGTGTCGTTTACTTGCATGACATTGTCGTGTTTTCCGCAAGCTTCAACGAGCATCTTCGGCGCCTTGAAGCTGTACTTCAAGCCATTTAAACTTCCAGACTCACCCTAAAGCTGGAAAGGTTCCGCTTTGCGTACGAAGAACTTTTGTTCTTGGGCCGCGTAATAAGCAATCCGGAGCAAGACGTGATCCGCAGAAGACAGCCGCATTGCCGCATTTCCGCCGCCGGCTGACAAGAAGTCCCTGCGTCGATTTCTCGGCCTGTGCGCATATTACAGGCGCTTTGTCAAAAACTGTCCGCATCGCCGAACCACTCATCAATCGGACGAGAACTGACGTCGAGTTCAAGTGGAAAACGCCACGAGAGGAAGTATTTGGGGAACTAGAACGATGCCTGCAGATATCCGCGATACTCGTGCATTCTGACGAAAACGTCGAAACAGAATTGCGCACTGACGCAAGCCGCGTAGGACTCGGCGCCGTCCTTATGCTCAGGACTGTCGGATTGGAAAGGGTTATTAGTTACCCTAGTGGGTCGCTATCCAAAGCGCAAAGAAATCATTCCACGATAAAGGAGTGCCTTGTTATCATCTGGCTGACCTCAAAGTTTCGTCCTTATCGCAATGACAGGCCCTTCGAAATTGTGAGCAACGACGACGTCTTGTGTTAGCTAGCTAGCTTGGAATAAACTTCAGGTTGCCTTGCGCGATGGAGCCTGAGACTTCATGAATACGACATTACCGTCATTTACAAGTCCGGAAAAAACACTCCTACGCCGACTGCCTGTCGCGAGCCCCGTCAACCTACCGCCACCCGAAGACCTCATTGACGACTGCTTCTTGGGAACGATAACTGCCGACGACTTCACTGAACGACAGCGAGCTGACCTGGAACTTAGGGGCCTAATCGAATACCTTTAAGGTAGGACCTTCGTTGTTCCGAAGGTATTCAAACGGGTACTTACGTCGTTTTTGCTGCGACACGGTCTTCTTCAAAAGAAGAACTTCTCGCCAGTTTGAGGCGAATACCTTCTTGTGCTGCCTTCAGCTGTGCGGTCGGAACTCCTCCAGGCCCTGCACGATGATCCAATGGCAAGACACCTTCGGGTTTACCGCACGCTCGCCAGGATACAACAAAGGTTCTAATGGCCCCGCCTTACCGCCGCCGTTACTCGTTACATGAGGACATGCCGAGACTGCCAGCGACACAAGACATCGCTACCAAGGCCAGCAGGCTTTCTTCAGCTGATCGAGCCAACTCACCGACCGTTCGACCAAACCTGGATGGACCTACTGTGGCCGTTTACAACGTCATATTTGGGAAACAAATATATCGTCGTAGCTATATACTGACTATCTCACTGTCTACGCCGAAGTAAATGCACTACCTAAAGGTAGTGCCGACGAGGTAGCCAAGTGCTTCGTTGAGGACATCGTCCTTAGTCTTGGCGCCCCAGAGGTCATCATCACCGATAGAGGTATGGCTTTTACTGCTGATTTAACTTAGGCGATCTCGAGACATAGCCAGACAAGCCACCACCGCACTCCCGCTCACCACCCAGAGACAAATTGTCTCAACGAGTGGATAAGCAAGACGATTACCGACATCCTGGCCATGTACGTTGAACTCAAACACAAGACGTAGAACTTCATCCTTTTGTATGTGGCCTTCGCATAAAACACGGCAGTGCATGAGACGACGCTGATGCCACTGTACAAGTTGATCAACCGAATGAACCGGGCAACGACGCGCGACGCAATGCTGCCCAACGTCGCTGACAAAGAAAACCTCGACGTACCTCTCTACATTTAGAGCACTGAAGAAGCTCGTCAACTCGCCTGCCTGAGCATAAAGAATCAGCAGACGACAGACTGCTGTTGTTACAATCTTCGACGAAGCTTCGTAAAATACCGGCCCGGTGACCACGTTTTTGGTATCGACGGCGATACGCTGACGACGTCCGAGTGACAAACTAATACGACGGTACTTCACACCATACAAGGTTGTTCGACGTCTCGGATCACTCGACTACAAAGTTGTTCCCCATGGAATCATGAACTCTCAAAGGCGCCGTGCACGACCTGAATCGTCCATGTCGCGTGCCTCAAAGCGTTTCATGCGCGTTAACGAACCTGTATACTGTAATATTTGTTGTTTCTCTAGAATTCGGCTTCATTGTTGGCACCGATATATAGTATTGTGTTGATTTATAGTTATTCTTTGTTGCATGCATCTTTCATTTTTCAAGCATCGGGACGATGCCTTTTTCCAGAGGGGGTAATGCCACAATCCTTTCTCAAGGTTTGTTATCGAGCTGTTACTGTACGCGATCGAGAAGTGTTCGAGAAGCTTTGGGGCTGTAGTAGATAATGTCGTTATATTTACGCTCACTTCGTGAATATCTCAGATTATTTGATACTCACATCGCCGCTAGCAACAACAGTTAGAATGTGCAATGGAAAATGTTTGAATGCCGACACGCTTCGCCGCTTGTCAGTTCATCACCGGCCGACGCTTCATTCACCGCTATCAGTGCACGACTGCTACTGTAATCCGACTTTCCGTTTACCGGGAACAGGTTCGTTCAAATAAACAGTCTGATCTCATCATACAATCTCCTGTTTTCGGCTATGTCACAACCCCGTGGCAATAATGTCGTTGTGACAAACGAGCACCCAATAGAGTGCGCGCCTCCAAATTCTGGCGATACCAGGCGCCGTAATGTCGCACCAAAGTCAACGTAAAAGAACAAAACAAGCATCAGAAACCCCTCGGGCGCGCCGTCTCGCCCCCTCGAAAGCACGTCGCTACGCTGACCAACCTCCTCGCAACGTCGCCTAGCAAACACCACAGGTATCTAGATGGAAAGCGTGAGTCTCTTCTTCGGTAGTCACGTGTCGCGGATTGTTCTCAAAATGTCTCGCCCTTTCCCGAACCTCGGCTGTGTAGCAGCCCCAACGAAATGATTACAAACGTCCATAAGCCAGGGTTAAACGTATATTAGCGAGCAGCGGTTGGTGGTGAGCAGGACATGATAGTTTTTCCGCCGTAGGTGAAGGCTCGTGCCGACAGTGACAAAGCAGGAGATGATTGATATGTGGGGCTTAACGTCTCAAAACCACCAAAGCAGGAGATGAAGGAAGTTTTGCGCCATGATGCGTAAAGGAGGAGATACAATCTTTGCCATCATTGCGCGAAGGCTTGTAATACCAGCACAATAATGGTGTGATTTCTGCCAGTGGACGAAGACGCGTTCTGCCGTCGCAGCGCGCGAGTGGCCGTCCTGTCACCGGCGAAGAAGTCTTCATATCAAAGTGCGGACATTTGACCGCTCGAAGTTTCCTGGAAGAGAAACTTCAGGAGCAGCGCAAGAACAGCAGTGCTGGACTTTGAGTGAGTGGTTCCTCGAGGAAATTTATTCGAACTTTTTTTTATGAACTTTTGAATGAACTTTTCACAAACTTTGAAGAAGTTTTTAGTCTTTGTGTGTCTTGGTTAGTGCATGAGATTGCGTTGTAGCGGGTGTTGTTGTTTGTGCCCGTTGTTTTGAGCATACCTTGCTGTACAGTGTAGGTCATTGATTTGAGTATCTGTAATTGGTGACCTACTATATTGAAATATTGCCGAGAGTGCATAATTGTGTGTTGTTTGTTCTGCCGCATTTGAGAATATATTTTTGTTTGGACATCCAACCTTGGTTCTGACTCGCTCTTTAAACCAACGCCAGCGTTCGCAAGCATGCCAAACAGGACAACATCTAAATTGTTCGTGCTTTCGTGGTGCGGTTCGGGGGGGATACTTTGGCCCTTGGAATTAGCCCGACGAATGCTTCTTCATTTCACGGGACTAGTGACAATCATTGTGGTGTCCGCGAAGAGGACCTTGTTTGGGGCACTGTGTTCAATGTAGTGAGAAAGAGCCTCGAGCCGTTTGTAATGCAATCGGAATGATTTTCATGTGTTTCATGGCGTTGTCACTAACGAGTCCGCAGACAGTGTTTCGAGAAACTGATTCAAGCAGATAGTTTGTGACACGGCTAGGTTTTCATTTTAAAGGCACGATGAATCTGGAGACGTTGGTAGCTCTTGGAAAGAAGATGGGTATTTCTGGCGCCGAACGACAAAAATGTATGAGCCAGAAGAAGAAATAGGTCGCGTAAAGAGATGTTGGCAGCTGAGAGGGCGAAAGAAAAAAGAAACGGGAAGGGTTGGCAGTTGAAGAAGGAAAAAGCTGCTGAGCTTGGGTGCGTCACGCGTTACTCATCCTGTGTTTCTAGTCTTGCGCTGTAAACAAGTTCGTGATGGATCCCAACCAAGTGGCCCAACATATCATCCTACTGCAATGTATGTACATGTATGTATTTATTTTTACTCCGCTTTCATGGACATTTTCAAGATATAATTGATATGACAATTCCCATTAGGCACTGTCCCTCGCATTGAGTTTACACTCGTATGTTAGATTATGTCTTTTTTACGCTTCTTTACAGAACTATTTTACTTTGTTATTTTCATTGTACATTAGGAGTGCTCTGATTGGGAAGTTTATCGTATAACGAAAGCCCGCTATGTAATGCCGCAATTGGCCTTCAGGGTATATAGGAATAAAAATACTAATATAAAAGGATAATTCAGAGAGCCCCCCAGTACAGTGGTATAGCCAAGGGGTGGCTCACGTAGGGCCCAAGCCACCCCTTCCGCCCCCCAAAAAAAATCTTTCGTTTTTCACCATCACACACACAGCACACAGAATATGACGCTCTACCACATCTGCCTGCCCAGCCCCAACTTCAGGTCAATGTGGTGCCCCCCTAAAAAGTTTCTGTCTATGCCTCTGCCCCGACATCTTTAGGGCGAAACAGAGGTTGCTGTTTAGTTTCCCTACTCCATGAGCTACGTACTGAAAAAACAACAACAACGTATGTTAGAGATATTTTAACGTACTCTAAAGTCCGCAATAGCAAGTTCGTAAGCAGTAGCAACTGTAACAGGCCTACATGCAAACTATGTAATATGTGTTGAACAACTTCCACCGCCGGCGTAATAGGCGGATTCCGCCCTCACAAGGCAATCCCAATATTGTTTATTGAATGCACCTGAGGCCAATCCCAGAAGTTTTGAGGAACTGAGGAAGCATTTATTCAATTCAATTTTCAGACAATACATCTGCATTGCCCTGGTCAGCACAAAAAAAGAAGGTGGTTTGCCTCCTGATGAGGTCCTGCTTGCGCTGGGTGTAACAGCGGTAGTGCTAAATACACATTCACAATTGAAAAGAAATTTGCATATACAATAAAAAAAGAGTATTGCATGGAATATTAATATGCAGGAAAGCAGCCGTCAGCTAGACAACAGAACTCTTCACGAGAAGATGCCAAGAACAACAATAATACTATTTGACATAGTCCACATCTGAGCACAAAGAGGTTAAAAAGCAAAGAATAATATTGTTACGGTTGAATTAAAGGTAATGTGGATTTATTTAGAGAGTGAGGATGAAGTTCGGCAGTCGCGGGAGAGATGGAGTCCTCAGGCTGCACCAGACAACGTCGTCTTCCTCTTCTAGCTACCCGGCACATACTACAGCTCGTTCATACCGTAGCAATCCCCGGTTCACAGACGAAGCCCACTGGGCGAGTTTAAGTCACTGGAGGAATGAAATTTCTCGAGGCGAGCCACGTGCACCAACTGCGTTCGATGTGATCGACGAGAAGGTGTCGTCAAGCGTGCCACAACGTATGTCAAGTCAGTCAAGCGATCTACAACGACGTAGGGGCCTGTGTACTGCGGTAAAAACTTCTGACATAAACCAGGTTTTCATTGGGGGGTCCACAACCACACGAATTCACCTTTTCGGAATGAAATGGCATCATGGCGTTGATCGGACCGTTGCTTGGAGCAATCTTGTGATGCCAGTGTGCGCAAGCGAGCAATTTGGCAGGCTTCTTCAGCCAGGCACAATGTTTCGGACACGGACTCATCGGTATGGAGCTTAAATGGAAGGATTGTATCAAGGGAGCTGCGTGGTGATCGAGTGTAGAGCAGGTACAAGGGCGTGAAGTCCGTGGTCTCGTGCTTCGCTGTATTGTATCTGTAAATAATAAATAGTAATATCTCATCCTAGTTTTTGTGCTTGGATGCGACGTACATAGCGAGCATGTTAGTAAGAGTTCGATTGGTGCGTTCTACAAGACTATTCTTCTGGGGATGGTATGGCGTCGAATGTCTGAACTGTGAAGTGCAGAGGCGAAGCAATTCTTCCACAGCGTCCGCGATGAATTGGCGACCACGGTCACTGATGATTACTTGAGGTGGATCATGGCGAAGAACAATGGATCGTAACAAAAAGGCAGCGACGCCATCAGCTGTAGAAGATGGTATCGCAGCGCTTTCGGCGTATCTGGTAAGGTGGTCGACGCACACTATTATCCAGCGGTTGTTGTTTGAAGATCGCAGAAACGGGCCCAATAGGTCGATGCCCACTTGCTCGAAAGGCATAGTAGGTGGTTCTACGGGCTGAAGAAGGTCGTGCGGTGCACTGGTAGGTCGTTTGTGACGCTGGCAGTTCTCGCAGCTCGAGACGTATTGTTTCGTAAAATCTCGCATTCAAGGCCAGTAAAAACGCTGGTGCACTCGATGCAGGGTGCGAATGAACCCAAGGTGTCCTGACGTTGGATCATCGTGCATAGTACGGAGAACGTCGCATCGAAGCCTTTGATGTGCGACCAGTAAATATTGTGCGCCGGTTGCTGAGTAATTCGTTTTGCACAACGGTTCATGACGAATGCGAAAGTGACCACTGCCTTTGAGATTCCGAGCGTCAACGAACAAACGCTCTAAAGATACATCATTCAATTCTTGTCGTTTGAAGATATTGGCGTCAGGAAACGTATGCGAGACCGCAGCAAAACAGATGTCGAGGGTATCTGCACTGTCCTCCGTCGTGGTCATGGGCAGGTGAGAAAGGCAATCAGCGTCCGAATGACATCGTTCACTTCTGTACGAAATGTTGAAGTCAAATTCTTGAAGGCGTAAAGCCCATCGAGCAAGGCGGCCAGAAGGGTCTCGGAGGGTAACAAGCCAACATAATGAATGATGGTCGGTCACAATCGTGAATGGACGACCGTAGAGGTAGCATCGAAACTTCTGAATGGCAAATACAGCCGCTAAACATTCTTGCTCTGTCACCGTATAATTCATTTCAGCCTTGCTTAGAGATCGACTCGTATAAGCAACAACATGCTCTGCATTATCATGGCGCTGAACAAGCACACCTCTGATGCCAATTCCACTTGCGTCACTGTGCACTTCTGTAGGAGCAGAAGGATCAAAATGACGAAGAATAGGCTCAGATGTTAGTAGCAGTTTCAGCTCAGAAGAAAATGCGGCATCACAATCAGGTGTCCATTCGAATGGGCTGTCTTTTTGCAACAAGCTCGTCAGTGGGTGTACTATGTCTTCGAATCGGGGCACCAAGCGGCGAAAGTAGGAACATAGGCCCAAGAAGCTGCGAAATTCCTTCAGTGTCTGGGGTGGTTTGAATGGGCCGACTGCTTCGATTTTGCGGGGATCCGGCCTGACACCATCTTTTTCAACTAGGTGACCGAAGACTTAAGCTTGTCGTTCACCAAACCGGCACTTCTTAGAGTTCAAAATCAAGCCAGCCTTTCCGACACAGTCTAAAACAAGGCTTAAACGGACGTTGTGCTCTTCAAAGGTACGGCCAAAAATGACGACGTCATCCAGGTAGCATACGCACACCTCCCATTTAAGACCACGAAGGACAGAGTCTATAAACCTTTCAAAAGTGGCGGGGGCGTTGCAAAGCCCAAACGACGTCACATTGAATTGGTACAGTCCATCAGGCGTCACGAATGCGGTCTTTTCCTTGTCTGAAGGGTGCATAGGTATCTGCCAATATCCTGATTGTAGGTCTATTGAAGAAAAGTACGAAGCCGAGTGTAAGCAGTTAATAACATCGTCAATCCTAGGCAGCGGATATACATCTTTTGTGGTCACGGCGTTGAGTCTTCTGTAATCAACGCAGAACCGCCGGGCACCATCTTTCTTCTTACTCAAGATGACCAGTGCTGCCCATGGGCTTCACCACTCTTCAATGACACCCTACTTCAGCATTTCCTGAACCTGGTCGGCAATAACTTTTCGTTCTGATGACGACACTCGGTAAGGCTTTTGTCGGATCGGATGGGCAGTGCTGGTGTCTATCCTATGGTGAGCGCAAGAACATGGTAAAGGTACTGGCTTCTCCTCTTGGCAAAACTCAAACACAGAAGCATGTCGCCTCAAGAGATGGCGTAACTTCTGCTGCTCGTGTGACCGCAAAGTGGTGCTAATCACGCCTGGGATCTGCGACCAGTAAGAGCAACTGTGCTTGCCAGAGACTGTACCTTTCTCGATTTCATCGTTGTTAACGACTGCTACAGAGCCTTCAGTGTAATCATCTGAGACGCCAAGCTTCATTCTTCGAGGGAGCACAACCGGCATTGGCGAACAGTTCACTGCCCACAGAAAGGTTACTCCTTCATCATCAGATACCAAACAACGAGGGACGAGTATGCCTTTCTTAGCAAGTTGAACGATGGCAGGTTCAACGATGGCGTCGAAAGATGTGGCAGATTCTGGGGCGAACACCGCAACTGACCTCATCGACCATGGCGGCATTGTCAGCTCGTCGGAAACAATTAGAGCATCCTTTGCGGCCTGCGGCGCCTCATCGACGAGGGCAGGAACAATGTCACCGCTGACGGAAAGTTCACCGCTTCCACAATCGGCGAAAGCGCCACATTCTTGGAGAAAGTCAAGACCGAGAATCACATCGTGGGTACAACGTTGCAGCACATGAAACTCTGTTGGGAACGCCTTTCCTGCCAATAAGACATTAACGGCACAAACTCCGACAGGATGAAGTACTTCCCCACCAACACCACGATAGCTTGTTGATTCGCCCTAAGAAAACATAACTTTGCGGCCAATGTGACTTTTGAAAGAAAGACTCATAACTGATATCGTAGCACCAGTGTCCACCAAAGCACTTGTACAAAATTCATCCACTTCCACACGTATCTTATTCTTCGACGCTATAACTGGCGAAGGCATCTGAGGCAAATCCTGTTGTGCGACCTCACCTCCATCAGTCGCGCTGGCTAGTTTCCCGGCGGTGGCGGTGACGACAGGCGTCGTCCCGGCGAAGGGGAACGATGCAGTCGGCCAGATGGAGGCGTCAAACTACGGTCAGAAGCGGGAGAACTGCCACAGTGATTTCCCCGCCGTGAGGTACTCCTGGAATAGGCGGGCAAATGACCGTTGTTGTGACCAGTGCCCGCTGGCGGAAACTCAGATGGGGAATGATATCGGAATCTCGGCCCTCTCTGTCGACGACAGTACTGAGCTGTATGCCCGGCAATGCCGCAACGGCAGCACACAGGGGCTTGGCGGTATGCATTGTACTCCTGGAAGGCATTGCGCTGACATGGTGGTGGTACAGGTACATCTTCCTTCGGGTCGTCATAGGTGTTGGCTGGCTGATGGGGGTAACGGAAGCGGTCTTCGTACCTCGGCAGCGGGTAGTTATTGCGCTGTGACCTCGGTTGTGAGGGTGGCCTGTAGTTGCAGTCATCGATGCCTGCTGCCGCAATTGATACGGGAGGGCGAGAGGGAGGTGGTGCGGGTGTGGCTTCGTACGGCGTCGGGCGAGCGTGTCGAATGAGCTCTTCTCGAATGATCTGGCGTATTGCCGACGCGAGATCAAGCGGCGTGTATTCGTCAACACTTGCCACGGTGGTTACTCTCGGTAGGCGACCGAACTTGGGGGTGATACATCGCATCTTCAGGGTCTCGAATGTGCGACAGTAGTTCAATAAAACTTGTAGCTGGGCGAGTTGGTTCATAATACTGGGTAATCATAATCTTCATTTCAAGCGCAGATTCATAATCTGCGCTTGTCCCTGTCTCTTCTCTGCTGTCGTTTGTCTGTTTTTTTTGTGCGCACACCAGTTTACCCAGTGTGCGACAGTAGTTTATGACGTCGGTTACCGTAGCACGGCTGTCTTTGCTGATGAGGAACCGATGCACATCCTCGGCAATGCCCTTCAAGAGGTGGCCAACTTTGTCTTCATCTGACATAGAAGGGCTGACAATCTTGCAGAGGTTCAAGATTGCCTCGACATAGGTCGTGCACGTCTCTCATGCGGTCTTAGCTCTCTGCAGTAGTGTTTGTTCGGCCTGCTTTCTTTTAGCTATGGAGTCTCCAAAGCACGCTCTTATTTCGGAAACGAAGTGTTCCCATGACGTGAGGGCATCTTCGTGGTTCTCGTACCGCACGAGTGCTGTGTCCGTTAAGATAAATACTACATTGGTCAGCTGGGTCGCCGCGTCCCACTGGTAGTATTTCCTCACCCGTTTGTAGTGTGTGAGCCAGGCGTCCACGTCCTCGCCAGATTTGCCACCGAATGTGCGAGCCACTATGAGATCCTGACGCAACCAGGGACAAGCCGCACGCGAACCTGGCACTAGCGGTGCTGCTGGGATTGGTAGAAGGTCTGCAGCTGCGGGGATCCGGTTTCCTTCTTCGCCGTGAGACATCTCAGCTGCCAATGGTAACGTGGGAAGTCTAGCATGGCGGCGGCTTCGTCGTAGATCAGGCGCTTGAAGCGTCATGTTGCTTGGTTGATTACCCAGCACCTCCACCACAAAACTGTTACGGTTGAATTAAAAGATGTGTGGATTTATTTACATGGTGAGGTTGAAGTTCGGCCGTCGCGGTAAAGATGCAGTCCTCAGGCCGCACCAGACAACGTCGTCTTCCTCTTCTACCTACCCGGCACATACTACAGCCCGCTCATACCGTAGCAATAAGAAAAGCATGTGAATGCGCTTATAGATATACACAGACATACACATATGCATAAAGACACCCACATATATGTATATCATACACGCAAATACATATACATACACACACACATATATATATACACATCATGGTGGAGACTACAGCCCAATCAACCTTGCACGAAATATCAATTTATCCTAAAGGTTACACAAGCACCGAGTTTTTAATTTAACATTTTTAGATCTGATGCACGATCGTGCCTGTTCAGTTATTTCAGGGTGCTCAATACATAATTCCATCAGTTGGTAAAAAATTGCCTGCATACCGTAATTATTACGCGTTCTTTCAAGAGCTATGCGTGGTATACGTTGGCCACAACCGGCGTTCTCGTTTAGGTAGAGATGGCTGAACGAGCCCCAGTCTCCCGATAATTCATAATATATGTACATAGACAGTTTCATCTTGTAAATAAAGTAGAATTGAGGAATTTGAAACTTCGACATAAGATCTGATGAGTCTATATTATATGCCGAGTGAAGTAGTCTTACTGCATTTCTCTTTAAGGTGGAAAGTGTCTAGTTATCAGTGTTACTTTCTGTACCCTATACTAACAAACAATACCTAAAATGTGTAAGAATTATTGAATATTACCATTCCCTCCTTAGCTTGGTAGTCAAGAAGTTAGGTAAGTGGTTCAACATGAGAATTGATTTCGCTACCTTCTTTCTTACATTTTTCGCGTGTTAAGACAAGCCTGAATTTTATTGAAAAGTAACGCCTCAAAATGAATTGTCGTCTACGAGGAAATACAGGCAAATTTATACTTATGATTCTTTCAAATATATACAATCACCAAGATTTCACTATATACGCCTTCATGCACACAATCGTTCCCAAGAAGTGATGCACACAAAAATATATATGGATAGTGTTTTCAAATGTATACAATCACGGTGGTTTAAGCTTTGTATTCCTGGATGTATAACAATTGCTTATGAGAAATGATGTACATGGAAACATACACGGGTTTTCGCACATATACCTTTAGCGAATACTTAAAAAACCAATACAATGATTAGAAACACAATGAGCTAAAAACGAACAACAAAAGTAACGCCTCAAAATGAATTGTCGTCTACGAGGTCTAACAGAGAATTACCGTAATAGAGCTTCATGTTTTAATCTATATATTTATTCTTAGGGTAGAAAAGTATGAACTTAGTCTTTTTTAACAATAATTTATATTTGATTCGAAGATACCCAAAAAATAAGTTTAGTCAACCAGTTGTTTGAAATTGCCTCTAGCTCCTTCAAATCAGCCTCAGAAGAAAAAACGCTTGTGTCATCGGCGTACATTAAATCCTCGCCAGTAAAAGTGATATTAACGATGTCATTTACATATACTATGAATAGCAGAGGGCCTAGTAAAAAGCTTCAAGGCACCCCGGTATTTGATAGCTTTTTCAGAGTCAGAGTCCGAGAGACAAATGTACTGTAAACGATTCTGCAGATAACTACAAATGTAGGTTTGAGGTTTACCCTTGAAGCCAAAAGCTTTAAATTTACGAAATAAAATTTCATGTTTGATGGAGTCGAAGGAGTTCTGGAAATGTAGATATATACCTATTGTAAATAACGTTTTTTCCAATGCTTTAGTTGATTTTAGCTTTAATTCGTACTAGCGCATTTATTCTGATATTTTTCTTTTGAAATCCGAATTGTTGCCCTATAGTATCATTCTTTGCTAATGAAAATTTATTAAATCGTGAGCGAAAAATTATGTCAGCAACTTTAGAAAATAGTGATAGCACCGATATTAGTCTATATTTACCCAACACTATAATTTGCCACCTTTATGAAGTAAAATCACGCGAGCAATTTTAGCCTGGACAAATACCGTACGATATGATTTCGTTGAAAATTTGGGTTAATGTTTTTGCAATGGCATGTGCCCCAGCCTATGCTGGTAACGCTTTTATGCCGTTCTTTCTTGCTGCCGAGTTATTTTGAAGGGAACCTAGATTAGATGCGAGTTCATTTTCTGAAGTTGGAGGCAGGAATAGCATGCCTTTTACAGCACTATCCACATACGTCATAGAATTTCACTCTGGTTGTACAGTAGGGAGGGATTAAGCAGCACAACGTTAATAAATGTGTAGTGAAAAGGAATGCCCACTACTGCAGGGACATCGACACGTTGGCGCAAGGCACGAGCTAAGACTGCCTGGTTGCTGCTGCGACGCTTCCGCAGTGCAGTCACTTCAGCAGTGCCGTGCTCAACCTGCTGGGGTGTTCTTGGCTGAGGATTCAGTGGTTTTAATTTTCTGTCTTAGAGTCCGATTCTATAGTTTATCTGTTTCTGAGTCTAACCATATCTCTAGTGCTCATGTCGACTACTTCTCCTGGCCAGGCGCGATCCGCCTGGTCAGCGTCCTTGCCGTCTAATAATTACTGCTAGACTGCTTTTTCCGCCGTGGTATCGACAGCATTCCCGTAGCACTGGTACTTACAAATGGAGGCTTTATCAGACTTTCAAACCCTCAGGTGGTTCAAAAGGAACTTAAGACAACTTCAAATCATTTCCAGACCATCACAGATGTGTGCCCATTTGGGCGAGGAGGTATCGTGTGTACACAGTAAAAAGTTTTACACCCAGAAGGGTGTAAAAGGCCGTACACAGTAAAAAGTTTTACACCCAGAAGGGTGTAAATGAGCTTGTCTCGTGGACGACACCCTAAAGGTGTTAATTCAGCACCTTCCAAAAAGGGTGCTTTACCATGCACCCTTAGAATAGGGTGTACATGTAAAAAAACTGAAGGGTGTTATAAACACCCTTAAGGAAGAATGCCTTCGATGTCCATCACTTTTTTAGCACCCTCTGAGGAGGGTGCGAGAAGGGTGCACAAGGGTGTTGAGTGCCCATGGCAGGGGTGGCAATATTCTTTTAGACTGCACTAATAGATATCAGCATGCACTGATTACACACTTTTTGAAGAAAGTGCTTCTGATAATCGATGGTGCGCCACCTGTCAAGCTCCATTCATTGCGTATGGGCAAAAATATAAACGCGTACAATCGTGTATGAACTTGTGCTGGATCTATATATACTTCACAGTATATGCATAATGCGCGTTACAGAAAATGAAGCCTTGCTGCCCTTGCATATTGCGTTTATTTATTAGGCAAATAAAACATAAACTTTTCTTCTGCCACACAACTTTTTCACCAGATATACAATCACGTATACGTACACTACACATGCATCACCTCAAATGTTTATTATATTTTTTCAGTTTCACTTTATTAACAATTCTTTGCAACATACAGTTACACTGGTTTCAGTTTAGTATAATGCTTCAAGTACATAGAGACTACATATGAAATACACGCTAATATATCCCTATAATTCTTTCAGGTATCTACAATCCCAGTGGTTTCCAGTTTAATACTTCTTCATGTACACAATCGGTTAATAAGAATGAAATACAGGCAAATTTATACTTATGATTCTTTCAAATATATACAATCACCAAGATTTCACTATATACACCTTCATGCACACAATCGTTCCCAAGAAGTGATGCACACAAAAATATTTATGGATAGTGTTTTCAAATGTATACAATCACGGTGGTTTAAGCTTTGTATTCCTGGATGTATAACAATTGCTTATGAGAAATGATGTACATGCAAACATACACGGGTTTTCGCACATATAACTTTAGCGAATACTTAAAAAACCAGTACAATGATGAGAAACACAATGAGCTAAAAACGAACACAAAACTGAGTAAAGACACACAAAAAACAAAACAAGTAATGCATAATTATGGCCAATGACACGGCTGGGTCACTTTATGCCAAATGTCCCAGCCATTTTGGCAACCATCTCAAATGTATTCGAAAAAATCGTGCTGCATTGAAAATAGTGAACTTCTGGAATATTTAGGAGGGGAAAAATATTTGGTCACGTGGCTGCCTTCTGAACTTCCTGGAATGCCGTCTAGGTATTGTAGGTGAAAAATTTTATTTTAAAAGCACCGCTCCTTCTTTCCATACGAAACTCGGTCTACGTGTTACGTAACAAGAGCTTAATTTGGGAGAGTTGGTTCATCGTGGTAGTGTGCTAGTCACAGCGCGACAACTTTAGGAAGAGACAGAAAGGACAGGAAAGAGCACCGACTGTCAACTGAATTTAATGAATGTGCTACGAGCGCTTTTATACAGAGTACAAGAACCTTCTTCACGCGCGACGACACGTGTGAGCACTACAAAATAATCTTAACTGTGAAAAGAATACTCCCTCTCTGAAAGGATAAGTGAACGTGTAGTGATGCACTGATTATTGGTTTACCTGATAAAAAATACTTCTACAAACGTTAAATTGGCATTAGGTAAACCTATTCTCGTGACAAATGGGGCAAGATTGACTATTCCTGTTGCTGTTTAGTACACACCCTTTTGAAAGCTTGCAAAGGGTGGAAAACAACACGCTAATATTATATCTGCTGGCTATTTTTTTAATTGTGAGACACGGGATGTGGTATAACATGCAAAGGTTTTGGTCATTGTTTTTTGTTGGTCCTGTCTTCTTTAACTTTACTTTCTCTTGGAGGGTTTTGCAAACGGGTGTGATGATTCTGTTAGGATACCCAACATCTTTTAGTCTTTTAATGTGGTTTTTAAGCCTGACCTCACTCTTGTGCTAACATGACTTCTGAAGGGTGGCCTGAATACATGTGGTATCAATTCCTGTTTCTACTATTTTCGAATGCCCACTATCAAAAGGCAGAACATTCTTAGCACTCCTGGGCTGATAGCACCAGCCAATACCCCAACAGCATCATCACACTTGTTTGCGAAACCCTCCTGCAGAAAGTAAAGTTAAAGGAAACAGGACCAAAAGAAAAAGAGAATGACCAATCACCTTTGCATGTCACACGGTACTACGTACATAAGGCGTCTCACAATTTTAGGAAAACAGCCAGCAGATATGACATTGTTGTTTTCCACCCCTTGCAAGCTTTCAAAAGTGCATGTACTTACAGCTACAGGAATAGACAATCTTGCACCATTCGTCTCTAGAATAGGTTTACTGAATGCCGATCTAATGTGTATGAGATACCGCTAACACGTAGAAAAGTAAACATAGGACAAACTGGGCAATGCTTCAATGATCAAGCAAGACAGCATGCTTTAAATGTTAAGAAGGGCTATAGTAGTCTCATGGCCGGACACCGTAAAGAATGTAAGTGTAGTCCCAGGTTTCAAAAAACACGGTTTTTGAAAAAAAAAACCAAGCAGAAAAATGAGAGATTTAAGAACTCTTTATCAGGAAGGCCAAGAATCAATGCATCAGTACACCTTCACTTATCTTTTGCGAAAAAGAGTATTCCTTTCTCGGTTAAAATTATTTTGTCATGGTCACACATGTGTTGTTGCAGATGAGCCCTGGTCTTGTGCTCAGTATAAAAACGCTCGTAGCACCTTCAATAAAATTCAGTTGACAGCGCTCTTTCCTGTTCTTTTTGCGATAAGATTTTTATTACAGAATGAATTTCATTTTCTTACAGTTTACGTGTAATGATGAGTTTTCATTGTCTCACAACATGGAGCAAACTGCATCTCAATACGTACAAAAATCACGATTTTGTGAAATTCGTGATATTTTCTCGTATATTTCAGCAGCTTGAGAGGTATAAAAATATTTTTTTGTGAAAATATACCATCTGTGGAGTAAGTATTCACTGCTCAGATATTCATACAAAGTGCAATATTGCAATAAAAAATGCAAACATACCACATTTTGGCTTTATTCTAGGAAGCGATTGTGGCAAAAAAATTGCACTATTATTTTTGAGCTTCAAATACCTTACAAAAGCACATTTACTTAACAGGTAGACCAAATTTGCTTTAGAAAAAATTAGCGCAAGTTTTAAAACGAAATTTTCCACAAACAGCACACAGACGGCATAATGCCAGGAAGTTATAGGCCAGCCACATGAACAAAACCTTTTTTTCCTCGCTGAAATATTCTAGCAGTTCACTGTTTTAAACGCAGTAAGTCAGCACATTTTTTTTTCAAATACAATTCAGCTGGTCGCCAAAGTGGCTGGGACGTATGGCGTGGAATGGTCCAGCTATATTTAAGCAAAATAACTTACAAAAATAACAATATTTGTTCATCTACCATGACCACACTAGAGAAAGTTGTTCAGGCATTGTGACACTAAAAGTTTCAGCGTCGTACTACCTGAACAACTTCTTTGATAAACTCTAAACTCACGCCGAGAAAAAGCCGCTCAATCACGGTGGTTGTTAAAGGCCTTGCGGCCGTAGACAATGTTGAAAATAAAAAAAATCAACTTATCAGTTCTGTCACTCCTTCTTCGTCATTACTGACACGGAAGATTTTTCGGTTATCCATGTGGGGGTTCAGGAAGTAGGCTTGCTCTAGGCTGGGGCCGGGGTAGACTACGCAGGATGTCAGCGGCACCCTCTCATCCTGTAATAAGAGCAAATATGACTTTTCATAAAAGGATGTTTGTGCTGTTCTGGCAGCACCATATATAAATAATGTGTAGTGTGTATCCTTCGAAATGGCGTGTAATTGACATTACACTGAACTCGAAGCATACAACCCATACATTCCAATAATTTCGTATGAAAAAGATAAGTTTTCCACCATACAGCGAATTCCCGAAATGAGGTGAAGTGTAAGACTACAGCTCAAAAATGGCACTTACGAAAGCCTGAACTCACCTAAGAATCAAATTCCTTCTAGGGTAGTGAGCCAGTGTAAAAAACAATTCTTAAAGTACAACGTTCAGAACATGTAGGATTAATCAAAACGCGCAAGAAACTTACCTCTTCATGTACAAACAGTGAAGACATCTCTGCTTTCTCTTTTACATGAGAACAAATGATCTTGGGCGTGGCACTAGCGAAGAGGTCTGCAAAAAAAAGTAAAAGATTTACTGACTTTAATCACGCCTCTAACAATCTGAAGAATTGTTACAAGTCAACAATCAGTGCAATTCTGACTGCCTCTATAAGGGCATCAAAAATGAACAATTTTCTCGTTCTTTCTACCCTCACAAGACGCTCTGTCGATGGAATCTAATCTAAATTTGACGCTGTGCTTCCTATTTGCCTGCTTTCTAGACGTAGGGCTGCGAACATGTGTTTTGTGCACCTAATCTAGCACAGAAATTCGTCATCTATAATTCAATCATCTTAATTCATTGTAATTTGATAAAAGATGTGATAGCTCGTTCTGTTTTTAAAGAGTTGCGGGCCTGCAATAGGCACTGCCTAGCACGTATGAAAGTATTTCTTTAAAAAAATTTTTGAAAGCTTGCTTTCAGAAAAAGCGTCTGGCATATTTCGACAACCAAGCCCATCCTCTGATGGCAATCAGGGGCACGCTATTAGCGATTATTGACCACGAGATATACAAACGTAACCCGTGCCTAAATACTCAGTTAAACACAATCAAGCAAGTAGGAGCGCTCGAACGACACCAACGCGCGCGGACGCCGTCTACGTTGCAGCAGCCATGGCTTATGCTAGCGCTACCGCACATAGCTCCCACAGTCACGTATACTCTCTCGATTCTGTTATAACGCCGAACGTTATCGCAGATGAAGGCAAAGCACGAAAACAGCAAACAGAAACGAGGGAAAACAACGCACGGCGATGGCCAGAACAACGCGCCTTTGGAAGTCTGCTATATCTTTCCCTGTTGCTGGTGACACTTGTCCTAAATAGCTTAAAAGACCGAGGCGCACGTGCTGGGAGCATCGCGGCATATCAGCACCTCCAACTATACCGTCTTTAAGCAAAAAGAAAAAGCCATTTCGTATAGTGCGCCTCTGTACATAATTTTTTCTTTTTCGTTTTTTTACGCTTACACCTACAGAAGCACGTTGCACATTTGAGTATTAATAGAAATGTTATTACGATGTAGCCCAAAGCACATCTTAAAACAATATCAATCACTTTATGCAGTGTAGAGACAATGTGCGATCAGCAACTAATCCCGCCCTTGTGGAGTGATCACATCACTCACTGTATGAGGGATGCAGGCAGTTACACAACAACGCGCATAGCAGTGAAAACTCATTAAGTGACACGTTTAATCAGGCATCTGCAACAGACCCGCGAACGCATGCTGTCGTAAATGGCTGGCAGCCTACTTCGACAGAGCTGCTGCAGGCGCCCAGCTAGCGCTGTATGATTACTACCTACGAAAACAGTACACTCACCGTTAACAGGCCCAGGTTGTCCATGTCCGCCACTCCATCAATATTCCTTAATCCGAGCGTCACTTCGAACACGGTGTCATGCGTGACCACCATTGAATATGCGCCTGTTCGCTAGAACACACACAGCGAGCAAGACCCCAGACCAACGCAACGCATTTGAAAGACGATGAGACGGAGAGAGCAACGTTGAGAGAGAGAAGGAGGAGGCACTGGCGGCGGTGCCGCAGCTGTCGACGCAGGTGTTCGGTGACGCAACTATTCGCTTATCTACGCCGCCGTTGTGGGAGCAACGCTGGCCGGAGTGAGCGGGGGGGGAGGGGGGAGGAGCGGGAAACCCGCCAAGACGGCGCCGAAAGGCAAACGCTATGGAGCATACGGCGGACGGCCGTTCGACGCGGAATGGCTCCTTGTTAACGGCAACGTTCCTTCCAGCCAGTCGCACAGCGACACAGGTTCTTTACCAGCCTCGGGTTCTTTGAGTATTTTGACGGAATGCGATTGCAGTGGGCGAAAAATAGTGAAGCAAAACTTCCGGAAAACAAAGTGCACCATGGAATGACCAGAAACAATAATTATTTCGTCCTCGGTGGCATTAGCGTGAGAGCATCGCTACACCTTTTTCCAGAGAAATTTCTTTTCGCATTGTCCGTGTCTGGCAATTCCGCGTATGGTGCCGCAAACACTGAATGCGTAGTCGAAGCAGGAACAAATTAATCCACAGTCGCGGATGTTTAGAAGGCTTGTCACGCACCACGAAACGTGCCGAGGTTGTTATAACAAACTTTTTGCTGACCACATGATCAGCACATAATTCCATATGGTTGCCGAATGAGCTAGCTAAGCACCTGTAGCAAAGGCAAGGACGTTCTTGTTAAACGTTGTTAATATAAACGATGGTTGTGCATAAGTGCAGTGACAGCTTTCCGTGTGAATTGGTCATAACCCACGTTTTCGAGCGTAGAAGCGCCTCAGCGGACCTAATCAGCTACCACAGCAAGTTCGTAAGCAATGATGAGGTACGAAAATGTGCAGCTGTTTTCCATGTACTGAATTGTCCGTGTACAGTGCGTTGACCACCGCCATTTCTTAAGCCACCTCCCATATAGACTCCCAGTCTGAACATGTGTGGGACCTTAAACACTAAAAAGCAGTGCCCCCCCCGCACACACACACACACACACACACACACACACACACACACACACACACACACACAAACGCGAAATTCGAGGGTGCACGGGCTGATACACACGCATATTTATTCACAGGCGCACACACATACACGTATACACACATACGACAACACACACACGCTACCGTAAACGCACGCATGCATGTGCGTACACATGTGCACAGGCACGCTTAACACAAGCACGGACTCGCACATACACGTGCACGCACACATGCACGGGTGTACACACAATCGCGCTTACACGCGAACACATGCGCAGGCTCACGCACACACACCCATACTCGGGCGAACATTATGTTCCTGTATATAATCCACAGCAAACATGTAGCTCATAACCAACGCTAAGGTGAGCTTTCGTAACGTGGATTGCAGTTAATTGCCTTTATAGATAAAACGCGATTTGCTTCTGCTGGCATTCTGCTGTATTCGGAGAGCACCTTCACACATTCTAAGTCTAGGCCATCATTTAACGCAAGGTCCACATATTCGCGCAGTAGCTACGCTGCTCGGCCGCCATTTAGAAGGTCGCGGGTTCGGTGCCGGCCGTGGCAGTCGAATTCAGATGGAGGCGAAAAGGTAGAAGCCTGTGCACTGTGCGATATCAGCGCCCATTAAAGAACACCAAATGGTCAAAATCTCTAGAGCTTTCCACTACGACGACCCTCATAATCATATCGAGGTTTTTGAGACGTAAAATTCCAAATATTATAATTATGTGTTCTTCTTATGCTGCATATTCCATCTAATGAATCGTCACCTACACCCTTCTCAGGCACAAAAGCACCCTAGAGCCTATTTTAGGGTGCTATCAAGGCAAGCACCCAAACAAACGAGTGCTTTTTTTTCAATCGACCATTCATGGGTGTTAAAGGGTGTTTCAAAGGGTGCTTTCTCGTAAAATCACTCTTTTTACACCCTTTTGGGTGTAAAAATTTTTACTGCGTAGGTCGCCGGATCAGACCTGCGTGCAGGATCTTCTCAAATGCACCTCCTTTGCTGCTACCCCGGTGAGTGCTTTTATTCCGCCTCACCATGCATGTACCAAAGGCCTTGTACGGGGAGTCGACTCCAAGCTGAGTCCAGCTGAGACCCTAGACAGGCTCTCTGGAGCAGGCGTAACTTCAATTTACCGGTTGCTTAGTTGACAACCACAGGGTACCAACCGAATCTGTTATCGCGACATTTGTGGGCACTAAATGCCCGGCAGAAATAAAATTATGGCCACTGATCTTCCGAGTAGAACCCCTCGCTTCTCGTCCGATTCAGTGCAAGAACTGCTGGAGATTCGGCCACAATGCGGGAGGATGTAAATAGAACGTTCGTTGTAACACCTGCGGAGAGAGTCATCCTTGACGCTATTGTACTGCAACAGTGGAACAGTGTTGTCTCTGTGGGGGCAGTCACTGCGCCGACAACTCTGACTGTTCCGCTCGTTCCCGGGAGGTTCAAATCCTAGAAGTTATTGACCGCCGCCGCTGTTCTCGAAGGGAAGCCATTGACATAGTTAGAGACAGGGCTTTTGGATACTCTGGTATTAAAGCGTGCTGCACTTCCAGTATGGACTCAACCCTATCGCAGGCAATTGAATCTGCTGTGGAAAAGGCAATGAGTAAGGCAATGAATAAACTAATATCTAATTTTTCCGACTGTTTAGTGCAAATTCTTTGAAGCCAGATTGGACAAACAGTACAGACTAGTACAGAACCTGCAGTATTACACATTACCAGTGACGCCACACAGCTACGCAATGTAGTGATGGACGAACTTTCTGCATCTGCAGGCAAGGCTAAGCAGCCAGGAACACAGGTGCACTTGGACCGACATTCGCCTCGGCCGAGTACAAGTACTGATACAGATATAGAACTCACTATACGAACTAATAAACGTACCAGATCCCCTATCTTCACCGATCTCAAGTCCAAATCTAAACGGAATGAATCAGCTATTTCGCGTGAAGATGCTAACAAAGGCGCGACATGCGCCTCTGCGGTGCGCTCAACACCATAGGTCAGTTGAGGGTACTACAGCGGAACTGCCGTTCTATATTCTCAGCCTCAACCGACTTACATTACTTTTGCAATAATTTTAATCTTGATATTATAATTCTCCAAGAAATTTGGCTTACACCAGATAAAAATTTCCATCTTGCAGGTTTTCGTTCTTTTCGATCAGATCGCCCATCACGAGGTGGTGGTTTAATGATCCTTGTATCAAGTAAAGTATGCCATAGGGCGAAAATTTCTTTCAGAATGTGAGACTTGGATTGTGAATTATTAGCATTAGACTTTTGTCTCCCCGGATACCACCCTTTTTCAATCGTAAATTGTTACTTCCCCTCCGGTGAGCAGAGCACGCGTTATCTTGACAGCGTTTTGGTAGCATGTAGAAAGGAAATTGTACTCACAGGAGACTTTAATTCACACCATTTGTCTTGGGGTATAAGGACAGATTCTTGTGGTAGGCGTCTGTGGGAATGGACCATGGATCACAACCTCTCCTGTCTGAATAAAGGTCATGTAACATTTGTCCGAGGTCAAACTAGCTCAGTATTGGATTTAACGTTTTGCTCCAATGCAATCAAGATTTTGTCATGGGCTGTTCTGGATTCAGCAACTAACAGTGACCATCTTCCTGTAGTTTTTGACATTACTTGTCCAACAATAACTTCAGATCAGCCAAAACTCACATACATCAACCATAGCAAATTTCAAGCCTGCCTCCGTTCTGCCATTTCCAAGCTTAGAAATGTCAGTACTAAGGAGATTGCATCTACGATTGGTTCAATGCTGGAGGGATCTAGAAAAAATTTTGAATTTTCTATTCCATCCAATAAACGATCCTCCTCTCTTTTATGGAACGATGAGTGTACGTGCGATTATAGAAGACGAAAAGCCGCTTGGAAAAACTTCTTCCTAATCAGAGCCCAACAAACTGGAAAACTATCAATTCCTTGCTGGCGTATTTAAGCGTACAGTGAACCGCGCGAAAGAAGAATACGAGAGTAGACATTTTAATTATCTTTCTAAATCAAAAAATAAGCGTGCTTTCATCGCTTATCTTCGGACAAGAAAAGTACTACCAGCACCTTTAACGTTGCAGTCATGTGTCTTGACGCCGGTAGAAATGAACACCTCTCTAGAAGACATAGCGCAAGGTTTAGAACACCGCTTCACTGCGAATTTTTCGGCTATTCAGTCCGTTCTGGTAAACTTGCATGAATTTCCAGAAGTTTCTTTAGCTGAATTGAATCAGACAGTATTATGCTTACCGAGGACGGCTCCCGGACCAGATGGGATTACGAACTCTATGTTGAAATGTTTACTCCAGAAATCGCCTAATCTTTCGCTAGAACTAGTGAATTATATTTAGGGAATGCATGGATACCTCCAGAATGGAAACTTGCCAAAATTGTATTGTTGCTAAAAAATGAAAATGATGCATACACGTTGGATAACATAAGGCCGATCGCACTGACATCAAACTTAGTGAAATTGGTTGAGAGAATCATCAATATACGAATTCATGAACTTATTACCATGAGGTCTATTCTAAGTCCCTGTCAAATTGGGTTCAGGGCTGGTTGTTCACTTTGGGATGCCCACGTTGACTTAGAAAGTAGGCTTCAATTAGCTCGGCTACATAAAAAATATGCTGCTTTAGTTACCTTAGACATCGCTAAAGCATATGATACCGCGGAGCACTGTATTTTGATAGATCGATTAGAATACCTTGATTTTCCATCATACATAGTAGCGTGGGTTCACAATTTTCTCGCAGACAGGAAATTTTATTGTTTAAAGATGGGTTTTCATCATCTACTCATACCCAAATGAGGGGAGTACCACAAGGCTCGGTGCTTTCCCCGGTGCTATTTAATTTACTAATGAGCACCATCCCACGTAAACAGGATATAACAACTTATGTTTATGCAGATGATATCGTTTTTTTTGCAATGGCAGATACCATTCAGACATTATATGAACGGCTGCAGACCTACCTTATTATATTGGAGAGCTGGCTCGATGGCAACAGGTTTTTACTTAATCCGACTAAATGTGCCCTCCTTGTTTTCCCGCTGCAATACCCTGTGAACATCTCTCTGTCTTACCATCATGAGGATATACCACAGGTGGAATCTGTTAAATACCTTGCAATAATTTATCACACATCGCTTAACTGGCGATCTCATATCGAATATATCGCCGGAAAAGGTGTGCGGGCCATTGGCATATTACGTAGGCTAAGCAACTACCGCACAGGTATGAGAAGAGACACATTATTAATGATATATCGCATGTATGTTCGTCCCATTTTGGAATTTGGTTGTGTGCTTTTCTCTGGAGTTCCAGCTTACAAGTTGCGGCCTCTCATTCTTCTGGAAAGAGAAGCTTTGCGCTTGTGCCTTGGCCTTCCCAAAACAGTCGCCAACAATGTGTTGTATCTCGAATCGAGGGTCCCTCCACTTTCTTGTAGAATTCGACTTCTGACTGTTCAGACATTCTTAAGAATTTATGAATCACCATAACGACATTCAGAAACAGCCTTTATTTCCACCCCGGAATCTTTTTTTGCTGCTAGATGGCCGCGATTTCATACGCCACAAATTATATTTGTGCAAAATTTACTGGAGCCTCTAAACGTACGTATATGCGACATCATGCCGAGTCGTTATAATTCAGCCCCGGTGGAAATTAAATTCGACGACATTTTTCCTAATAATGCCAAATTACTTCCCCATAATATTTTGGATGGTTTACTACAAGATCACCTGCGCTGTATTACAACGAACGTTATTATTGCTACAGACGCATCGCAATATGACGAAAAGTCAGGGGTTGGTATTTTCAGCCCGATTTTAAATTGGATTGATTTCCTTCGACTACCCGATTTCATACCCGTTTTTGTGGCTGAGTTTCTGGCAGTAGTTCTCGCCTTACGCAAGTTAGATACAGCAATTACATCAGCTGTCATAATAACAGATTTCCTATCTCTCTGTGCAGCACTTTCTGTTGGTGCTGATAATCACGTAACAAGGGCGTTCCGTGCACTAGTACCTGTGCATTTGAGAAAAGTGCGATTAGTTTGGGTGCCTGGGCATAAAGGTTTGTTTCTGAATGAAATAGCCGATTCCTTAGCTAAGTCGTCAATCAGGGAACCAATTCTACCGCTCTGTCCATCATCCGCTTATGTGACTGCTGCTCGATTCCGCAGACGTACGCTTATGCAAGTCTTTAAAGGTTCAGCACTAACAAACTCTACAGAATATCGCCATTTATTATATCCCTGGCGAAGAGACTTTTGCCGCACTCAAAAACAAGAAGTAGCTATCACAAGGCTGCGTTGCCGGGTACCAAATCTAAATTTCTATAAACACAGGTCTGCTCAGGCACCTTCGCCACTGTGCGCATTCTGTGATGAACTGGAAACAATAGACCCTTTCTTTTTGACCTGCAGGCGGTTTAACACATTACGAAAAACCCTATTAGAAATACCTTTGCGTGGCATTGGTATGGACTTATCTCTGCCTGTCATTTTGTCTTTTGGAGCTTCCATTTCTGGTTTCTCTAATGGCACAGTATGCGCGGCCGTCCAGGACTATATTGATGAAACTAATAGGTTCACTAATGAACCAGTTTCATTTTCTTAACATGTCCACATAATTATATACGTATAAAATCAGATTATTGGTCTATTCTAAGAATAAATTTGTTTATGTAAATATTTGTATGCATTACATTAAGCACCACACTTGCCTATAGGCTATCGGTAATCTTTCTGTTATACCTCCATCATTCTAAATTTGAACAGTAAATTTTAAAGCCACTCGATTCTTGGCCGATCCCCCACAGTGGGTATGCGCCACTAACAAAAGGAGAACAACAACAACAACAACGACGCTGCTCGTACATCCGGCTAGCTCTTGCTGCTTCTGTACCGACGCTGATACCGCTTTTGACCATGCATTTGCATTATAAAAGAATCGTTTAACTAGTTTGCTAAAGTGTCACCACAGTATTTTACACCTCAAACTCAAGTTTCCAGTGATACTCCCAATGAAGGAGTGCTTGTTAATCCATGATAGATTTTCTGTTTTGTGGCTATTCCGGTCTACACATTCAAACTGGCGTTAAGAAAGACAAGTTTAGCCTTCTTCAAGTGAGCATTCAACCTATGTTAAACTTCCTAAATTTCTGCAATAATTGAAGATCACGTGTTTTTAAGTAAGTAGCGAATATTTTTTTCCTGTCTGTTTATTACGATAATGAACGTCACTCATGATCCATGCCTTCTGGGTCTTTCTATACTTGACGGCTGATTTCGTGAAAAAAACAACATTATGCTGTAATTTTTACACGGATATTTCATATGATTTAGACGAATTATGCTCAGAATACACCGCTTCTCAGTCGGCGCTCAAGACTAGAGAGTACAATAGTATGATGCTGCGTTGGTTTATGTATCTCGTAGTGTACACTTTTTTCAAGACGATAGCCTTTCTTGGGGACCTTCGACGCAATAATTTTGGTCTGCCTGTATGCCTGTACATTTGTCTGTTTGTCCGCCTTCACCGGTACCCTAAACGGCACCAAAGTGGCCAAACGATACTCTAAACGACCGCCCCATCCACAGCGCCAACCATTATTGCTCAAGATTCATACTTGTGTGATTTATTACTTGTGTATTGTCAAATAAAAAGCAATTGTACATATTTGAGCTGCCACAAGAAAATGTCAATATTCTATATAAATGACTCTTACTACAAAAAGCATACCTAAGTAATTAAAAGGACCGCAGCGTCTACCAAGTTGCGCAGACGAAGCAACGCTTACACGAAAAGGCAAGTGTTTCGAACGCTTTGCTGAGACGACAGGGTAGTGGCACCTACCCGTCGCCTTTCGTCCTACACCTTATCACCTCCCAGAAGGGTGCGCAGGGCGCGCGCGCTTCGTTTTCCAAGATAACTTCCAGATAGCGCTTATGTCTCACTTGTGACGTGACTTGATGCGCTCGTTCACCTCCGCTGCACGCTCGAGTCAGTCTAACGCAGCGCTTCCAGTATACCATTTACCGAATTTTTTGCGCAGAACATCAAATAAACGTTTTCTTTACTCTCTCCAGATGCAAGACTCGTCCTTCGACGACACTTTCAGAGTAACATGCAGATACGGGGGCAGTTTGTTTCAAAGAGTTGTGAGTTAGAAAAATTCCAGATATACATAAATGGTCACTCACATCTGTAGCTAAGACACCAGAACAAGTTTCAGCCTTTGGTACACTTGTGAAGCATAAATTATTGAGCGTATCTCTCTGCGCGGTAAACCTCGCGGGATTGTGAATTAGGTTATCGCAGTTGTTCGCTAGCATAGCTGGAAGTAGCTGAAATTTTGCTTGACTATAGCAAAGCCGGTTTACACTAAAGTCCACGAACTATTGTGACCTGCCAATTGTTAGCGTTGACGCGATGCAGTATTTTCTTGACATAAACAAAATTTTAAAGTACCGCCTGCGGTGGACGGTAGACAACAAGTATAGCAAACTTGAGGCCCACAATTGCAACTGTTTTAAAATCATCGCAAATGCATGTACACTCTCTTGGAGTGATTAATGCTGGTGAGCATAAAATAACACGCCTTCATCCCATCTCCCGGAAGAAAACATAGAAGCATCCTTATAATTGACAAAATCGAGCACATCTACGTTTTCTGAACACCAAGTTTTAGAGAAAGCTTGATTGAATAATTTGTGGAGTTTAATGTGCCAAAACCACCATATGATTATGATAGACGCCGTAGTGGAGGGCTCCGGAAATTTTGACGACCTCAAGTTCTTTAACGTGCACCAAATCTGAGCACGCGGACCTACAACGTTTCCGCCTCCATCGGAAATGCAGCCTACGCAGCAAGGATTCCGCGACCTGCGGGTCAGTAGCTGAGTACCTTAGCCACTAGACCCACGTGATGGGGCAAATTTCAGAGAAAGCTAAGACATGAAACGAACAATCTAACTGATATAAGTATGCTTCAATTTCTACATGTTTGTTTCTCAGGCTTCCTGCGTTTATGTGAAAAAGTGAAACGTGTTTTTGTGAAAGCACTTCTCAACTTGTACCAAGCTATTTAAATGTTCAGACTAGATTATAGATCACTCTGCTTCAGGCGTGATGTGAGCAGCCATTATTTACTAGTGTGATCGCTTGCTTACTGTGAGCGGTTGTTACGCGATTTTAGTTAGGTCATTCACGATAGAGATTTTGATAGCACGCATGCCTTGGCGCTTGCGCACAGATTCTGCCCTCTGAAGTTCTGGCAAACTGATAGCCTTTTTGCCTTGCTTTTCGTTTCGCCATCCAGAACAGTTGTTTGTTTGCTGCAGTCAGGTTATCAAAAAAATCTCACTCCTTGAAGCTTGTTCATCAGTTGCTTTCGCTTCGCGAACTATTCTATTCGTATGGCTCTCAATGAAAATCTGGTAATAGCCACTGGAGGCCTGCCCTCTTTGATCGGAAGGTGGTGCAACCTATCAAAGTCATCCTCAGACAGTTAAGTGATCTCAAGACAGAGTGCTACTATGGTAACTTCTTCTAGCAGTTTTACATTTTGACAATATTCAAGGCCGTGAATTTCGATATTATGTCGCCTGCTAAACTGCTCCCACTATGAAACTATGCAACTCCACTGGTAGTTTCAACTCTGAGATTTGCAAACCTTCCTGCGACTTTTGTACAGTTTCAACTTGGCGACGCAAATCTGAAATATCCCTTTCCTGCTGATGAGGGCATCTTTAGTTCTGCATAGGTGTCAGACAAGTGCTGGATAGATGTTTCTATCTGCTGTACAGTATCCTATAGACCCATCACCTTATTATTTTTGTCTCTAGCACAGAGATTTGAGACAGCTCTTGTTAATTTGTGCCAGCTATGCCTGAAATGGGTCAGAGACAGTCAGTGTCTCACTCATACAGGTACCGCATTTCTGGGTTTTTCTGGTTGCGTCTTATGTAGCACCAAAAGGTGGGTCACTGATTTCACTACATTTCCCAACATGTAACACAATGCCACAACAAGCACATGCCACGACCAGATGTGTTTTTTTAACTTTTTGTCACAAGACGAGCAGCTAGCGACAGCAGACGTATCAGAGAAATATAGCAGCTTTAGGGGTAGTGGCAGCAGGGAAACAGCGGAATTAAATTTAGGCAATGATATTGAGCGAGAAAAAAAGAAGTCACATACCTGCAACAAATAAAGGATGAGCTTAGACCAGCATGCGTCGATCCGTGCCACCGCTGCCGCTGCCACCCACGAAATGACGTTAGCTGGGCTGTGGTCGACTCTTTTCAGGGAAGGCGGTGACGTCAATCTGTACACGTGTCGATCTTTCCTGGCTTGACCACTGTGACCGCCGTCGGCGCCTGGTGAGACAATATTTTGGACAATTTCTCCAGTAACAAATAAAGGATGCGCTTAGACCAGGATGCGTTGATCCGTGCCACCGGTACAGCTGCCACCCACAAAGTATTATTATTAGGATATTAAACATCAACAGCCGCAATGCACAATGAAGCGCCCAACTTTACCTTCCTCTATGCGCACACGTAAGTGTTTTTGGCCACATTTATTCAAGAATTAAAACTGAAACACTCAGAATTCATAATATCTGCTTCATACTTGTATTTGAATTCTATGTTATGCCCACCTACATTTGCGGACGAAGTCTTGATCCCCAATACATTTCTTGTGCATTGTCTCACGCATAAGAAACTATGCAACTCCTCTTCATGATTTTTATGTTTTCTGAAGTACATATTTATTATAGGCGCCCTGCAGCAATTTTTAAGGAGCCATGAATTGAATTCACTAAAAGAGCTTAATACCCCACAATTCTAACACCTCATACATTTCAGATTCCATCACGTTGGAGTGGAGTTGCAAAGATTTGTTGCACGCTGAAATTGCATACCGTCTTCTCTCGTCTCAATGGAAGCTGGAAGATAGGATGTTAGGGGGAGAAAATACGTCACACGCGCGTTGTGACTTCGAGTATTTTTTGTCTTTGTTTTTTATTCGAATACGGTGCCTTACAGTGGAATCACGGGCCTACGCGTCGACGAGTCGCGGCCTCCCGCAATGACCGCAGTGACGACCACGCGTAATGCTGAAATCAGCAAATGACTGATACAATGGCTGTGACGTCTGATTTTTTTTTAATTTACCGTCATTTGCTTAAAGAAGAGAAAGCATTTTCAGTAGACTTTGTGAACCTATTTTGCATCCCGGCCACGTGCTGTGCTATGAGGTTTGGTTCGTGTCTTGAGGAAAGTCTCAACTACTGATTGGCAGCCTTTTTTGAACGTGCTTGCAAATTGTTTCACGGCCCCTTTAGGCTCGCTTAGGTAATTGCATATTATGTTGAAACGATGCAAAGATATGCCAGTGTTTAGGGGATCTTTCGAACATAAAATCACAGCAGAGTTTTTATTGTAGCGTTGATGGCTTTCTTGCTTATGATGTAGCTCATCCTTTAAAAAAATTGGTGAATGATTTATAGAAATTACATAAAGCACATAAATATATTTTAAGCCTTCTTCGAAGAGTCTTGCTGTTCAGCCAGAAAATCTTGTCAGCGATGCCTTTTCGCGACTTCTCCATTCATAAATGCATAGCTACAAACTTGCGTTCTTTCCGGCTAAATGCCGTAAACATCATTTACATTCAGAATGCAGACGTGCGACCCTGATTGGGCCTACCTTGCTCACCGTATTCATTCTACCATACTCACGCAAGTTTTGTGCAATGTCAAGAATTCGGCCTATGCAACAGTTCATATGGTTCACCGCAATGTAGAAACGGCATTCTGCCTTTGTTTCCGCTCCAGCTCTGCCGTTTCCACGGGAAGTGATTTCCATATTACTTGTATTCTTCATGTATAAAAAATAACGCCGAGACTTCGTGATGATATGGGCATTCAGAGATACTGGCCTGGAAATAAAGTCTGTCTTCTTTTGTTTGTCTTGGATTTGCATGAAAAGTGTAGACGCAACAAGTTTGTCGCCATTCGGGGGATACATTCGTTGAACCTATATGCTCAATACAATAACGGTGGTATGCCGTCTTAGCGGACAAAAGAAATGCCTGAGCGAATTGTTCACGTAGATTTCCCAAGCTCCAAGCTAGCATATATAACCTTTTCACCATTGATATGCAGACGCTTATTTCAATCGCACAAACATTTATATGCAGGAAAGAAAACCAAGTCATGGATGCACATCCGTGGTTTGTTTTCAGTGCAAGGGCCGTGATAGCTTCTTTTTTACTTATCTTACAGCAAGAGCTGTTATGAGATCAGAACACGGGTCAAGGGCGGCACCGTAGTTGTTCACCGCCACCACCTCCGTTGCCCGTAACAAGTATCAGGCAAAAAACTTTTAAGAACACCAATAACACAATGGGGTTCAAACCTTGGATAGCGACGTGCCAGCCCCGTATTGTACCACTAAGCTACGCAATTTTTTTTTATTTATTGTCTGTTCATAGGCGCGTACTTCAAACCACAAGCATAGCAGGAGCAAGCTGTGACAGTCCTACGACAGGGACACAGACAGAAATCCCCTAAGTGTTGCCTAGGGTATAACCCTCGACAACCGCTCAGGTGAAATCTCCTGAGGTCTCTGCAGTTCAAAATATTTGGCCATACATTAGCGGAAATACATTTGTGTGGGCCGTGTATCTTGATCGAAATAAAATCCCACCATACGCGACCGCCATAAACAGTGAAGGCCACATAGCATATTCATATCAATAAGCATTCTCTCTTTGCCAACTGTTGGCAGAAATATTATACCACAAGTATTTAGAGGCAATTCCTTCTTTATTGTCCTTTGAAGTACATTTGAAAATATTCACCTTCCCAACAATGTATGAAAACATGCTCTATAGTTTCCTGTTTTCAACATATAAGGTAATTTGTCCCCCAAGGTGAGCAAGAGCCACGGTGTGCCTTAAATGTCCTGAGAGATAATATACCCGTGTAAAGCCTAATAAGGGCTTCACGGCAAGAGCCGCTTGCATTCGCTTCACTCACTTAAGCACATCTCGCGCTTTACGTCCAGTGTATGCATAGTGTGGTACAGTGGTTCTAGTAAAACATCATCACACAAATCTTTGTAAAACTTTTGACGAGTCACTGAAAACAAATATTCATTGAAAAATCTAACAAATAAAGCTTAGAATAACCTCCTTAAGATACCCGAAGATGGCACCGGTCATGTGATTCGTACTAAACACATATCCAGGTAAAGCCCGCATCATTCTCAGTTGGCACACTGTACGTGAGAATGGATTCCTTGTGCAGCGAAAAGAAAAGAGCGTATTTACGACTTGGCGCACGAAAGAATTAGGTAAACCCAGCCATCCGTGTTTCTCTCTTCAAGAAAGATTGGCTCTATAACATCTCTCCTAGTTCGAGGCTCACACGAACGCTAGCAAGATGCAATGAAGCTTCTGTATGTTTGGCCTTAAACAGTGCAATATTTGCTGATAATACCAAAGCTTTGAGGCAAAGAAGATAATGCAGACAGTCACTCTTGAAAACACCAACAGATGGTTACCGTGATATCTGTTTACTGGCGGATTTCCTTCCGTATTTCCGCATTTTCTTCGCTCGATCTTGCAAGTAGTCCTCGTAATCTATATAATATTTTAGCGGCACAACAATATACTTGATAAGTGTCGTAACCCACTTCTAATTGGCAAAATAGTCTGGTCTGGACGACCACTTTTCATGCCAGAAGCCCAAGCACGTTCCCCCGTTCACTAGACTGTCTGTTGCATTGCCGACCCTTTCAACTACAGTGATGGTAGTGATAACACTAACTTGTTCGGTACAACATACAGTCATCGTCCGCATACGCTGGAATTTGAACTTCCGATTTTTGTAACCTAAAGGGACACTACAGGCAACTATCAAGTCGACGTTGATCGTAGAAATGGCAGTCCAGAAACTTCGTAGCGTTAATTTTGTGCCATGGAAGGGTCTATTTTAAATAAATTCACGTTTTAGTTGTCTGCATCGTGTTAGCGCACTTATAATTACCCGCTTCGAGAAGCGGACAGACCGGACCGCCTTACGTCACAGTTGGCGTGCACAACGGTGCCCGGTTTTACTGCGCTAGTAGCAGCAGATCAAAAGCAGTGGTAGTCACACCATTAACTACGCATATTCGTCGATTTCCCCCCTTTTGCTTCGAGATTGCACACGTTATTGCTTCTACTGGGCCCCATTAGATGGCACCACCTGTCTCGTGTAACCCCCACGAAAATTAAATTTTGAATCACTCGCGCCATACCTCATAGTAACGCCCAGCACTTCTTTTTTCCATTAATCAAACAGAAATGAACAAAAATCATTTTATTGCGTCTTTCGATGCACGGAAGGCTTTTTATTTAGTGCAGTTAAATCAATTACTAGTGAGTAACTGTAGGCGGTCCCTCTGATGTCATAGGGATCATTTTGTTAATATTATAGTGTGGCGCTTTCGTTCTTGTGCTTTTACCTTAATTTCTCGGTAAGTAAGGCACTGTTGTTAACAATATGGTCGTTTTAGATGTTGTCATACATTGAGCTTTCACTTTGAGTAAATTGTTATTTGACTTTAGCGTCCCTTTACGCCGTGAATGCTACTGTTTTGAGTTATTGCTAAGCGAAACGACTCAACATATAATAAACTGAAGAGTAGGGGACTCAGCGGGCAGGCCTGATGGACACAACGCGTTATGTTAATTATATTTACTAGCGTCTTGCTGACTACCAGTCTGGTCGTGCGATCTGGTATGGCATAGATACCCCATCTCTGATTACGGAACCAACGTTGACTTGGTCAAGAAGGGCAAGCATAAGGTTGTGGAAAACACAATCAAAAGCTCTCTCGAGATCAATCTGTAAAATCGCTGCCTCTTTTTGATTGGCATCGCAACACTCGAGCACACAGCGCATCTTATGTATATTGGTCACAATGGAGCGTCCCATAATCCCAGACGATTGGTAGGGCCCTACCAAATCTTCGATTAGCCCCTGAAGTCGCCATGCTGAGGCTTTCATTAAAATTTTGTAATCCCAATTACTTAGTGATATGGGTATATACGAAGAAACTAATTTTAACTTCTCGGACTGTTTCGTCTTAGGTATCAAAACTGTATGCGCTACACTGAAAGACCAGAGGACGCCATCAAGATTCTAAGCTTGATCGAAAACTTCTGCGAGTACCCTGGATACTTCATTTTTAAACTCCTTAATAAACGAAGCACAAAGGCCGTCCAACTCGGCAGATTTACCGGAATTCGTGTTATCTATAGCCCTTTTTACTTCAATTGCCAATATACATGGCTCTTTAGCTGATTCGGTGTCATCAGACAATTTAGGCTTTCTGCTAGGGAACTCTTGCTTAAATGCCTCTATATCAATGGGCGTAGAAGCAAAGTGTGCTTGGTAGAGTTTACAAAACACCCGTACTATGTTCTCACTGTTTGAAACTTCGATACCGTTGACTACAATGGCATCTATATGTTTTCTTCTGACCTGGCTCATTTCTATTTCAAGCACCCACTTCGTCAGGTGATCAAGCAAAGTCATTGATGTCGCTATCGCTTGCAATAGCACTCCGCAATGGCATTCCTCCTCCTATACCTTGTCCTCCGCAAAACGACAGCATGTACTCCAGGTTTTTCATATTCAGGGCTGTTAGCCTCTTAAGTGTCCGGCTAAGCGCTTTCACTTTCATTTGAGATTAAAAAGAATGAACGCTAGATCTCTAGATTGCTTTTATTTTGATTCGTTGCTTTATTAGCACCCACTCTTCTCCTGTTTTGTTCTTACGCTCCATTAGAGTGTACTAGAACTTTTGAGTGGCGTGACCGAAACGCTTTCTACTTCCTTTCTCCATCCCCTACTTGTGGCGAAAATAGCGGCGGCGCTGCCATCGCCCAATCTACCACATATCACTGGTAGGTGTTCTGTGGTTTACTCGGCTGGCTCGGCGGCATGGCCGGCATCTCGGTTTTAGTCGCGAAATGACGAAGAAGTAGCGTCTAAACGATTGTTACGCGCCAGGTTGCACAACTGGATATCCGCGTGTGCAACAAAGTCAGAAGTATCACTTTTTAAGACCCCCAAAGACGAAGAACCACGACTTCTTTGGGAGCGGAACCTCCATCGGCTTGACAAGCAGCTTGACGCCGATTGTGCTGTGTGCGAGTTACCTTTCAAACCGCATTTCATTGTGAGAGACTACGTACATGTTATCAATGGTGTTCAAGTCCGAATTCCTAGGGGAGCGCCGACACTCGCCCCTGATGCAGTCCCGACGATCTTGCCCAACCTGCCTGCATATTTGACGCTCAAAACTCCAGCTCCGCGGACCCAAACAAAGCGGCGTCATCAGTGTGTGCCGGCTGAGAATGACAACAGAAAACAGCGACGCATTAGCACTCCTGCACAGCTTTTTGTGAATACCAACGGTGCAACTTCTGCAGATGGCGACGAAGCTGACGAGGCAAGCTCAAGTCCCTCGTCTGACGCGGTTGTCACTCTCGGTGACCTTCGTGGTCTTGTCCTATCATCAAAGTCATGGGCGCTGCACGAGGTTCCTGGATTTGCTGGCGTGTCGTACGTAGCGTGCTCACTGAATCCTAGCACTCGTGAACTTTGCATTCAACGAGCCGTATACTTCACCTGTGCAGACTATGGAATCGTGCAATGTGAAGCGTTCGTGCAAGAGAAACTAATCAGCAAGCCCAGTTTAGTAACTGTTCGAGAAGCCTCAGATGCTCTGCAGCTTGTTGCTGATGCTGATGCTGATGACCTCTGATGGATGGCGGTTACCCACAAAGGGGAATGGGCCAAAAATCGGGCGGCAGGATACTTAAATGAAACTAAACTAAAAATGAAGCCAGTCTTAAAAAGTAGCTTAAAATAATACTACAAAAAACAAAAATGTGTGCTGAGCAAGCGGTCAAACCATCTTTTGTTTTTGAAAGACATTACTATGAATTATAAACTGAAGATGTAGTGGTTCACTAGCATGGTAATCTTTTAGTTGCGTTGATGTAGTCAAACACAGCGGAGCATACATCCCTGTGGCAGTAACCAAATGAAGTTCCGCCAAGTGATAAAATTACTGGTAAATTTACTTGTATTCCTAGCTTTTGTAATGGGGCTACTAAAAATCTTTTTCTGTGATAAGAATAACGATGACAGAATAAAAAGAAATGTTCAATTGTTTCAATTTCGTTGCACCAAATGCATAGCGGTGATGCCTTGAGCTGAGCTTTATTAAGGTAATAATTTAGTTGTGGAACTGCACAGCGCAATCTGGTATAAGTGACCTCTAACTGGCGAGATAAACACCACTGTTTATTCCAGCAATAACTCAAATGCTCGAAATCTTTGAATTTATCCAAATTACCTTTTCCCCATTGCAGGCAAGCATTTCGGAACCTTAGCGCGGTTACGTAAGCCGTATCTGGCAAAACTGGAATGGTGGGCCCACCCAGGGATACTGCTGCTAAAGAGTCCGCCATTTCGTTCAAATATAATCCGCGGTGGCCTGGTACCCATAGCAAATGCAGTTTTTTACGTTTTTTGGTACTAAATGCCGAAACGTATTCATCAGCTCTGAATTCGCTGCCACAGAAAGTGCATTACAAACTGATAACGAATCTGTAATGATCACTGCTAATGATTCGCTTGAGGGTAATTTGCGTAGGGCAAGAACAATGGCCAATAATTCTGCCATGAATACAGGGGTATAATCTGGAAGTCGAATCGAAAAGGACCAGTCCAAAGAAGGAGAGAAGATGCCAACCCCAGCCTTTTCTTTTGACACAGATGCATCAGTCGCTATGATATTGCTTATCTCTAGGTGGGCTAGATAATCTGCTAACTGGTCATTTAAATACCTATGTGCCAATTGTATCGCGTTATGAGGAAATATATCATCGAATTGTATGCTAAGCATTGACTTTAGGTTGTGTATTGGACGAATATGTCTAATTTTTACATTCAGTTGCTTTAGTAGCGCTTGTGCAAATACTATTTGCGGGGTGTGTAGTCGCGACCAATGGGTTTCGAAAAATAAAGTCGCTTCTTGAATGAAAGCGTAAAATGAGAGTCCTTGGTGTTAACTGTATATCTTTAAGAATGCTTGCACAGTAAGAATTTTAAACCTATTTAGCAGAGAAGGTAGGCGAGCTTCCATATACAACACGTTATTTGCAACAAACTTTGGTAGACCCAGACACAAACGCAACGCTTCTCTTTCCAGCAGTATTAGGGGTCTCACTTTATAGGCTGCGCTGCCAGAAAATAATACGCATCCGAGTTCCATGATGGGCCGCACATCAAGTTTATATATCATTATTAGCACATCTCTTCTTAAACCCGCTTTACGGTTTGCAAGCTTCCGTAGCCACCCCATGGCCCGTGTTGCCTTGGAGTACACATCATCAATGTGACTTCTCCAATTTAATGTGTCATTATATATGATGCCCAAATATTTAAGGGAATTCGCCTGCGGAATGAGCTCATCACTGTACATTAACGAGATGTTGATAGGGTGCAGAAAAGAGAATGCAAGGAGCACACTTTTCTTTACGTTCAGGGTCATATGAATATTTTTAAGCCATCTTTCTATCATACTGAGATAATTTTGTAGACTCTGGTATAATGATTGAAGGTCGGTATTACTTGCCAAGAAAGCAATATCGTCCGCGTACACATATAACTGAATATCCTTAGATGATAGAATGGAGCTTAAGGAAATGTTAAATAAAACTGGCGACAGGACAGCCCCCTGTGGTACGCCACGTGTCTGCTTATATCTATTCGATGAGTACCCATCTTTAAAGCAGTAAAATTCTCTCCCTCTTAAAAACTCCGACACCCACGCAGTGTTGTAGTTGGGAAAGTGGTGATATTCCATCTGTTTTAATAAAATTGAATGCTCAACCCTATCGTACGCTTTAGCCAAATCTAAAGTAACTAAAGCACAGTATTGGCGCCGACGCCGAGCCAGTTGTATTCGGCTCTCTAAATCAACATGCGCACACCATATTGAGCAACCGGATCTAAAACCAATTTGACTGGGGTTTAATATTGCGTTATTAATAATATATTTCATTACCCGGGCATTCAATACTCTTTTAATTAGCTCAACCAGATTTGACGTGATTGATATCGGCCTTACATTGTCCAAGGCGAATCCTTTTTTCTGCTTTTTAAGAAGTGGAATCACTTTAGACAGCTTCCATTCCGCAGGTATCCAAGCTTTTGTCAAAGAAAAATTCACCAGATTAAGTACTTCAGTTGGACAAATCTCGAATATTACTTTTATCATTGAATTTGTTACCCCGTCTGGTCCAGGTGCCGAAGGAGATAAGTGCCTTATTATCTCTGCCAGCTCATCTAAAGTAACCTCCTCGAAATCCTCGCCTGCCATTGGGTTCACAATGTGCAGTGGTAGAGTGGACATAAATCTATCTTGGAGCCCTTTCGCAATATTTTCTATTAAATCAGAGAGCTCACGGGGGGAAAGAACAGAAGAGTCAATATTTTCAGCGGGTGGTAACACCTTTTGAGATCTTAAAAATCTGAAGAGCGCTTTTTTGTTTTTAGCCCTAGAAAGATACTCATGTCGTTTCATATTATAACCATCTTTTGCTGTACTTACTGTGCGTTTGAAATCTGCTGCTGCGAATTTATAATCACACCAATTTTTTGGACATTGGTTGACCAGCAGTTGTTTCCATGCAGCTTTCCGTTTTCTATAGCTTCCCGTGCACTCTTCAGTCCACCATGGACTAAAAGAACCTCTTGTGGCCGAGTCTAATTTAAACGTTGCGTCTTTTACTGATCTTTTTAACACTGCACACAGACTCATAGCCCTAATGTCACCTTGTATGTCCTTGCGGTGATCAAAAGTAGCCCTCAAGTCTTTTACTAATTTTCTATAGTTGAGAAATGAGCGGGCCTTTTCGGCGACATGTATTCTTGGAAAGTTCAGTACAAAACTAATAGGCAAGTGGTCACTGTTAGTAGTACAGTCTAAAGTTTGCCACGAACATATGTTTAGAGATGAGCTTGAAAATGTCAAGTCAATTACAGATTTAGAGAGACCTCGGACAAAAGTAGCAGATTGCGAATTTAAACAAGATAAATTCTTGTCAATAGCCCATTCCCACAATCGTTTTCCGGTTAAGTCTGTTTTAAAACCCCAGGCCACATGATGTGAATTGAAGTCTCCAGTGATTAATATATCTTTTCTGCAGGCAGAGAACATATCGTCTAGACTTCGTGTGTCTTGCACCCCGGCTGGGAAATACGCAATTACAAACGACAAGGGAGAAGCGTCTTGTAATATTATGTCTACTATCAAAATTTCACAATCTGGAGTCACACAACGATAAGAGATTGTAGCTTTGTGACTAAACTTAGTTGCTATCAAGACAGCAAGCCCACCACCTCTGCTAGGTCGGTCCAATCGAAATAGCCGATAATTTTTTAGGTGAAACTTCTGGCTGGTAGAAAGCCAGGTTTCTTGCAGTGATATAATATCCGGGCAAAGTTGTGAAGAAAGGTATGATAGGTCTGTGGCTGCGGAAAATATAGATCTGCAATTCCACTGTAATATGGTTAGTGAACCTATTTTGACGACAGAACCGTCGCAGAAACTGCTTGGTCCAAAATGTCCTTTCGCAAAAAGTCTTTCTTAGACATGTTCTCAAATAATTCTTTTTTGGATAGATACTTTTTAGATTTCAAATTATGCGAAGTTTTTTGATTGGGGAGATCGGGTTCGCTTCAGAGCCTTATGAGAGTCCATATCCATATCTGCACATGCTTCCGAATCATCTGTAAGATCACCGTCTTCCGTTGTTTTGGAAGTCCCTGCCTCAGGAGAAACCGCTCACTGACGTGTTGTCGCACTTTCTATTTCCGTACGCTGCGATACCAATGATGTCTGAGGAGCCCAATCGTTCGTAGATGATACCCCTAGAATTTGAGATAGTTGAATGGAAACCAATTGTGCCAAGCTTTCAAAAGGGTTGTTTGCGAGGCGTTCCATTGCCTTTTCCATAGCCTTCTCTACGGCCTCTGCGATAGATGTTGCGAGAGATGCATCCATGGCGGTGGTATTACGTGCTGCAACACTGGCATATCCTTTGGATCTCTCCTGAATTTCTGCAACGGCTTCTCTCCGAGAACACCTCTTGCGTTCTACAATATCCAATATGGCAAGCTCCCTTTCTTTTGCTGCACAGTCTGCGGAGTCTGCAGGGTGCGCCCCATTATATAAGCAGCACATCTTTTTCTCAGAGCTGCACTCGCGGCTGTCATAATTTTCACCACACAGACGGCATCTAAGAACTGATCGGCACCCTCTGACGCTATGTCCATATCGCCAAAATTTCAAACACTGCAGGGGTTTGGGGGAAAGTCGCTCTACCTTATAGATCAGTGGCCATGCCTTAATTTCGGAAGGTCGGACTGTTGCTAAAAAGGTCACTATCCTATCACCGATTCTGTTGGTGATTTTATGTTGTCAATGGTACGGGTGCACCTGTACACTGAAATTACACCCGCCACCGAAAACAAATAGAGCACATCTGCAGGTGTCAGGCTTGTGTCTACACCGCGGACTAATCCTTTCGAGCATGCGAGGTGTGCCGGAATAAATGGGCTTACCGGATGCGCTGCGAATTCGGAACATTGCAGGAGCTCACGAATGCATTCCTGATCTGCGGAACAGCACAGGATGCCTCCGCGACCAAACTGGCGGACCTCAGTGATCTCCTGGGGATTCAAAGTGGCATTTCGAAGCTCCACTTGAATCGCCTTTGGGTTCTTCATCGGAATACTGCCCCCATCTGTAGGTACCAGCGCCACAGGGACACTTCTCGCTCCACTGCGTAACAAATAGTCTATCGGCCAATCCTTGGCGGGAGTGGAAGCTAACCAAGGGGAGTGCCCTTGGCCGGGGGAAGAAAATGACATCAAAATGGAATGACTCGCTTCAGCTGAGAAAGACCAATACAGTTACCGGAAAATAAAGAACTCTCAAAGAACAATAAGGATACTGCCGCCCGATCCTGAGCCCGGGCAGCTTCTTCACAGTCGAGCCTCACAGCCGAAAATCAAGCGTCCTAGCACTCGTGAACTTTGCATTCAACGAGCCGTATACTTCACCTGTGCAGACTATGGAATCGTGCAATGTGAAGCGTTCGTGCAAGAGAAACTAATCAGCAAGCCCAGTTTAGTAACTGTTCGAGAAGCCTCAGATGCTCTGCAGCTTGTTGCAAGCGTCCCACTCTGTTGTAGAGCAGCAGAGACTTCATTTTCGTCACCATCGGACCTTACCCACGGTGTACACGCGCAAATGAAGTCAAGATGAAAAATGTTCTACAGTGTCAAAAGCGCACAGAAGCACCTAAAATTGAGTAGGCTATAAATTGCTACAGTGGCGCAAAAAGAATGTCATTTTTCGTGCATATTTTTTTACACTCTTAATTTTTTTACGGTACACCAAGAAGAAAAACAATTTTTCCTAGAAGAGGCTTTTAAGCGAGAGAAGGTGCAAATAATGACGCCAAATCTCAAAATAAATCTTTGATCTTGAATCTTTTTGTATTAAACCTGTGATGGTAAATTTAGCAGCATTAGGTATCTCGGTGCATATTTCATTGATCTAAGCCAATTCATTGTTGCACTTCAGTGTCCCTTCAAACGATCTTTCGACCGTAACATCTTTTTTTGTTAAATGCATTTTGGAAAGACAACCTTAACACTGTCATTCTGTTTGCTTTACTTTATGTTATCTTTTGTATCCTGGCTTTATATATTACGTTTTTTTACAACTTACCTAATTGCAAATGTATTGTTTCCTAAATATGTAAACCTTGCATTTTTATGTTATCAATTATGATTAACATTAGTTACGACTCTGCTTTGCAGTGTTGCGTTTTTCAAACTCTCAAAATCTTCCACTACTATGTTTCACCTAAGACATTCTTTTGCAGTATTACGTATTTGCATTTCTGTGGGTCCTACAACAATGAATCTATTCCCATATTTTAAAACCAAAAGGATGTTTGGAAAAACTCTGCTGTTCTTCAAATATTATCAATAAAGCCTACTTTTTGTCGTGTGTGCACGCAGCCACACGCAATGAGCGTTTTATTTGAGTCCAGCTTTGGTGTTTTACGTGGAATGGACCAAGAGTTCTTCGTTTTGTGTGCACCATAATCCTCTTTATTTTTTGGGGGGGGGGCGCTTCCGGTGTGTACCGGCCAGCTGGTTTCTCGTCTAAAATGTGTACACTTTAAAAATAAAAAAAACGCGCTCGTTATATTGTACAATGTGCTATGCTGCTTCGGGCTGCAGTGCGGGCCTCAGCAACTTCAATCACAATAATGTCAAATAACCTTTATTTGCGCGAAAAAGGGGAGGTATGTGAATAAGAAAAAAAGAGGCAGATATTCTTCACACTAGGCGCGACAGAGAGGTACCAACACGTACGCGGAACGCCTGCCAGCCATCCGCCGCGAAGATTGGTCGACGCCAGCGCTACCGCGTCATTCCACGCCGAAACGGCCACTCCCAGGCAGCTGCTCGCGCCACTCAAAAGCTTCTAGTACACTCTAGCTCCATGCTAATGTTGTTATTTTATTTATTGATATGTGGGGTTTAACGTCCCAAAACCACCATATGATTACGAGAGACGCCGTAGTGGAGGGCTCCGGAAATTTCGACCACCTGGGGTTCTTTAACGTGCACCCAAATCTTAGTACACGGGCCTACAACATTTCCGCCTCCATCGGAAATGCAGCCACCGCAGCCGGGATTCAAACCCGCGACGTGCGGGTCAGCAGCCGAGTACCTTAGCCACTAGACCACCGCGGCGGGGCAATATTGTTATTTCCGTTATGAATGATGTGATAAATGACTCATCGCTTGAGAGGTTGGATTTCATTTTCCTGCGTTTACAAAACAGGGTATTTCTTAGTTTTTTCTACCCAGCAGTGTATTTTACAGGAAAGTGATCAGAAACGGAAACATACATAACGTTATAAATTCTAGACTGTGCGGTCGTATCCATAGTAACGTAAAGTCAGTCTGATAGGGCATTACTTGTGCCGTGAAAGTTGGCATACTTTCCATCTCGGGATCTATACAGGAACTCTGCTACATCTACTATTTCGTATTTAATAATCAACTCTGCCAGGACATCACTGCTCTTGTCTTTAACGTCGCGACTGCTTGATCTATCATTTCACAGTCGAAAACCCCCGAGATCAAGGCTTCCCTAGAGTACACATAGGTTGCCGGAGATTGGAAAAAAATAGTTATTTTCTGGCAAATTCTTGGAGCGTAAACACATAAATTGCGACTTTCAGTGTCACAATAAACAACACTACACCATACGAGCCGGCCTGATGAGCCCGAAAATACATCTTTTACGACTAATCTTTGAAGTTTTCTATTAAAGATAACACATCCCCTAGATGTACCTATAGCATGGCTCACAGTCGCAAAATACCACGACATAAAATTAAGCACCATGCTCCCAGTCTCCTCCTCTCCTTTAACATTCGTCTCCTGCGTTGCAAATACATCCATTTTTTCTCCCAACAGCAATCGATACACTTGGCTTTGCTTCTTCTTTCAACCTCAGCCTCTAAAGTTCAGAGTGGTGAAGCTAAATGACACTTGAGGCGCCTTTTACACCAAAAGGATGAGTTAGGGCCGGAGCATGGTACTTACCTCGCACGTCTAGTGCTACGCTGGACGCCTCTGGGACCACTCGACCGGATGGTTTCACTGTAAAGTGGAAGTGATTTGTTACAGCTTTTTTTGTACGTGATACCACCAGCCCTTCTTCTAATGCTGGTGCGTCTGCCAGCCAGCGTCTTTGCCGGTGGTTCTTCCACGCTGCTTGCGCTGTTTCTGTCTCCCATCTTCGCAAGTTCTTCCAATGGTATTTTGAAATCTGGGAAGACACCGCTTGTCTCAAAAACGCGGCAAGCGTTGCGCGAGTCTCCGTCCGTCTTCACGTCAAAACCGACGTTGCAAGAGGCGCCATTGACTACTTGACCGTGCTTCAACGCAAGGGCAGACGTTCCGGTGACTTCACAGCTTGCCGCTGTCACTGTATTGTAAGCCGTCTCAGTAGATACAGCTGCAGAATCTGGTCATATGTCCACAGGTGCTGGTGTAGGTTCACCTAAAGATGTTGCAGATTCCCAGTTCAAATTTGCGGCGACCTGATCTCCGCAACTTTGAGCCGCGTCTTCTGCTTCCGTCACGTCAATAATATGTTCCGTTGCATCCTCGGCCTCTGCTGACCTGGTCACTGAGGCGTACAAACGGGCGCATTCCACGTCCACGAGCCCGAACCACCGCCAGCTTGCGCATCGTGGCACCGTACACTCGTGACGCACATGTCTTGTGCCGCTTCATGCAAGGCAGGCATTTCAGAGGCTGGCCGGGGGCTACCACTAGGGCTAATTCACCGGCAACTCGTATCTGAAGAAGCAAGTCCTCCACTTTCATACCGCTTTTCAGCCTAATGAAAACAGTGCGGGTCGTCACATTCTTCTCACTTACTCCTTCCCACGCCAGTGTTCTTCCCATTCTTCACACTTACTCCTTCCCCAACGCCGTGCGGACATCTTCGTCCACGAAGCCATGTAACAGCCAGTGAAGCCACAGCCTCACCTGCTGCTCCTGAGGGTCGATAACAAGGCAGCGGCGTCTTTTGACCTGGAGTTCTTTCAGTTCAGTCAACTTCTTAGCCACCTCCTGGCTGGTAAAGTTGACGGCCCACACCTGGTTGATGTGGTAGTTGCCAATGCTATTACGTCGGAAACCAGTCGTTCTTTGGCCAACGCAAACTGGAAGACTTTGACCTTGAAAGGTTTCACTCAAATATCCCCTTCCAAAAACACTGTGTTCAAAACAACACGTCCTGTTGGCAGATTCCGCAAAGTTATCTCAAAATTCTTGTCACTTTCATCTGTAATCCTGTTTCCGCTGCCACCAAGAACCACCTTTACTTCTCCGTAGAAGCCAATGATGCCTGTGACCGACGCGTGCGAGTGCCGGCGAAAGAGTGAATGAGCCACGCCAATTTTTGGACCTCTTTTCAAAACAGGCCATAAGAAGGCTTGATGACAGGAAAAGAATCGCGGTAGTATGAGTAATAAAGTGCTTTCGAGCCTCCAAGGAACAGCCAGGCGTCACAGGAAGCGAATTGCCTAACGAATGGTTCATCAAATGAGTGAACATCGAGCAAACATCAGAACGAACGGAAGTTACGTCAGGTGTACCACAGAGCAGTGCCTTTGAAAAAATTCGAAAACTAGTTCTTGATCCAGGCTTCCCGGAAGCGCATACCCAATCCAGACATATTTGTTCATCAGTCACTGCTGAAAAAATTTGACCAAATTCCTAACAAGTGTCTAGCGGATACTACGCTTCTCCAAAGGAGGACGAAGGATAGCGTTGTGAATGAGGGCCTCTTAAACAAAATTTATCAATAGTATTCGCGTAGTGGGTACCGAGAAGTTTGCTAGTAGCATTTAAAATAGTGTTTAGTGAAGGCTTTGAAAGGCCGCTCTTCAAGCTTTCGCTGTGACTGTGCTGCGCGTTCTGCGTAGGCCTGGCGATTTTTATTCACAATCGAAGTAAACTTAATCTGCCCTCTTTGAAATGTGAAGCATTTCTCAGCGAACTTCGGCGACTTTGGGCGTATCTATCTATCTATCTATCTATCTATCTATCTATCTATCTATCTATCTATCTATCTATCTATCTATCTATCTATCTATATATCTATCTATCTATCTATCTATCTATCTATCTATCTATCTATCTATCTATCTATCTATCTATCTATCTATCTATACAGCCGCCTACGACTTTTAGCTCTCCTGGCCGTTTTGATAATGGTATCGATACAAAAAATTGGTATGGCATAACATGACCTATGGAGAACAAATTTGACTAGTCATAACATGAGAATCGTCACATGGATCTCATGAATGTCATGGTATACCTTTCATGGTTTTGCAGCTCTTGTGGTGGTTTCGTTCAAACTGCGTGTTGCTAAACTGGTATGGTATGACATGATTGAATGGCGAACAAAAGCGACAGAACCTAAAATGAAAATCATGACATGCGTGTCTTGTAACAACATGACTGCACGCTAAGGCCATGATGCGCTCGCTGCAATTTCGCTAGCGTCACAGATAATAAATTTGGTGTTACGGTTCATGAATAGATGACAAAGCCCCGTCACGGTGGTCTAGTGGCTAAGGTACTCGGCTGCTGACCCGCAGGTCGCGAGATCAAATCCCGGCTGTGGCGGCTGCATTTCTGATGGAGGCGGAAATGTTGTAAGCCCGTGTACTCAGACTTGGGTGCACGTTAAAGAACCCCAGGTGGTCGAAATTTCCGGAGCCTTCTACTACGGCGTCTCTCATAATCATATGGTGGTTTTGGGACGTTAAACCCCACAAATCAATAAATGAATAGATGACGAAAGTATGTGGCTGGTACAAACATGATAATCATCAGATGCGTGCCATGTAACAACATGACTACATGCCACGCTCATGATGCGCGGTCGGCCAAATTGCTAGCTTCACTTATGCCAAATTTAGTATTACGGGACGTGAATAGATGACCAAGGTAAGATACTGCCGCAAACATGATAATCACGACGTGCGTGTCATGTAACAACATCACTACATGCCACATTCATGATGCGCTCGGGGCTGTTTCGCTAGTTTTACATAAGCCAAATTTGGTATTACGTGACGTCAATAGATGACGAATGTATGTGACTGCTACAAACATGATAATCACGACATGCGTGTCATGTAACAACATGACTACATGCAACATTCATGATGCGCTCGTGGCCGTTTCGCTAGTTTTACATAAGCTTAATTTGGTATTACGTGACGTCAATAGATGACGAAGGTATGTGACTGGTGCAAACATGATAATCATGAGATATGTGTCATGTGAGAACAAGACTGCATGCCACAGTCAAGGCGCCAGTACATTTCAACGTGACGTGGTGCGTGTGCTCGCCGGCGTTCATTTCTTCGCGTCACGCCGGCGTTCCCACGCCAGGCGCCGCCGGTCCTGCCATAGCGCTTCTTTGACGCATGCGTGTTCAGTGCGTTCGGCGTCCCTCTGTCACGAAAATAGGGAGACGCAGTGTTGTCTGGGGAACGCATTGGCACAAAATACAGCATGCCGCATTTCGCGCCGGTTGCCGTTGGGCCGCGCCGACGGACGCTGGTCGCGCATGGTGTCAAACTATTGAGTGCTCGCGTTTTGCTAACGTAGCGTCACTGTGCCGAGCGTGCGCGAGCGTCACTGCTACATCGTAGTATATAGGGCCCTTCATGATGCGCTAGCGGCCGTTTTGCTAGCTCCACATATACCAAATTTGGTGTTACGTGACATCAATGAATGACGAAATATATAACTGGTGCAAACATTATGCTCCTGACACGCGTGTCATGTAAGGACATGACAGCATACCATGCTCATTGCGTGCTCGCGTCGTTTCGCTATCTCGACATATACTAAATTTGGTATCACGTGATGTAAACAACGCACCCAAACATGAGAATCATCACACGGAAACCCTGTACGGCATCATATACCTCCACTTCATAAGGTTTTGTTGATTTTTAAGTGACATATCAATTTTTCTCATAAGTGATTCGCAAATCACCCATTCCACTGTACGTAGGATCTTCTAATTTTTTATGTGTCCTGTAGTACAGTAATTACCGCAAATATAAAAAAACGTTGTTTGTTCAATTGTTAGCAAGAATTACGAAGTTTTAATTTGAAGCGGTTTTTCCAAGTAGTGAAAAAATAGCAGAAATGGCAAATTCGCTGCTTCAGGATGAACTGCTAATTTTTAGCAGGAACGTTTTTTTTTTTGAGAATGCCCCTATGGATACGGTAGAAAAAACGGCGGATGAATGAATACAGGTGAAAGAAGCTGATTTGGGTAAAAAAAGCTTCCACTGAAAGTATGAATGCAAGCTGGTCGTTATTACAACATTGTTATATTCAGTTAGGAGTGATGGTGACTTAGTGAAATATTCAACGTGCAACAAAGCGGCATGTTGGATGAGGACGCAAATGGAAATACAGAATGGCAGATGCTCTGTTTCAACTAGGAATTCTTGGTGGAAAAAATAACACTTCAGGTACAGCTTTTCCTCGGAGAAATTCCTTCTGTTGTTAGGAAATGCTTCGTGGCTTCCCCATTTTCATATTGTTCAGTAACGAAGTAGCTAAGAGATAAATAATAGGCTGACCAGTCTTGAACATTTAGGATACTGATCTAGCTCCTCACTTATTGCCCTATCTTACTTCTAGGTGGATGACACAACAATTTTAACTGCGTGCACCTGAATTGATAGTCTTACTTCTAAGACAAAAACCGGCCTTGAAAATTTGATTCACTGATGTCCTCAAAATTCTTTGTTCATTAACCGCAATAAAGTTGTTTTCATGGTATATCACCCCATGCATCAATGGTCATTGAATTTCCGTTTGTAGTGGTCAATAAGTATTCTATCGAATCTTTCAGGCATTTTTATTTGTTTTTTAGAGCGATGCTTGTTTCAACCTTAAAGTACACTTCCCATGTCTCACGCCCAAGGCAAAAAGCTCCCTATGTTATTAGCATTCTCGTCAAGGCACGCCCACACTTTCGTCTGAATACCTTGCATTATCTTTACTATGCCTTCGTTCACAGTCACTTGGTCTACCGCATTGCGCCCTGGTGAATTACATTTAGCACTCATCGGGCATCTGTACATTATGTTCACAACCAGGCTATACACATTATCATAGTTCAGTCACCACGATCTAGTACATTGAACGAGAGCATCGTATTCTAACTATTCAGGCGTTATTCTATTTTAACACGGGAATCTTTACATATAATTATCTTCACTCAAACATACCACTCATAGTTTTTAATAAAAAGTTAACTGATGAATCAAAACACAAATCAATTTGCGTCGAATAATATCTTCTTTTTATTTAAAGTTACAACTAATTATGGCATATTCACAGTGATTCCTGTCTGAAACGGTATTCAAAGTGACAGAAAAATGTCTCCGAGCATCTTTAGTTGCAAAAAACACTTGTTTTTGTTATTATACAGCGTCGAAATATTTTTCTTTCAATCTATGCTTTTCAAAAGAAACTGTTTCCTATTATGTTTGTTTTTTATTATACCAAAATTGCTTATATTCATGTGGTTGAAATTGCAGCTAGTTTGTGGCATAGTCTTTTATCTTTTTATTGCCCTTGAAGTATCAAAAGTTAAATCTCGCATAGCAGTAATTCATTCATGACTGTTTTATTGTTGCCACATGTTACCCTTTGGACATGAGTGTTGCATTGTAATTTGTATTAACCAGATTTGTATCGTTCGCTTGTGATCGGACATGTATTTCAGTGTATTTATATATTCTGTTTTAATTCATTTGCTGTCAAATGGTACTGATCCGTTGAAACTTATTCTTTTTTGTTTGCCATTCGCTTTGATTGTTTAATTTTCCTTTGTTTCACGAGCACAGCAGGTCCCCTTGCAGCCTAGAGCCTTGGGACCTGTATAATATTTCTGCTATGTATAACCTTCTTTTGATTCAATAAAATGATTTCTTCGTAAAACTCCATGACTCCTTGAGTCCTTTGTGTGGATTCACAAATCCTCATTTGGAAATGTTATAATGTTCATTGAAGACTTCAGTCGATTCATGACCAAGAAAGCGCACTATCACTGGTTTACGAATGTCACTCTGTAGACTAGCACAGTGCTCTTCTACCCCGGAAAACGGTGTGTTACCGCGCTCTTTTTTAGTTCTCTGAGAACTTGCCAGAAGTATTGTAAAAAATTGGCTTGTTTCGTAGCACCTTTATGATCGCATACAAGCGCTGCCGCTTTATGAATGACTTGAGAGGTCGGGAGAGATGGCATGCTTGACAAGAAACGGAAGCAATTTATTATTTCATCATTGTATTAGCTCACCATATTCTTTAAAAAAATATACGGCTAATGGGATGTCATCCCTCTTTCATAGTTCAAGAATATTTTGGAAGTTTAACAAAACGTACCTGTGGCATGCAAAGTATTGTCTACACATATTTTATAGCAGATATGTGGTGCCCCAACACTGACCAAATTTCTGAGTTACTCGTGGGCCTCTTCTCCGAAGCATGCTGAAAACACGTTCCAAACGTGATATCACCAGTTTCACATGGTATAGATGACTGCAAGTATCACGTTTGAAATGCATAAGCGCTCGAAACCTCCATAATGGTGGTAAATAAGCTTACTTGTTCACAAATTCAATAGCAGTAATTTTTGTAGCTAGGAGTAATTTTTGTCGCTAGGAGTGCCACACACTGTGCTGTGTAACGTGACCTGAGAATCCAGAACCACATCCGATGCGCACTAGTTATCCAGTTTTCATGGCGTCGCGTAAGCCGCCGAAATTTTTGCTTTTTATTGCTTATGACAAGGTTCTGCAGGTAAGACAAGCTGCCGAGACTTTATTCACGAGTTACCAAGTGTGGTTTATTCTTCAATATAGGAGTGCCCACAATTTCTCGAAATGAGCAAAACGACACTTTCGGAGTCGAACGCTTCATTCAACAAGCAAATACACTGTGGGTTAACGATTTTATACGACACTACCGGTACGGGACGTTCACCGTGAAAGGAAAAGCAAATACCAATGAGCGTAGGACGAACCGACGTAGCACAAAAAACATTCTAATTCATTGTGCACTGCGCTTTTTCTATCATGGGACTCTTAGAAAAGTTAACTCTAATAGAATATTTTCTTTATCCTGTTTTTCGCCTTGAACTTCCATGCTGAAGTAGCATTCTATAAATGCAGAACAAAATGTCTATCACACTTTACTAAATGCTCATCTCATTCTGAGATAACAACGTGTAATGGCAACCAAACCTTCTCTCCGACCACCACGTCTTGCTGAGACCGCATTAAAGCGCCTTTGTTTCCACTAATCCCCTAGTTGGCGCCCGATTTAGCACAGAGACTCGGCTGGTTATAGTCCAAAAAATACACTTGATAGAATAAAAGGAAAATTCACCACCCTCTGGTGGTAGCACTAAGGCCGCAGGAAATACAGGCAGATTTCTGAGAATGAAAACTGCTTAGTTGCGTCTAGATCCGCTCTGGTCTGAAAATCAAACCCGGACCAAGCGTCTTTCCAGTTAGGTCATTCTATCGAACGAGGAAGCAAGCAATTGCCAGTGCGATGGGGATTAAATCGAAGAACTCCTCGTTAAATTATGCTTAATATTGATGTGTGACAAGTTTTGTGGCAAAGAAGTACCACGGATTTTCACAAGGTGGCAGAGCAGTTAAGGAAATGGAACTGACAGGTACCCTTCCGTTGCACAAAGCCTCTAAAATATATATACAGGTTGCTTTCTGGCTTTGTGGTGCGAACGGTTGGTTGTCGATTTCATTTTTCTAAGCCTCCCTCGGCCATGCGGAATTCGGAAGAGCTGGTTTGCAAAACGAAAAAAAAATGCAAAGAAGGATTAGCCTAAACATTACTCCGCTATGTTTTTTTCATTCATAGTGTAATCGCATACCCTTGAATGCGTGTCAAATATTTTAAACCGCATAGAGCATTACCTCAAAATACAACTTGTCTCGCGCTTTCCATGCATATTCATTTGTTAAGAACTATGAGAGGCTTCTTGTTTAGACTCAAATACTACCTCACGAAAGGAGTTATGAAGAAATAGTAAATAGAACAAAATACTACCAACTTGACGAAAATGGTGATACAACGTTGCATGCTAATCAACACTTCCAGGATCAAGCCTGACTCTGTGCTTTGAAGCTTAAAATCTAGATGTGATCAAAATTAGCAGGCCTGCACTTCAACAGAGTGGCGCCTATATAATAGTTAAATGCACGTGTTTTCACATAGACTGAACATGGAGTCTACGATGGTAAATTTCCAAATTTGTCTGTAAACTACAAGCCATGTAATTTGTAATAGGCTTGTTCGTGCAAAATATCATATTATATTCAGCTCCACAGTACAATATGTTCAATGTACCTGGCTTTATAGTAATACTACAACCTACTTGTCGGGAAATTTGTAAAAAAAGCATGTTATGTACCTGCTGCTGCGTGCAAAATAGAGCGTCCAAAGCGGTGGGGTACACCATGGGAGGAAAATTGGGGTTGTAGGAACACCAAACCAGGAAATGACATCATCTCTTCTTGTGAATGCCTAATATCTAATCACCAGCAGCACCATTTTTCACCTGATGTGACTCATGACAAAATTTTTTTTGCAAAACAGTCATACTTGTGCTTTGTAGTCGAGTCGTGCCGCTTCGTAATGAAGTAAGTAATATTGTAGCAACTGGTCACGGACACAAGTTCATGCATGGAAGCAACGAATATCCAAATAACCCCATATTCATCGTGGTACAAGCACAGTACTTGTGTTTGCAGTAGAAGCACATATATTCTCATTTACTTACAGCTAGTACTTCAAAGTACACTTCGGCACACCAAACTATGATTACAGAAATATGACATGCCCAGTGGGGCAGTGAGGATGTGTGTTTCTAGACGCCCCGAACTTAGAATACTTCAGGCTAGTGAATAGCGCCTTCTTCAAGAAAAGGGTAATAATGAATAGAGGAGAAAACGAACTTTCGCATTCCGACCGCAAGACGCAAAATTCCTCAACTGTTCTAGGAGTCGTGGGCGGCACGTCGCGATCGCTTCTTTCTGGGACTATCGAGTTCCACACTTGGGCGCCATTGACGCCTCACCGATTTCTTCTGGTGAGTCAGGAACATGTGATGCGCAGTAAACAGGCACTTCTACTTCATCGTCCCCACTAGCCTTATTTGTTCCGCTGAGCAGGTCCGAGAATGCAATTTGTAAGCCACGGACCCATTGAAGCTATCCGAGTACGCCCCTGCACCACTGGCTGTGTAATTACCCTTTTTTTGGTTCAATGGCTGTGATGTGCATCAATTACTTTATTGTCTGCTCGATGGCGGTGATATTCACCAAACAATAATAAGGTATGCCGGGTAGGAACATCAAAACTCCAAATTATAAGAAACACAGTAAAGTATTTTGATGTATATAAAGTTAACGAAAGAGTGTGTTGGGCGTATTGTTGATTCAGTGACTACGTGAAGATGAGAAAGCTAACTAATTATGTTTCACGCTAACCAGTGCAAAGATTTTGAGTGGCTTCACTTTAAGAAACGTAAATGTGAATAAAGAATTTCTCCAATTGAGTTCGTTACTGACAAATATTTCCAATAAAACCATCACTTTTGTGCCTCTAGAGTTGAATTTGTCGCATATAAGTATGTGCTGTGAAAGGGCACTCTAAAAAAATATTCATGCAAAAAACCCAATTCTTAGCGCAATGAAAAACACCGAAAGTATACTGGCTGTTATTTTACAGTACGTGATGCATTCGTCTGTGATCGGCAGGCTCTGATGAATAATATGATATGAACTAATATCGAAAATACACTAATATGATGTAAAAACGAAACCTTATTGCTGATGTTGGATTTGCATACACAGCATAATTTTTCTACTGAGACCTTGAGCTTGTCACGTTTTTTTTTTTCACTTAAGAAATAGTTCATTGCTTTGTCACTCAAAAGCCGCAGCTCCGTGGCTTGTTTTTGCATTCTAGTCATTCTGAAAAATAGCAGCCATCACCATGTTTTTTTCCTATCATGCACTTCACCCGGAAGCTTTGGCTGCAATAAATTGCACATTAACAGAAAATGAACACAACCATGTGCCGGCTAAACATACTCTGCAAGAAATGACAGGTACAGTGATATTCGACTTCATCGAACTTCGGTAAATTCAATCATCATTGACAGGGAACTATTTACTAACGCCACTGTGCTTTAACGTCTATGCATTAAGATGTTTGTTGCTACATTGATACAAAATAGTCTGGGAACTAATACATTGAACATAGCGCATTACAAAATGTTCAAATAAGTTGGATTCTCTGATGAACTGCTGCTTTTGCCTCACAGAGGTGTACCTTCAAGCCTCTATTTAAAAAATTGATGGCCCGTCATTTTCTTTTGTGTTTCATTCGTTTGTGCGCTACCAAACAATGAAGATGTTTCAACTCACCTTTATTTTCAATCCTACCACACACTGAATCATGGGTATTAAGAGAGCGTTCCGCACAGAGAGTCGAGAGTACCGCTTTCTTCCACGACGCCACGTCGTCTCGCCCGTCGGCCAGTCGTGCTTTCGACGGCAGTGATATGGTGAAATGTGAACAAGGCTTTATTTTTCTTGTCTGTTGGATTTTATGACATTTGAAGTCTCATATTTGTAGTTTCAAGCACCAGGATTGGTAATTTTTGCGTTTATCTGAGCAGCAAGCATTAACTACACATCACTCAGTGTAAGAAATATCAGACAAGAAAAAACACTGTAGGCTTCTTTTAATGTCGCTATCGTAGCTGCGAAGAATCTGAACAACAAACGCCCTACCGGGCTTGAAACGAATGAGCAAGTAAGAGAAAGAAGGTGCACAGACATTGGTTTAATAAAGAATTTCAAGGTAAAATAAATAAGTGAATGCTGGAGAGGTGTGGTTTCCAAAGTTCGTTTTAACCATGAAAGTCTCTACGTAGAGCATACACAACTTTGTTTATTTGGGGAGTAGTGACATTTGGAAAGTATTTAACCAATATTTTAAGGTCTATTATATTTCGAAATATTGATATTGGAACTGAATACCTAAGTTTCATTTCTAGGCATGGCAGTACAAGCAAGATATTGAACTAAAATCTCTAACAGTTGACGTCTGCGTATCGATAACAGTGGTGTTGCATGCGGAAGCGAGCCGTTCATGAACTATCATTAAGGTGAATGGAAATACTTCAATAGTTATTTCTCACCTAGACTCCTCCGCCTTTCTTTCAGCTGGAATAGCAGGTGTGGCCAAAAACTGCGCACGCACAAGGGGAAGTTTTTGTATGTATTTCACTTTAGAACGCAATGTACTACTGAATATTATGGTTGCATCTTAGTTGTATTGATCGCTTTTGCGTCCAGGTTTCTAACTCACCTTTTCCCTTTCTTTTAATCAGTTATCGGCAAGAAATTGTTCAGCGTTCTGTTGTTACTCAAATCACACACCTGTTTTGCCACACGAGCTTCCTTTAGAACATACTTTACAAACGCCTTTAGCACGACGGCATTTCCTTTCTGGTGACAGTAACAGTCTTTGTGTAGTTCCCAGCTTTGAGGCCGCTTGGACAACTACTGTCTAGATATGCGTCCATAAATTAGCGCATTGAATACTCTTCCCACCACTGCCAAAACGCACAGACTAATTTACGTGATCTGCACTAAACTCTTTTCGTGTTTACAATCATCAGTTTCGGTAAACATGATGCTTGCATTCTATAGCAGCAAAACATTGGTGTGGGTGAGTTTGTTCATGATCAAGTTTTGGGGTGCGACGCTATGCAACACACCGACAGAGAAACACATAGAAGACTCCACAACCACTGACTCACAGCTGAATGCCAGAGAGGTAATAACACATTTTTAATGTGTGCACTCAAATGAGAAGAATATCAGGGTGAGCTTTGAAAGCGCTGTCACTGTTTTCCTAATTTTTAACGCACGTATGTTCTTAAGAACTAGATAGATAGATAGTTGACTTTATTCGGGTCCGGAAGAATCTTCACCCCGTTTTTATACGGGCAAGACTGCGGGCCGCTCCCACGTTGGGCAGGGAGGTCAAGCCTCACCACCGCATTGTGGGCTTTCTGGACAGCCCGGAGTTGGTCGAACCAGTCGTGGCTCGTGATGAAAGCAGAGAAGGCTTCCTCTGTCAAGCCGTGGATTGTGTGGTGCTGCTAAGAGGGGCACACCCAGACCATGTGCTTAAAGTCGCTAACTGTCCCACAGTCGGGACACAGAGGGGAGACATCTGTGTACCTACTGAAGACGGAGATTGTGGGATAGGACTTTGTCTGCAGAAGCCTGAGAGTGACGGCCTGGGGCCTCATGAGATTTCGACGTGGCAAGGGGAAAGTCCTGCGGCTCATCTGGTAGTGGCTAGTGATCTCTTTAAAGGTGGGGAGAATGTCTCTGAAGTAAGGTGGGTCAGCTTCCGAAAAGGTTGGACCAAGCCCGTCGCCGGTCCCACCCGGCACACTGGCTTCCCAGTGCCCGGCGCGGCCGGCAAGATTTCGCGCCTGGGCTTGGGCCAACTCATAGACGTTGGCCAACCCCCCCCCCCCCTATCTCGGCGCCTTCGTGCACCGGAAACCACATAACGACGTTATGAGTCAGCACCTTATCCTCAAGTGCCCAAGCAAATTCCTCACAAACAGCCCCAGTTGAGAAAGCTTGAAGGGCTGATCTCGAGTCCGTAAATATCGCTTCTCTGTCTGACCTGAGGATTGCCAGTGTAATTGCGAGTTGCCCTGCCTTACAAGCCGACGTGCTGATTGACGCGTCTGATAATACGCGTCCCTTTAGGTCCACAACGTTAGCAAGAAAGCGATTGGAGTCACCTTCGTATTGGGCAGCGTCTACAAAACACGACTCGGTCTCATGCGCATGCACGTACAGCATAGGCGCGGAGGCGCGAGCCGTCCTCCTGTCAGCGTTGAAAGTTGGATGCACGTTCCTTGGAATAGGGCAGACTGTAATAACTTGTCGCAGGCTATCCGAAAGCTGAATGGTCCTATCCTTTATAGTCGCCTGACTGAGCCCGACCTCAGTCAGGATTCCCCTTCCATCCGTCGAAGACGAGAGTCTGGAAATATGTGCGGTCTGCTGAGCTTCAATCACTTCTTTCAATGTGTTGTGTATGCTAAGTTTTGCTAGGTTCTCTGTGCGTTTGTGCATTGGGAGTCCGAGGACTCTCTTAATACACTTCCTGATTAGCGTCTCCAGCTTGGTAATCTAGTGTTTCTGCCCTCTGTGCATGGGAGTGACATAATTCACATGGCTCATGAGGAACGCGTAAAACAGCCTGAGTAGATTATCTTCCCTAAGCCCCCTTTTTTATTAGAAACCCTTGCAATGAGTCTGAGTACTTCTTCAGCATGCCCTGTAAGCTTATCTATAGTACGCCCGTGCTGAACGTTAGCTTCAGTAATCATGCCTAGCACCCGTAGAGAATGAACTCTGGGGATCTCGCACCTGGATGAAGTTGGTACCTTAATATCTGTCTCCTCGGGAGGCCTCCAACCGCTAGGCTTCGGCACCCTTCTAGTGGGACGATATAGGAGCAACTCTGATTTAGGTGAGAGACGGACGCCCAAGTGACTAACGTGTTTCTCGACGCAATGCACTGCCGCTTGCAGTGCTTCTACAACGCTGCCGTCCGACCCGCCAGAGCACCAGAGGGCGATGTCGCCCGCATAGAATGTGGAGCCAATACTCTTCATTTGCTCAAGCTCGACTGCCAAGCCCTGCATCGCTACTTTAAACAAGCGCGGTGAAATAAACGACCCTTGTGGCGTACCCCGTTGCCCGACATCGTAAGGCTTTGATGTTAGGTCACCTAATTTGATGGTGGCCTTCCTACCTCCGAGAAAGGACTGCACAAATTTTTAAAACTTTTCTTCCAGATCAAGGCGGGAGATCGAGTCTAGAATATGCTTAAGGGGCACTTTGTCGAAGGTCTTTTCCAGATCGAGACCGAGAATGGGCCTCGTCTCTCGAGTGTCTCTACTGAATACATCATGATTGATGAGTAGCATGGCGTCCTGCGCAGAGATGTGAGGCCTGAAGCCTATCATGTTGTTTGAAAAAAGATTCTCGTCCTCAATGTGCTTAGAGAACCAATCATTTATCACATGCTCCGCCACCTTGCCCAAGCAAGACGTGAGGGAGATTGGCCGGAGGTTCTCAGCTCCAGGGCTGTGCCCAGGCTTAATAAGAATCACGGACGCAACTTTGCACTCATCTGGAGACACCCGATTCCCATATACGGTTGATCTCTGCCGTTATGACCTTTATCGACCTGTCGTCTAAGTTGCGCAACAGTTTGTTAGTTACGCCATCGGGTCCCGGTGCTGACCGGCCATTGAGATTTTTAGTGTTTCGCGAGCGTCTGCCTCCTGGAACGGCCTATCAAGGCGCACGGCTGGTTTGCCCTCATATTGTGACCAGGCCAACCCCGGAGACGCAGCATCGCCCGCCAGAGGAAGATACCTCCGTGCTAAGCGCATGGCGATTTCGACATCCCCGTGATGCTGCCTTTCCGCATGTGGAATTCTATTCACCTCCCATTCTGGCTGGTTTTGGTCTTATTTTCATGGAGCAGGTGCTTGAGTAGGTTTCATTTCCCAGCTATTCGCATCTGTCCATCCACCATGTTACACACCTCCTGCCATAGCTGTCTCTCAAGTACTTGGCAATGTGTCATATTTCCTTGCTTAGCATGGCTATCCTCTTTCTAAGCCTGCGATTGAGCTTCTGTGTTTTCAACCGAGACAGCGGAGAACCCTTGGCCTAGTAAGTGTGCTAATCTGCTATTCATCTGATTAACCTCGAGTTCGGTGAGTATCAACTTGGTCGCTTCTTCTACGTTCCCTCTGACACTGGCCATGCAATCTTGGAAGTTCTCCGATTATTCACCCCCTCTTTCCTCCCTGATCTTTCGGAAGTGATCCCGGTCTATGTATTTGAATGTCCTGGGAGGCTTTTTACCCACCTGCAGCCCTGTGCTGACAATATAGCGATCACTTCTTAATTCTACTTCCAAGTTCGACCCGGAAAATTCCCCGGCCAACACCACGAATGTGAATTCGGGAGTTAAATCCTGTGACACAGAGTTGCCAATCCTAGTGGGAAAGTTTGAATCGGTTATTTATGTGAGTCCAAGGTCCACCACTGCCTGCCAGAGATTAGCGCCTTTGCGTGTGGTGTGTGGGTAACCCCAAGCCTGATGGTGGGCATTAAGGTCCCCGGCCACAACAATGGGGGTCCTGACCCTGCCTGCTACAGAAACTGCCTTGGCCAACAATGAAGTGAAGCGATGCTGCCCCCCTCTAGGGGAACTGTACACGTTGAGAATGAGTATGCTATTTTTGAGATCGCCACTCGGGATAACCTCGCCAAAAAGGTATTCATTTTCGCACCTACCCATCTTTAGGACATGCTCGATAAAAGTGTGTTTGTTAGAGATCAGGGTGGAGATCCCCCTACCTTCCGGCCCTTTGTTTACGTGAGATGTGCAGCCCGACAGAAAAACTGTATCCGTAGTACCTCTTTTAATAAGATAATCTGTGGTCGCGATCCTCTCGATCTAAGGAACTGTTGTAAGGCAGCCCTTTTTTGAGAGAAGCCCCAACAGTTCTATTGCCAGATAGTGAAGTTCAATATGCTGTTACTCGTAGCCATCATTAGTGATGTCGGCTGATGCAGCTTGGGTGCTACCATAGGTCGCCCCCAATAAAGTAGCCCTACTCTTAACCAGCGACTTCATGCCCATCTTGGCTCTCCATTTGCTCAGCTCTTTTTCAAGCTTGGAAGTCCTAGCCCCAAGAGATGCCATCGCCTCGGTCATTTGCTTAAGAGTCCCTTTATTCTCCACCAAAGAATCTGTGGTTTGCACCTGAAAATTGAGCTCCTCGTTCCTCATTTGCTCAGTAGTGGCCTTGCTCTTTGCCGGTCTAACCTCAAAATAAGTGTCCGTTGGAACCTCTGCAATTGTTGACTTCACTATATTCTCAACGGGCCTGTTCGGCCGCTATGGAGGAGCGGCATTCACCACGTTAGCTCCCTTGATTTCTGCTATTTCAGCCTTGAGCTGTTCGCCAATGCCTCTGAGAGTAGCATTCTCCTTTTGGATACTACTAACTAGTTCAAAGATAACATGCTCTGAGTCAGCAGCCCCCTTTACTTGCGGCTGTGACGTCTTCTTGGCCTTGGTAGCCCATGGTCTCTTGTCAGCCCCAGGTGTTTTGATGCGAACCGAAGAAGTCCTAGATAGGGATCTTACCATTGAGGCTGATCGCCTCTGGATCGTGATCGGTTGCCATTGAATCGGGAGCGACCGTGCTGTGTCGCACTGACACCCCCTGGCTTGTCCATGTGCAATAGTGGGAAGTCTTTTTCAGCGGCGTAGCCTCACTGAAAAGCCAGGTTAGAGTCTTGCCTTTGTCTTTCCTTTCTCTTGTGACGCACAACATGCCTGACTGGAAGCGCTGCTTGCATTTTCTGTCTGCTGTTACGTGTGCACCTCCGCAAAGTTTGCACATCGGCTTGCTCTCGTGTTCCTCCGCTGGGGATTTCTTGCCATATACCCTGCATATAACTTCATCTGGCGTAGGACATACGTCAGCGTGATGTCCGACGTTGCCACAGGCGTAGCAAACATCCGTATGCCTTCTGAAGAATGTGCAGCGAAACATGCTTGCACCGCAATCAACATGATTGGGAACTTTGAGTCCGTCGAACAGAATCACCACCACTTTCGAGTTTTCGATTCGCTTTGCTTCAAAAGTCATTGAATTCCTGTCATGAGCAATCAGCGCCTGAAGTTTCACCAAGTCGATGTCGAGGTCTACCCCTCTATGACCCCTTTGCAAGTGTCGTCCGGGGCAGCCATATATGCATCGACTTCGTACTCCATACTGCCCAACGCAACACTGGATATGCTGGCTCACGCCCTGGCGTTCTTCTCCGTCGGAGTGCTCACCACCGCAATGCTTTGCATGACGTTGGGACAAACTACGTCCTCCGCGATTTCTTCCTTTCCGAGATTCGCCGCCTTGGCGAGGGCGAATGCAAACTTGATTTGGCTAATTTGCCTCAAGTCGAGGCCATTGCGTGGACGGACAATCACCCGCAAATTATCTTTCGGAAGCTGTGGCATTCTTGACGCGGCTATGACTTGCTTTTTGACGTTCATGGGTAGCCGACGAGGCTGCGACACCATCGCCACGCCGGGCTTCTGTCTCGGCGCCTCGCTCATAGCGTCGGGTACAGTTTTGACTTTCTGTTGATTAACAGCCGTGGTCCAACCAGGAGATTGAAGTTCTTCGGGAGAAACATCCTCTCGGTCTACCGCAACTTGCATAGACATGGCGCAAGCGCTTACACGACGGCGAATAGCGCGAACGCACCGTTCGTTCCGCAGCTGTCGCGAACACCTGCACTCAGTTGGCGCAAACACCCAAGCTCAGCTTGGTGCCTGCTCGACGCTGGCAGACAAGTCGTCCCAAAATGATGAAAAAGGGCACCCACCTCAAAAACTGAGTGTCCACAGATTCTTGGTGCTCAGGCCGATACGGTGATGCCAAAAGGTCGATGATTGGTATCCAAAAAACGCTGCATAACATCAAAAACGACGGAGCCGATAGGAGCGCGTCCGCACTCTTCGGTGACCGCAGCGCCTTCTTCTTAAAAAATGGAAAAAAAAATAAATTGGAGTGCCAAATCGTGGAAGATTCGTGGAAATCTTGCTCGCCAAGCTTTTATGCTCGAAGCGAAGGCCTTGACACCTAAGCTAATTTTCGAGGGGACTGCTAAAAGCGCAACTCTGCAATAGCTCAAAGGTCACCCGCTAGATGGCTCCCAAGATAGCGTGATGCCGTTTTGAGTGGCGGCACGCCATCTTGGGAGTTTACGAAAGAGTGATTCAAGAAGACATGGGAGTAGTACTGGACACACTACATATAGAAGATGGAATAGCTAATCTTCTAAAGGATAGCTATAAAAATAACGAGGTAGCTATAAAACAGGAAGAACGCGTATTTAAACCTATAGAGATACAATGTGGGCTTCGAGGCTTCGACAGAAATGTCTCTTGCCATCTTTGTTAATTACGCTCTATCTACAGGGACTAGAAGCCAAATTAAAGGGGAGTAGACTCGGCGTCAGCCTCTTTTTTGCCAAGCAAGGAAAACACGATGAACAGTCATTGCGAGTATTGATGTAAGCGGAGGATTTAGTACTAATAGCCGATGACAACAAGGAAGGTCTGCTGGGATTGATAAACATCTGCGGTAATGAGGGAGGTAGGTTGAATTTGAAGTTGAGTAAGAAAAAATTTATAATCACGATTTTTAAACGTAATGAAGACAGTGAGCATAAAATACGGCAAGTCACGCTAAAATAGTGAATAAACACATATATTTAGACATAAGGGTAAATAATGGAGCGGTGTACCCAAGGGAGCACTAAAGATACGTAATGACTAAAGGTAATGGGAATGCTATTGTAAAAAATAATAAAGCATTGTGGAAATACAAAATGTATGACGTGGTGAGAGGGATGAGGAAAGCTATCATGTGCCCGGGTTTGACGTTCGGCATTGTGGTCTTATGCTTGAAATCAGACGTTCAAGCAAGATTTGAAATTAAACAACGTGGCAAAGGTACACTTGCTTTGGGAGCACACGGTAATACCCCAAATTAGGGGGTATAGGGTGAGATGGGCTGGACACCGCTCGAATACAGGGAAGCTAGCAGCAAAATGAAGTTTCAGGATCGATTCAGAAAAGTGGGAGAGGAGCATTGGGTTAGAAAAAACTTTAGCTACTTATACATGCAATTGTTGAAACTGAATGGAGGAAGCGAACTGAAAAATTGCCCAGTAAGTATTTATACAACAGCAGAATACCAAGCCAAAAGGAAGCATCGTTAATAAGAAGGTGAAGGAAACAGAGAGGAACATTTGGAAGATTGGAACGCGTAAGAAATAATCTCTAGAGATCTACCTAACTTTCCAGCAGCGATGATTCTCGGGGTACGCCTCTGGTGTTCGAGGCCAGAATGGGAGTATTGACCGAGCCAAATACAAAGGCACAGACACGGTATGAAGTGCGTGTGGAGAGAAGAAGAAAACAGCTGAGCATTTGATAATGTTCTGTAAAGAGCTCCATCCTATAGTCCAAAGTATAGGTGTGGAATCTTTCAATGCATTGGGGTTTGGGGACAGTGAAGGCGAAATCGAATATAAACAGGTAGAAATAACCATCTCTTTAAAAATAACATACAAATTGCTGGAATGGCCGACCCCATTGGCGTTGAGGCCTTATTTTGTAAGATGTGTCACGACAAACAGTGCATGGTCATTGGTGTTGTTTACCGACCCCCTGGTACCAGAAATGCTGCTTTGCAGAATTTAAAGGAATACATTGGTCTCCAGATAACGAAAGACACGAAACTTGTGCTCTGTGGTGACTTCAACCTACCTGGTATTGAATGGCCCACCTTCTCTTCTGGTACTAATGATACTTTCAACAACGAAGAGTTGATCGATATTGCATTTCGATTTGACTTGGTTGAACTAGTTCATGAGTATACAAGTATTCACGGAGAAAGCAAATCAATACTGGACCTTGTTTTTGTTCGGTCTAATATTGACGGTCACTATGAGTGTGAGGTACTGGATGGTCTGTCAGATCATAAGTGTGTCTTAACTCAATTTCGTTTCTCTCTTCCAAAGACAAGGATGAAAAAAACTCGTGTTCCAATTTTCTCTGCTGCTAACGATGTCTGTATACTAGACAGATTGGAGTCTGTGTATGATCACTTTTTGAGTACTTCTATGGACACTATGTGCGACGCTAACTCTCTCTGTGTGAAATTTAAGAACACAGTACATGCATGCATTGACCTCTATGTTCCTTTCCGCTATCGACCAGCAAATCCCTTGAATCCATGGATCACCCGTGACATCATTCATTTAAAAAGGAAAATTAATCGCTTGAACAAACGGTTCAAAAGAAATCGTAATACGAAGCTAAAGGAAGAAATTTCCCAACTCTCTCGTAAACTAAAAGACCTGCTGCAAACAGAGCGGCGTACATTCTACACTGTGCGCTTGAGCAGCATGATTAAAAAAACGCCCTCCAAATTTTGGCGAAGTATAACCACTAAGCACTCGGAAACTAGCACTTTCGTAATAGATAGCATCTGTACCTCAGATTCTACAGAAATCTCGAATTCATTTAACGAAAACTTCAGGTCCGTATTTACAGTTGACGACGGAACTATCCCGCGTTTCGATAAATATAGAATGCTGCCATCTGTTGAGGATGTTATAATTACCGAACCCGGTGTACTTAATCTGCTCCTCAACTTAGGTGAAAAAAAATCTCCAGGACCTGATGATATACCCAATGCATTTCTAAAAAGATACGTGGAGTGGTGCGCCAAATTCCTTATTATTATTTTTACTTTGTGTCTTTCAACTGGCGTCCTGTCGGAAGATTGGAAAGTGTCCAAAATTAAACCCCTATTTAAACAAGGGGATAAACAGTCAGTTACGAATTACCGTCCTATAACTTTAACCAGCACTTGTTGTAAATTATTAGAGCATATTATTAATAAGCACATATCTACTTTTTTAACAACGCATTCGGTTCTCTCTTCAGCGCAACATGGTTTTAGGCGCGGCTTTTCCACTGTGACCCAACTTGTCGAAACCGTACATGACTTCGCCGTGACAATCAATGACCGTAAGCAAACAGATGTGATAATGATAGATTTCGCGAAAGCGTTCCACAAGATATCTCATGTAAAACTAATGATCAAACTACGTGCCATTCTTAAAAATGATAAACTTTGCAGTTGGATTAAATCATACCTTACTTCTCGATACCAATACGTCATCTTCAGCGACACTCCTTCTAAAATAGTACCTGTCACTTCGGGTGTACCCCAGGGTTCGGTTCTGGGTCCGTTGTTATTTCTTTTTTATGTTAACGACATTGTTGGCGAGCATGACATGGAAATTAAGTTGTACGCTGATGATTGTCTGATTTATTCTGCTGTAGACTCTTTGGATGACCAGATTAACCTTAATTTGAAGCTGAACGATGTTATTCAGTGGTGCGACACATGGTAGATGTCTGTTAATTATAAAAGAAAGTGCTGTTATGTCAATCACAAACAAGATGCAACCCCTTATTTTCAATTACACAGTCGAGAATAACGTTCTAACGCGAGTAACTGAGTATAAATACCTTGGTTTACTTATATGTAACAACTTGCATTGGGATAAACACATTACAAACGTTGCAAATCGATCAATGTATAAACTTCACTACTTGAAAAGGCCTCTCAGAAATGCTCCAACAAGCGTAAAATTACTAGCCTATAAAAGCATCGTGTTACCAATTCTCGATTATGGAAATGTAATTTGGGACCCTTTCACGGCAGCTAACTTATCTAAATTAAATCGTGTATAAAATAAAGCAGTCCGTTTTATCTTTAATTGCTATGGCCGCGCATCAGTTTCGGAACTGACAGTCAAGGCTGGTTTATTGAACTTTGCAGTCACGGGTTCGATTCCCGGCTGCGGTGGCTGCATTTCCGATGGAGGCGGAAATGTTGTAGGCCCGTGTACTCAGATTTGGGTGCACGTTAAGGAACCCCAGGTGGTCAAAATTTCTGGAGCCCTCCACTACGGCGTCTCTCATAATCAAATGGTGGTTTTGGGACGTTAAACTCCACAAATCAATCAATCAACATTGCAGACAGAAATAAATTATGCCGTTTACGCTTTCTTTTTAAAATTGTGAAGAACCTTCTCAAAAGCGATACTCATCAATACTTAACGTATTTTTCCTCGGGGCATTCATCCCGCCACCGTCACTCGCTGAACTTAACCCCCTTCCAGCCGAGAATCAATGTCTTTAAGTATTCTTTTTTCCAAGAACAGTGAATGAATGGAATAGCCTTGAAAGTCATGTTGTCGAGCAAACTGATATTAACAAATTTGAAAGCCTACTTGACTTTTAAACTTTTCTGTCTTGTTGATCACTTGATACGTGTTCTGGTTCTCGGTGTATATTGCACTCGCCGGACAATAATGTGTACTCTTCTTTTTGCAGTGTGTATTGTTGCAATGCGTGTATCGGTATCTTCTTTTCTTTTTTGTTCCCTTCGCAAGATGTTATTCACGCGCCACTGTGAATTGGCGATCAGTTCAATCTGTTTTTTTTATGTTATGCGTTCGTTTTGTCTGTTTTATTGTGAATTGTAGCACACGTTTCTTTCCACCCTGCTACGACCCTTTAACTGGGGTCAGCAGTATTGTAAATAAATAAATATAATATGGGTTCTAGTAATTTTGCACATCCATACAACAACAAAATAGGCCGGTATGAAGTCTCTAGAGACATGTTTTTTGTCCAGGCGTTTTTTTTAAGTGTGTCGTTTTTAAGCCCCAACGACAGAACGCCGGCTTCATAAACGCTAATGTGCTCTTATACGTGCCTCATCGGATCTTTATTTTTTTAAAAAAACGTTTGTATCGGATAACCTAAAGTGATTGTTATATCTTTTCGATTCCATACTTTTACCTTTTGGTCCCAAGTTGTGGGGCCTCGAAAAGAACTCCTGCCTTTCGGTAAACCCTCCGTCAATATTATCTAAACAAATTTTTCTCCTTGATTGTGACCAACTTGCATCAGTTCCGTTTCGTAGCTTAATCGATATGCTATGCAGGGGCTGATGCTCTCCCGGCACGTTTATAGAAATTTACAACACTCATTCTCCTAATTGCGTATATCTAATTAGTGATAACACAGTCAGTTTCTGTCGTTTCACACTGCCTCGACACCATAGAAGGCTGGAAGAGCCCGCATGAAAGCACGTGTCGTGCACTACCGCATTATATTTAAATGACTGGCGGGTCAGACACTAGCATCAAAATGCGTCATATTGATGTATTCAATCAGCAACTATTGTGCTAGTGTTGAAGTTTTGCCCAATAGAAAAATGCTCAGTAATTGCGCTTATACGCGCGAAACAGGGAACCAGCGTTTACTTCCCAAAACACAACAGCATTTGTCGCAGTCACCGTTGATCAAGATGGGAAAGTTATAAATTCCTTGGTGGTTCAGATCACAACGACTGAGGTTGGCTGACTGGTCACAATAGCCTTGTCCCCACTAGAGAACGGTGTACAGTGACTCAAACTCAGCAGTCCGAGTATTCGCTAAGAAAATTATTTCGGAAGCAGCCTTGCGGATCTGCCCAAAAAAGAATTTCCACAACTGATAATTGTCTGGATCCCCGCTCACATGCGACAGGTCGAGGGCGCTCCGTCCAATTTCAACTAGCCAGCCCACAGCGCTGCGCGATGGGACTTCGACCACGTAGGTGCTGAAAGGCGCAGCGATGAGGTTCTGGATAACAAAGATCCACCAACAACGTACAATAAACTTGCTAAAAACTTCTACCTGAAGAGGTGAAAGTATCCGCCACCACACAGTAGACTGAACAGGTCTCAGGCAATGACAATCAGACTTTTGAAGGTGAGAGTGTATCCCAGCCCAGCCCTCTTGTAGAAGATATATTCTGAAATGCAGGTGTAAAACGCATGCATTCTTTGCTCAGACTTTACCAGATTAGTTCACATGCTCTGGTGGTTGCCTGTTTAACGAATGGATGACGTTACATAGTCTAAGTGGATGCTGTGCTGCGCAGACTGGATTTATTAACACAGCTATAGTAAGTCTAATGGTCCGATGACATGGTGGAGAAACTAGGCTTATCTATCCCGTCTTCATAACGGCCCGCTACGCGTTTGTTCACGCCTCGACCGACCTAACTGAAGCTTTTCCATGTCATTGATTGATATGTATGGTTTAACGTCCCAAAACCACCATATGATTATGAGAGACGCCGTAATGGAGGGCTCCGGAAATTTCGACCACCTGGGGTTCTTTAACGTGCACCCAAATCTGAGCACGCTTTTCCATGTCATACCTTCTTTTCTAGTAAACGCACGTAGCAAGTACTGCAATCGATCTGTTCGAAGGAGATTCTGCATAAATACACAGGGAGCCTTGCGCCGCATTGACCGGACTTAGATGTCGCCTAATGTCCCGGTATTACACTTTCAACATTTCGATGTAGCACTTGCAATCATTAGTTGCCGTAATTATCTGGAGGAAACTGCAAACGTGTGTTCGTGGGTGGTTCAAATTTACCAAGATATGCAGAAATGAAATTCGCACGAAGTGTTTTAATTTGCACATTATGGTTATCTCTCGGGTATAATTCTATACCTTGTAAATAGCAATTTTTACCAATAAAACACATCATTTAGGTTTTTTGCGGTTCTCACAAAGAGTACTGCTCGAGAAATGAGCCGAATGCCTATTTTATCATTAGCATAAGCGTGAAGCGTAACCTTTGTAATAGCCGGACCGCCAAGCACCGCTTTTTTTCCGCCAACACAATGTGCTGGCTGTAAGCGTCTAGTAAAAATCTACTAGAGATTCCTTTGGTACACTTAGAGGTGCCAATTTATCGTACGTAATTGAATCTATTTTAAATCACATTTACTGCATAAAAATACCCAATGCTCTTTCAATCACTTTCCGAATGATGCGCACGAGTGCACTCTTTTATGCTGTGGAATTCATTACGCGTTCCCATTTCTAACAAGAAGAAAAACGACTAATATACATCCCTTTAGTCGTTCTAGGCAACCAATCTCGTGCCTGATTCTTTAGTGTTATTTTTTACTACCTTCGCGGTAGAGCTGGCACAAAAAGACTTTGTTTCTTATAGTCTGAAAATAGCACCTGCTATATTATCAATCGATAGTCATCTCCACGTCTTCCACTTATATCAGAGGTGTCGCAAATCACTAATCCATTTGTCAAAGGTGACCTGGATTTGTTTATGCTGGCAAATGTTAAACTAACTTAGGAGAACACAACAAAAGCACAGAGGCTCTTATAAAGGCTTCGGCAACGACCCGCTGCGAATTGAAGTGGTTTTCCTTCCAGGAGTCAATTTTATCTCTAAAACTGGAGCAACTGCTTCGGAGGAACGTTGCGCCTACCTGGTGTTTCCAGTCGCCTGGGCAGAAACAACGCCTTTAGTGGTGGCCTAATTCAAATCGAGGCGCGTCATTTTTCCAACAAATCTCATGGCACAACATACCCTTTGCCAGCCGGCTGGATTGCTCGTAACTATAAAAAAAGTCGTTTTCCTTGAACCATGTCCCGGTTTTAGCAAAAAAGAAAGAGATTGCGTGGATTTTCTTTGGCGGAGGCAAAGCCCTTGAGATTTCTCACAGCTATTCGCCAAGAGCAAATACAAAAAGGGTATCGGAGAGTGCAGTTCATGAAATGAAACTGCAGTGTCCCATATAAAACACTTTGGTTTATTATACGACCGCTCTATGTTTTGGAAGACACACAGTGAATACATAGCAAGAAAGGGGGTTTGTATCCTCAAATGTGAATGCATATTATACGCTGGAAATACGGCTTATAAGCATTGCCCTCTTGTAGTCTTTGATAGACAAGCCTTACGGCTATGTTTAGTAATTCCTAAGTTTGTAGCAATTGAAGCCTTGTATCTGGAAGGTAGACTTTCATCACCTCAGCCGCATTTCAAATTTTTGCGCTACCATTCTATTTAAACATCATGAATATTCAGCAAAACGTTCCGAAACAGTTTCAAATGTCTCAGCCTGAGTGGTTCTTGGGAGCATACTGGCTGAAATTTTACACGCCTCAAGTTCAGCCTATGCAAAGTTTTGCGGATCAATTAAGTGTCTATATTAGAGGCATATCATTAATCAGTTATAGCTAAAATTCTATGAAAATACAGTTTATTGAAATTTTTCTCAAACAAACAAATATAATGTCGCACTGGCTTTTAAATTCTAGTGTGAGTGATGATCTTTTTCATCTACCAATAAAGACAGATATTGTGACGGATGCTTCACAAAAGAATGAGAAATGTGGAGCTGGGATTGTCGCTGCTGCTCTAGATTGGTTATTTTCTCTACTAATCCCAGATTTTTGTCTAGCTGCTTTTCCTATATGTTCGTTTTGTGGAGTCCTTGCGACAACATTGTGCCTCATTTGTGAGGTGGAGTTGTTTTACCACCCTGATTATTTAGATAACGATGTTTAAACAAAGAACTAATTGAAAAACAATAAATTAGAAATAAAATAGAGGTAATAAAAAGAACGAACAGGCTAATATGATTTGAAATAAAGTGAATTTATGCCTCAGCTTAACATTCTAATCGTTTTCTTGCCTTTAGAAAATCGCCTACGGCCTCGCATTTCCGGTTCATTGCAAACTGCACATAGGTTAGTTAATGAAAACCCTGATTTGTGGAGATAAAAAGTTAACTGAGGAACTCTACAGTGCAAGCTTGTGAGAGTCACCTCACACTGACGGGAAAGGCATTCTGCGGTGTTCTATGTGAATTGAAAAGGCCGAAATTCTTCAGATTGTAGAAGCAATGTTTCGTTGCTTTTTAAGATTAACAGGCGTTTGAATCGTTCGGCAGTAATAAAAGGAAACTGTGGAGCTACTAGCACCACTGGGAAATTTAAAGATGCCGAAGCGAGCGAATCAGCAATTCATTTAGTATAATTCCAGCATGCCTGGGGACCCAAATAAACAGAACTTCTGGTAGGCTATGCTGTACGAGAGACCAAATTATCCTGAGAAGAGGAGACTGCTGTGCGGACGTTAGATGTGTACATACAGACAAAGCATCCCAAATAATATTAGCTTTTGATTGCTGATAGTTTCGTTTTTGAAGAGCCAATGTAATAGCCAGGAATTCTGCGAGATAAATTGGTGTGAAGTCAGGCAATCGGAGCGCACAATACTAATTAAGCTGATGAGAAAAAATACCTACTCCAGCCTTTTGAAGAGTTTGCGTTGCATCCGTCGCAATTACTACGTAATTGGGAAATTGTAATTTGCCCAATCCTTCAGCGTGGGTGTTGATCATGATTATGAGTCTTCCTGGAACGTTGTCACCTACCCACTCAGAGGGATCAGCCAAGATTCAGGCGTATCATACATACTGGATTTATGACGCCTATTTATTAAGAGCTAAATTAGTTATGAGGCAATTTTTCATTGTAACGCTAATTATGAATGATTGTAGTTTTTATTTGCACGATTTTGTGTAACCTCCCAGTAACTGAAGATCTTTTGACTAGAAACGGTGATTAAAGAATTGTTAGCAGCTGATACACCTATGATATCTATTCGAGTCAAATATAAACTTGTCGATGACTTTGAAAGTATTCCTTTCAGAGTGTCCCATCACAGAGAACGTGGATGTGTGTCATAGCTTTCAGGCTCTTCTTCTTTTTCACTGCCTGCTTTCAAAACGGTTTCATTACTACACGAAATCTATTTGAGTAGTTAAATACTTGTATTCGTAATCAACTCGGTATCTCCAATATAGAATTCCGTTCTGAAATTCACCATTCGCACAGCTCTGCTGAGACTATATACTTGATTTGTAATGTTTCTTTTGTGTGCCGTCCTTTTTATTTCCCTCACCATATATCACACACTAGGACATTGCCGCTGTCAAGAAGGTATTGATAAAAAAGTCACAGCTTTGCCGCAAAGGCGAAGCAATGAACGCGATAGCAACAATTCAAAAGGTCACGCGTAGAATGGAAAGCAGATTTAAACGTGCCCCGCGTTTCTCGCGCACGAACTACGCACGAAGGCGTATGTGTCTGGGTCTTCCAAAATTTGTTGCAAACAACGTGTTGTATATGGAAGCTCGCCTACCTTCTCGGATAAATAGGTTTAAAATTCTTACTGTGCAAGCATTTCTAAAGATATACAGTTCTCACCAAAGACGCTCATTATACGTTTTCATTCAAGAAGCAACTTTATTTTTCGAAACACACTGGTCGCGACTACACACCCCGCCAATATATTTGCACAAGCGATGCTACAGCAAGTGAATGTAGATATTAAACATGTTGGTCCAATACACAACTTAAAGTGAATGTTTAGCATACAATTTCATGATATATTTCCTCATAACGCGAAACAATTGGTACATAAGTACTTAAATAACCAGTTAGCAAATTATGTAGCTCACTTAGAGATAAGCAATATCATTGCGACTGATGCATTTGTGTCAAACGAAAAGCCTGGGGTTGACATCTTCTCACCTTCTTGTGACTGGTTCTTTTCGATTCGACTCCCAGATTATACCTCTGTATTCATTGCAAAATAATTGGCTATTGTTCTTGCCAAACGCAATGGCCCTCAAGCGAATCATCAGCAGTTATCATTACAGATTCGTTATCAGTACAAAATGCACCTACTGCGGCATCAAATGAAGAGCTGATGAAAAAGTTTTAGCATTTAGTACCGAAAAACGTAAAAAAAACTGCATTTACTATCGGTACTAGGCCACCGCGGATTAGATTTGAACGAAATGGCGGTCCTTTAGCAGCAGTGTCCGTGAGTGAGCCCACCATCCCAGTTTTTCTAGATATGGCTTACATGACAGCGCTAACGTTCCGAAATGCTTGTCTCCAATAGAGAATAGTTAATTTGGATAAACTTAGAGATTTCCAGCATTTAAGGTATTGCGGGAATAAACAGTGGTGTGTATCTCGCCAGTTAAGGGTCATTTATACCGAATTGCACTGTACAGTTCCACAACTAAATTATTATCTTAACGAAACTCGAGTCAAGGCGTCACCGCTTTGCAATTTTTGGCAACAAAATTCAAACAATTCAACATTTCTTTTTATTCTGTCGTCGTTACTAATAAAGAAAAAAATTTCTAGTAGCCCCAATACAAAAGCTAGGAATACAAGTAAATCTACCAGTACTATTATCATTTGGCGGCACTTCATTTGGTTACTGCCACAGGGATATATGCTCCACTAAGTTGGAATACATCAATACAACTAAAAGGTTACCGTGCTAGTGAACTCGAACCTTTTCAGATCTTTAGTTTATAATTTGTACCTATGTCTGTCAAAATCAAGAGATGTTTTGACCGCTTGCTCAGCAAACATTTTTGTTTCTTGGTAGTATTATCTGTAAACAAATTTTTCAGATTGGTTTTAATATCATTTCAGTTTCATTTAGGTGTCCAGCCATCCAGTTCTTGGACCATCCCCCTCTGTGGGTGAGCGCTATCCATCGGAGGTTAGCATCAGCATCAACATCAAACGTACTCACAGGTATGGACGTACACGAAGAATTTGTTACTTCGTTGAGTCTGAAAAACGCGCGCTTTTCGCGAACGGAGACAGCTATGATTGCAGTGACTTTTGTGGGCCCGGTAACTACAGCAAAATTGTTCTACGCAAAAGCCCGAGGCCAGCTAAGGCGTACGATCCTCCACTCCTCGCCATTGCAAGATAAGAACGCGTGAGAGAGCGTAGCTAGGCCGGGCAAAAAATGCGTAGGAGATTAGAACGGGTGCCGCTGCGCAATGTCGCCGACGGCCTTCGACGACAGTGAAGCTCTGACTTACTGGAGCTGCTCTACGACATCTACAGACGCCGACAACATCTCTCGCAAGTGTACCTCGTCCTCGGACTTCAGTGACCGTGCTTCCATCTTTCCTGTCTCTCCTATCCCCTCAGTTTGTTGTTGCTTCTTCTTCCTCTTTTCAATACCTTTACTTCTACCCCTTTTATCCCTCCTCAACCCCATTTCTTGTGAGCCCTGTGGCGGTGTCGCTCACTGAAGCAGAAAATAACGGGGCTCACTTTTCTCTTCCTTTCTCTTTATTAAGAACCACTCGACGCTTCCCGTTTGAACGGTGAAGACCATTCTTCGGGGTGGCTCAGTGGTTAACACCTCACTTTAACGACGCGGAGGTCCCAAGTTCGATTGCTTGCGTCGAAGTGTTTTGTCTCATTTCTTTCTTGCGTTTCCATATATAGAGATTCGTATTCGTATACGGTGCATGACATCGACAACGACGTCGATGCTGACGCCGGCCGTAAAATACAGCCGAGTGTGTTCTCATAGTTGCAATAATATAACGACAATGAACACCTCGAATGTCTAGTCATGTAGCTCGTTAATAAACTGTAGCAGGTGGCACACTTTTCATCTCAAATAAGCAAAAGCGCATTATTCAATTACTACCATCGCCCTTTTTCAAATGCACAAAATATATTGAGACACCACTTAAAATGTGGTGACAGAACAGAGGGAAAGAAGCCAGACTTGTATTCTTATCAAAAGGGCAAAACACAGGTGTGGCCGACGAAATGACGAAGTAATTTTTGCACAGCCCTTTCATTTCTTGAAACGGTTCAGAGTCACCCTTAGTGTTATGCCATTATATATCACCTAATCTGTATTCTGTTTTCCGTTAGTAGATTGAGCAAGTAAAATAAGATGGCCTGCCTGGCCCCTGGCCTTTCAGTCGCTGAAAAGTTGTAGATGTTTGCATAACAAGTTCGCGCTTGCATGACGATGTCAAATTGTAGGAACATGACTATTAGCAACACCATAAGCAATAAGCTGATGCAAAGCGCACGGGCTCGTGAAGATGGTAGCCCTTGACACTGCTACGTAAATGAACTTCAGCGCATGACGCCTAATAGAATAGACGACCACCCGAGGTGACGACTGTATGATAGAAGTATACATATATAATGTTTATAAAATTGGATAGGCACACTGGAACCACAAGTGACGTTTCACGATATTAGGGCATATTAGAAAAGTATTTCAGAAAACTGGCATGGCTCAGTGGCACATTGCTTGATTGCCACGCAGATTGTTGTGGTTCGATCCTTGCTGAAACCCTGAAATTTATTATTTGCATACGTCACGTCAACGCTGCCGATGCCAAGTCGGTTGGTCGGTTTCTCAACAACTTCGCGCAACCCTCCTAGTGAGATAGGCCATGAATGGGACGAAGCCTTGATTTTTAAATCAATTCACTTTGTAATAATTTAACGGTGTAGGATTTGTAAACAAACAAGAAACTTGAAAAAGATGTCAGGTATTGTTTTAAAGCTCACGTGGTTAAATTGTTCATCTGTGTTCTCTTCGTTTTTTGGTAGATACTAAGTGTCAATCACTTGTGGCACATACCCACATACACGTTGCACACACCCGCCCCACTGGTACGTGCCACAGTCTGGCATGCAAGTGTTTGACGACGTACTTGATGGTACTGTGACATTATCATGCTTTGAACACCGCGTCATATTTGTCATACCATCTTACCCTCCCATCCTAATTTTGGTTCAAGCAAAGTTAAGTCGGTGATCACGAGTGCACCCAGACGTAATCGGCGACATAGATCAATTGATAGATAAATAGATAGATGTGCCAATAGACGCCAGATGTGCTTGCAGTACGCAAGCAAATGTTTCGAATTTAAAACCGCCAGGCCTGTGCGGAGCGCGCAGCACAATTGCAGCAAAAGTTCGAAGAGTGACCTCACAGAGTCTGTTAAATACTTTTTGAGTAATGGTACAAGCACACTTGTAAGGTACCGACTACGCAATCCTTAGCCTTTTTCGGAGAAATGGTACCCGCTACCTACTCGCAAAGAGTTTTGTACAATTTTTTACGCGGTGGCTGACGAAGATGAAGATGATTGCCTGAACGCTTTTTTTTTTCTTAGTGCCATCCCCTCGGGACAATTTCAGGAGAGCCACCTAAATACACAAAACATACCCATTCATTGCAAATGGAGAAATGCATGCCTGCAGATGTTCTTTATTATTACATGGAGTAGGGGCAAGATAATCTATGCAGCGCACATGATTTATTAGGAATAAATAGTACACAATAGATACCTCTAAATGATGTAGAAAACATGTCGCTAATTAACGTGAGACAAATGTGATCACAAAAAACACTGAAAAATTGACATAATCAAAAGGCATTCGAGAAGGGCAAAGGTTAGAAAAAAAGCTGGAAAAACATCAATAAAGTTTTGGGAGCATGATTATGTTTATCAAGTAAAGTTACAAATGTATTCAAATAATTATCGTTGGATTTACAGGCCAGAAATCTACTCAATTCTCTAATTTACTGTTGGGAAAAGGAATACTGGTGTTGAAACGGTAATTCTCTAATGATAATGAATATTTGTGGCGTGAGTATCTGGCTTCTGAAATAGATATGAATCTAGAGCTTTCAATGTTCAATTGTCTATGAATTGGCTGTAAGAGAATTTTTAGACGTGTGCGTTTAGCGTGGTTTCGTAATATTAGTTGCCCCGCTCTTGCCCTTTGTTCAGTGATTGAATTAAACAAACTCTACTTGTTTTCGGTAAATTTGACGGCTTTTTTTATACACCTTCTAGGTTTTTAATTAGCAAATTTTCGGCGAGGACCAGACAAGGCATATTTTATGAATGGACAAATTAAGGCCTTGTAAAGCAAGAGTTTTGTTTGAGGTGGTGTGAACCATGGTTATCTTTAAAATAATATTCTTTTAACAATAAAGATGCGTCCTAATTAACACATTCTTCTGATCTAAGGTTACTTGAAATCACCAGTACAAAATAATGATGTTTAAGGGAAGTAAGCAGCATAGCGTAGGCAAATTATGATGTTTTTTATGCGATATTTTTAGTAAGACCGATGTTTTAACGTTTATGGTAATCTGCCGCTGCGTACACCAGGTTGACAACATCTAGGGCATTGCTCAGAACAATCTGATCTAAAGGAAAGTAAATGTCTTTATAAATAGTGCAATCATCGCTGAAAATCCTTGATGTTCGTTCCAGTGAATCGGAGCAGATTATTATTAAAATTAAGAAATAGAATTTTGCTAAAACACTGCCCTAGGTACACCTCACGTACCTTCTATTGGTATGAATGTTTTCTGGTTTAATCCGTTAGTTCGCATTTTGTAATTGATTTGTGCATTTTATGACCCACTCGTTACGGGATTCGCATTGTGTGACACCTAGTTGTTTCGCTTCATTACCCATTAAACGCGATTCCTTTCCCGGCGTCAAGCCGACCTAATGCACGCGTGACAAGGAGTTTCAAGCACTAGCTTGGCTAAGTGGCAAGATGCTAGACTAGGGTTTAGTAGACCCGTGTTCAAGTGCTATTGTGTCTTCGGTTTGTTTCATTTACGTAGTTTTTTTTGTTATTTCGCGCGATAGTGGTTAGGGACACTGGTAGCGCCGGTGGCGGACAATTAGGACACACGTAACCCTTGTTGCGAGGTCATCGCAACTTTCGTTGCAAAAGTGGCTTGTAAACAGAGCTGCTTTAAATGCCGAAGACAAAACATACCTCAACCTTTGTCCTCAGAGTTAAAGACACAAACCGATAGCTGATTTCAACACTTACGAGTCTGTTCGAACAGCAGGCAACTTGTGAGCATGAGTTCAGATCGAAGCGGGCAATCGTATCTGCATTAGTGCTTCTATGTTAATCCTTAACAACAAATCTGGTGGTTACTGACAAAATATTATTGCATAAGGCATAAATGTGAAGTGGAATAAACATATCACTTACTGCTGTGGCGTAGGTTATGCCAAAAAAACGTAAATATCTCAATCCTATCATCTTAAAGTTGATGAAATATCTAACAATGTTTCGCGGCGTGTGTGGTAGAGCTAATTCCTTCATTAGCCGCAGGGCTAATACCATCGCGTGATCAAACATTGCAACATTTATATGTCCCTACGGAAAATGATCCATACCCGTGATCCCTCCAAACTTCGAACTAGTCAGTTTCTTGGTGGACGAGAATTCGATGCGGGCTTGGATAAAAGCTCTTCTGCAGTAGGTTTCCTTGTAGTGCACGTAAAAAATAGAACATGAAGAAATGAAGGCACGTATAGAAACACAGAATTGGCGGAATAAAAGTAGAATGGCCTCTAAAACTATGTGTTTTCTAACATAACAATATATACTATCAAATCATCTCTTCTGAATTCCAAGCAACCTCCCTTCCCCCTACCCCCCATAACACACATACGCATAAACGCTATAAATGACATATTCGGTACTTGGTTTCTTCACATTCCCTACCAGGTGATTCTAAATTTTTGTACCAACATAGGCGCCGCTATCTAAAGAAATTGAACTCCAAAGCTTGACTTCTTTAGTTTACAGCGGTTTAGTTTACGTTTTTTACTTAAGCACTGAGACAAGTGCGTTGGATGTTTCTTTTTGGGGCCGCTGGCTGCGAATTTATCAAGGGAGTTTCTTAGAATGCGATATTTTCTTGCGTTGTCAGAAGCGACGATATGTAGGCAAAAATAGATTGTTGCCTTTTTAACGGCAAGACTAAATTCGATACACCCGAAAAGGCTTGCTTTGTCTCCACTGTTCCAAACTGCCAATATGCTGCTTTTTGGGCAGAAGAAGGGGCTTTCTTTTTTTGATTTTGACTTGAGCTTGAGGAGGCAGGCCATGAGTTATCTTTGAGAAGGCGGACAGCCACTGACAGGCGTCGAGTCCATCGAGGCGGATATCACGTTTCAGCTGCGGCCACGTTGCGATTTTCAAACAAGCGCACTAACAGATCTCTTCCCGCCTGTCGGAAGTCGTTGACGGTCGAGAGTCACGTCTGATCATCTCGTGAGTGGTATTCTAGATGCACTTCCTCACTGACGGTAGTGCCGGTAATGAAAGTCTACGCGAATGCCCAGGCTGAACGTTGATTCGAAGAGTAAAACTAAAGCTTGGCCTGTGAAGAAGCACTGGTACGGCTTCTACAATTACGCATTTGCAATGAGCCGCAGTGAGGATTGACAATTTTTTTAAGCGCGAGCTTTTTTTTTCTTTGTTTTCTTTTGATTAAGCGCGGGCTTTTTTTCTTTGTTTTCTTTTGCATTAGGCGCGGGATTTTTTTTCTTTTACCTTCAAGGTCTGCGATTGCAGGCACTCATGAATAAGAATGCTTAAACAGTACGTGATTTCGGCACCTTCCTTTAAAGAAATTGGTGGTGTTCTATTTGGCACACGTCGCAAGGTGCCGAAAAATTGAATTGAAAAGCAACAAAAGTGGAAAACATACTGAAATTGGAGTTGACTGAATCAAAAGCAGAGATGGTTAAATATCATGGCGCCTTCAAAGAAGATTTTCATTTTATTGCAGATAAGTTGGGAGTGAGAGAGCTTTATTGCTACAGAGCCATTTCGAGGGCTCATAAATTAACCCAACGATGAAAACTGTTGGTTACCAACGGCCATGTTTGCTGACAAAACCTTCACTGTAGGAACAAACAGGCATTTTCTAAAGAACAAGCCAACGGGAAAAACACCAGATTAATATTTATATGCTGATAATAAAGATATCGAAACTGATATTTTGTCTAGAGCTCTATAACAAATCAAATATGACATACGACGTTTTAGAGAGACTTCTAACAGTCATTGACAACAGGTCAGTGACAATGTCTTAGGAGGGATAAAATACCATATTTTAAAGCTGAATGTTGAAAAAGTTCAACAAGTGGTTATCCCTCCCTTTGTCAAAAGAAACATTGCCTGAGCACAGTTATTTCCGAAGCATTTAAAAAGGAACATTTAGTTTGCTTGTGGTTTTTGTTCAATACAATCGAGAAAAACAAGATGTGCCTTCCATGAGTCCAAGGCAGAATATTATATGATGCCCCAAACAGTATATAAATGAACTCACCTGCAGAGCAACGTCACTTCGTGCAAATATATGACACAATGTTCACGTCAAGGCATGCTGAAAGTATTATTGAAATTACAGGTTGCCAAAAAAGAAACTAGTAAAATAAAACTACAGCGACATGTTATAGGAAACCACGCACAGTGATGGGCAACGAGCCATGAGGTGATGAGGTGATTTTTTCTGCCTCTGTGTCAATCCCGTTTACCTTTATACACACAAAAAAATGAAGTTGCCCTATCATCGTTCATTCGTTCAGGATTCTTGGTTTGTCACCAATGTGAAGCACCAGCGTGGCAGAATACTGGCCTGCCAGGCAGAGGTTCAGGGTTTGAATCCCATTCTGGGTAAAATATTTTATGATATTGATTTTTTTTATTTCGTGAGATATAGCGGATGCGGAGACCGGTGGCGGCGGTGACGGAAAACGATGGCACGAACAGGAGCCATTGTTAAGATCTCCTGACAGCTTCCGCCCTAAATATTTGTGTATAAGTCTAAAGTTAGAGACCTAGTACCTGAGTGGCTCCAAAATTTTGAACTCCTACATGACCGTAATTATCGTGATTTCATCAACTGCAACATTCAGTGTCCGTATTTGTGTACATACTTGCTTGATGGCTTTCATGGCTCTAGAAAAACTGTTTCGGGCAACAATTGATTGACAAGTTTTTGTTTCGCTATGTGAATGTCTCTGAGGGATAGTTGTGCTCTTTACAAGAAAAATTACGATGAAGAACACCCGACAAATGCGCTATGTGATTGCAATAGCGTTGCCACTCCTCGTGATCTGGTCCCTCATTCAAACATTAGGCGAGCGTATGTGGTGAAAAAGTGGCTTTGCTTCTTTCTCTTATTGTTTATCTGAGGGGAGGACGACCATACTTGAATAAAGACCTCCACTGTGTCACACCTGTGCCATCATTGTTTGATACTCTAGCAAAGGCCTACGTAGGTTATCTGCAATTATGGCAGCCAAGGGCCTCTGGTGCTCATTCCAAGAGCTCCGTTCTTCTCGCCTTTACCACCAGAAAAATGTGAACCAATGGTAGGCTATTCTGAGCTTGTTCTCTTTGTCATAAGCAAGTACAGTGGAGGGAGGCGTTGGAGTAGGAATCGCCTCCTGTTACCCTTCTAATGGCAAACGCCATGCACACTTGCGTTAGAAGTCGTATGTCCTGGGCTTTGTACTCGATAGATGATCCCCGATGTCACACTCAAAATCTTTGCTCAGAACGTGCCTGCGAAAAACCGTTATTATCTGCATAAGCTGATCACACTCTTTACCTTGTTTTTGGCAAAAAACTCAACAGGAGACTTTCCCTCAACACAGTTCTTCAGCACCAATTTAATGTGCTATAAAAATGGTTCACAAGTGCAATAAGAAAAAACTGTGAGCTGGATAAACAAAAACATCAAAGAAAAAAGTGAAGGCTACAGTGAGGAAAACAGCTTTTCTTTATCATGTATCAGCTCGCAGTGGTAATCGTTAATGAAGAAAAAAATTAGCGGTATTCAGAAATATTTATTAAAAAAAGAACAGACATGCCGGTGAAAAGTCAATTGAGAAAATACATTCCAGAAATATGATGACAACATTAGGCATGTGTCTAGCAAATCGACGCATTTTTGTACCATTTTTTAATTCCACAAAGAAAAATACCTCGAGCTAGTGAAGTACGTTCATGTTAAAATCGCAGCGAAAAAATATTACAAGTACAGAGAACATTGGAAATAAATCATCAATTTTTCGGGGGGCAAGCTGCTTGATAATATCGATAAATTTATGGTCAAGGAAAACATGCGCGTACAAAAGATTCAAACACAGATGATGCGCTGCATATCATTGGCAGGCAGTGCTCTGTCTGTCCAGTCTTTTTCTGTGTCTTGCTGTGGTGCCATGGACTTGTCTTGCTGCGTGAACTTCTATTGTTGTCCTGGCATGGGCTTAGGGTGAGTATTTAAAATAGTGTCTTTCTGCCAGCATATAAGGGTAAACATCTCAAAGTGAAGGCACACGTGAGCCACCGCGGATCGCAGGTTGTACACCGCGGGCTCGATTGATACTACGAGAATTGCTTCTAGATCTCACGCGTCAATATAGATACGTCACTATACTATGCATGTTACACAGAACAAACCATCTGTTGTGAATTTAACGAATTTACTATGTCAAATGCGTGCGGGCTGCTTCTATGACTTCTTTGCCAATCTAACAAAAAGAAATTACCACTCTGACGATAACTCGAATGCACAGAAAGTTTCCGAACTGTGTCGACTACGCTATCTTAGAGGAACAACACAGACACCACACCTTTCATGTGGGCAGTGTCTTCAATGCTGGTTCTTCTTCCTTCTGCTGTCCTTTGTCCATTAGCCTCTAAGCCATGGCATCACGCTCAACAGGACTGGAAGTTTATGCAGAGAAAAATTATGGAGAATAAATGAAACATTGAGTGACTTATGGTTGTGTTTCGCATAAATTTGTGTTGCCACAAGGCGGGTTGCTGAAGAGCACACAAGTCATGAAGTGGCGGTGGGAGCATCGCATCACCACTGGATTGGCATATATACTCACTGACACGTAAATTCCACTCAAAATACGCAGTATGAGAGTGTAACCTGTGGGACACTTCCTTATGACTTATGAGAGTGTAACCTGTAGAACCCATTTTAGCATGTATATGTTGGCAATGAAACGGCTTTGGTCGACCAACCTTCTGTCTTATGAACTAAGCCTCCTAATGCCTAATATCACAGCCTAACATAAGCGTTGATGAATTCTGGTTTTATTGATGCTTGGTAGCAGAATTTCGGTTTTTGTTAGTTGGCTCGATGTAAAAAAATTTGGGGTGCAGCACTACGAACACAAGGACAGAGAGACACATAGTAATCGCGACAGGCGCTCACTCAGACCTGATATTTATTGCTTTCACCAGTGCATATACACGCGTGACATAATCCTTCGAAATTCATTGGAACAATCACGGTTTGCCAAAACTGAGAAGCAGCGATAAAACAATAATAGAAATTTGTTTCACCAGCATGAAAATTCGCATGTAGCATGCGTGCAGGAGCGAACAAACACTATAACAATGAACAAGACGTAACCACAGATGAGTGCTGCAGAGAAGTAAAACATCATAAGCATGTGAAAGCACCAAAAGACAGTGTGCAAGGGAAACGAAACGTTCAAAAAAACCTTTGAGATTGTCGATCTCCGCACCTGACAAACAATTGAAGGCCTGCTAATGCAGTTGTTCCTACTTCATTAGAAGTTCAGTTGTTATTTGGCGTCGTTCAGTCATCGTGGGGTAGTTCCGAGCGAATTCGAAACATCCTGAAGTTTAATAGTGAAGGCGATAAACGATTCATCAAGACTGATTACGAAACTTTGTGCTGAACGGGCAAGAAAACTTAATGAAATCTAAGCGGCGTGATCAAGTGAAAAAAGAGGCTGCTGTCTCTGTTGAGTTCTCAAGGCATTTCGCTTATTCATGTTTTAGATCTCGAAAAAAAAGTTCTGTCCAAAAGAAAATGGCGTCACTGTACTGAAGGGCGCTATTATTTCCGTTGAAGTCAAAGGTGTTTAAGAAACATGTCTTTAGTTTAACTGTACACTTGCCTGACGTAAACGGCAGCATGGTAAGGTAGCCTTCGTTCGTCAGCTCGCGAACTGCAATGGCAAGCAGCTGAAAAAAAAAGTGTTGTTTCAGAATTCTGTTGAGTGCCCTAAATGACGCAACAGCACAAAAAATCCCATGAAAAGGCTTTTGTAGAAGGTTCTCAGGGTCTTGAGTGAGGGTTAATTTACTATTCTTCAGGCAGGCAAAGAAGGGGGTTTCGCCGTAGTGCCCAGTAACTCTGTTTGAGGAGAAAGCTTTGTCTGCAATTGAGAAATACCGCAAGCACGTTCCACTCGACCCTCGAGAACAAAAACTCTTTGCACCTCAGAACCTGGATGACTTGATCCTTTGGAGAACCAGAACACGCTCAAAAAAGATGAAAAAGTCGTAGAAACATCATTCGCAGTTAAAACACACAAATATGAAGTTCCGCTTCGAGCTATTGCTTTCTAAAAAGTGACTTGGCCGCATCTTGTTTGCAGCTACCTACTAAAGCGACTATAGGGCTTGTGAGAAATGAACCGTTTGTCATTTACAAGACTTCGGGTGTCCCCCGGTTTTTGCAAGGCACGAATGAGGGCTTACTCAGTGTGTTTTCTTTTGACATGGCCTATTGTGACTGTTGTGTGCCGCGTAATGAGTGAATAATGATATTTTAGTAGAGCACAAGGAACATGGCGAACGTACATTTTCCAGTGCCTCTGTCGTATTATATTTCGAATTTTCCGAAAACATTATTTGGATTTTACCGGGGTGCAGTTCTATACCAATTTTTATGTTCAACAAAAATAATTTCTATTGGGCCAGCGTTTACAGCAGTGTTGTGTATGTATTGTTCTGTTGTTTTCGGACGCCACATTGATACAAACCCACAATATCCACGTAGCTAAAAATTGTGTTGGCATGCGGACAATTTTTTGCTCCTCCTGAAAGATTTGTAGTGTTCTCATTGTAGTTCAGAAAGAAGGCAACGGAGCCAAGTTTACCTTTGAGAGGCCTGCAAAGAGTCAGCTTAAATTTCCCAGCATTAGAGGTGGCACTTTTATTATGGTGATGTCTGTTCGTTATACAACCCTAAAAAGAGTTTTACACTGTCGTACTGCAGCGCTCACTCGAAAGTTGCCAAGCGCAGTGGAGGTTTAAACTCAGCCCTCAGTAATGCTCGCAGTTACACTCTTTCTGAACTTTTTGTAGTGAAGTTCGAGACTAAAGCGGGGTGGTTAAACCCTAGAACTCATAACTACCGGATGTGAGTCCTACCTGCATAATATCAAACTTCGACTGCTAACCACTTGCCTAAAAGGGGTGACATTCCAGTGAAAGTTATCTCGTATTTACACCAGTGGTCGACAGATATTAGGCGAATTTAAACAAAATACGCTCAAGTTGTATTTTCCACGCCAGGGAAACTGACAAAGTTGTATGCTTTCACTGACACTGATAACTGCATGTCTGCGCCACGAAACACCACCTCGACTTTACACTGTGTGTTTTTGAGTTTGGTTACAGCACTCCCCTGAGTTGTGGTCAGCAGTAAATAGGTCAGACTAGTCATTGCTTTAATGAAGCAGGTATAGAACATAATTTCAAGGTTTGTTATCCAACAAGATGATTTTTGGGTTAGCATTGCCAGCGCTGATGCTGTACTGCTGTTTTTCAAAGTGCGTAGTTTATAAGGAAATGGAAAGATTAACCTGAGCGCGAAATTTTGGGGGCTCTTCTTCAATCATAGGAAAGGTAACAACTGCGTCAGCAGGCCTTTCAGTGTTTTGTCAGAAGCTGAAACAGATTATCTGAAAGTTTTTATTTATTCGTTGGTTTCACTCGCACATCTTGGGTTAAGATGTCTTTTTGTTTCTTGTCTTTTGATTTCTTTTTTGTATCACCCTTTTGCTGATACGTTTTGTTTCTTGCTCATAGTGCTTTCATTACCGCACGCATGCCCATGAGAATTTACTGTGAAACAAATTGTTAGATTGCCTTCATTGCTGGTTGCTAGTTCTGGCGTAACCTGATTGTCTCAGTGAGTTTCCAGCGATTATGGCTCACATATGCGCTGGCGAAGGCAATAACATAAGTTGTAACTCAGCGCCCTTCCCGTCTATTATGTTGCTCTCTGTCCGCGTGTTTCATAGCACTGCAGACCAAAACAACAGAACTCGGTGGCCTCTTCTAAGATATCGTACCGAGTTTTCAAACTGGTCTCTACGTATTTAGGTGTATTAAAACTAGCATCGTCACCACACTCAAGTTCCACCTCACTGCCAAAAAAAAACATGCCTCATTGCACTTTAGGTGCCACTTCGTTTTTTGTTTTAAGTTGCAAAATGCCGTAGGAAGTTCCTTTCTTCATGAAAAGACGTCCTTTCATTTCATAAATAATTGTGATACTGCTTCAGATTGCATGGTACATCTGAAGGTCGCAAAGCCCCCAGTCATGGCTGTAAAGGAAACATTCGCTGAGAAGCATTAATGCCAGGTGTATGTTTGGGCTTCCTATTTGTGGTTTCGGCTGAAGGAGCAATGCTTGCTTCCTATCGATCAATGCTGCCACCGGAAGAAACGTCTTACTGCCGAGGAAGTTGGGATTACGAGAGGGGCGGATACATACCATGAGAGGCAATTTGCAATCACAGCGAGGCCTGACCACTCTTTGTGCATCACCCGTGCGGAAACCATCGAAAACAACATTTCCTGCTTAGTGTAAGAGTATTCTTTGCTTATTTGTCCTGTGCCATTAGCTTTTGTTTTCATCTAGTTCTCTCATAGCATAACTAGTTCCGCTTGCCCGTAGTTGTACTTTAGTGTGTTGAAGTAAAGCCTTCATGCTTGCGCACACAAAATATTTCAGAAAGCGCCAGCAAGGATGCTACCCTCCATGAATAAATTTTCGGGACAGACACGGTGGCCGTATTTCTCTAGAAGCTAAATGCAAAGAACACCAGTGTGTTGATTTAAGTGCATCATAAACCACCCGTCGTCAAAAATCATCAGTAACCGCCCACTACGACACCCTCAAAATCAAACAGTGGTTTTACGGCATGAAATTTAAGCAAATATAACATTCCTCTATCGCATAGAGTTCCTCACAAAAGTACGCACAGAGGGAGATTAGGTGCCACCAGTCATGTGACAAGACTCACGATATGATCTATAAGTGTTTGCGAAGCTTTTGTGTGCTGGTCTTGAGCGAGAGTTCAGCTCAAAAAAGATATAATTGTGCAAATGAAGCTTCTAAAAACGAATCTTTTATAAGTGTATTTCATTCAGGCATTTTATATTCAAAAATAAAGTCCACTCACTTTGACTTCGAAAGTCATTGATTGAATGCTTGCACACGACGTTCACCCTTCTTCGGTGGCTTTGCAGGTTATCTTGACCGTGTGAGGTTCTTAAAACAGCTCACAGACTAGGTGAGAATAACACTCATAGATGAAATATGTCTTCTGGCACGCCAAGTAACACGCTTCTCTTAAGCTCAGTTTGAAGTGTGGTTAAAATTGTGTCGTTTGACAAATGCATGGCACAAACATGGCCAACAGGACTTATAGCTTGGTTTCCTTTTCAATTGCATGGCGGTACTTCTCCGCTTGATCAATGCCGGATGACACTTTAAAGAGAGGTACACGCTCCGCACAAGTAGGATAGCCAGAACGTATTTCGGTACAAAACACGTTCCACCAACTTAAGGCACCTCTTAGAAATCAGATGCTGACTTCGTCAATACGAGAGCACAAGACGCACGCGAAGAATTTTGTCTAGCTTCCAAACCATGCGGAGGCTCATACCAGTGAAAAGACGCATATTTCACAAGTCCCGCACTGCTGCCGAGACGACTAACCCCACTTTTCGTAGCGCCATCCAAGAAGGTAATAATTCTGCTGCAAAAAAACAAAAACAAATAGCCGCCCGAAATTTACCTGGATGCTCAATGAGTGCACTTTTAAGAGCTTTGTGGGGAGTGGCCGCCCCTATATGTTTGTATATTTCGCTGGGGTCCGGAGTATTCAGGTGAAAAAAAAAATAAGTCAGTTCACAGAAGACCGCAGCCAATTCGAATGCAACGCGAAAAATGGCAAGCAGATCTCAAGTTGAAGCGTGCTGCTCAATCCCAAAATATTCACGAAACATATGGGTGAGTATACAAGCAAGAGGGGGAAGGACCACGTGTCACCGGGGTTACTGCACTATGTTTTAACAACACTCTTCATTCGCAGCTGGGAGCCTCTGCAGCAAGCAAGATTACCTTTGTGTGCTCGGAAACGTAAAGCAAACTCTCCCGCGAAAGAACGCGGTATACAAACTGCCTTCGTCACAACAAAAGCGCGCACGTGCAAGCGGGCACAGGCATCAATGCCCCGTAATGGGCAAAGTACCGGTTGAGGGATAATCGAATCACAAGGAGCGGTACGCCAAACACGGACTTTGTGCCAACTCGATGGTGATGGCCTTGTATATTCCCTAGAGATCGTCGTACCACCATCAATAAATGTTGTATATACATAGCTCGCCGTTAGTATTCTGGAGAACGTGCGCATCTGTGACAGAGTGGTGAACGCAGCGTGCTGCGCAGCGAGAGAGTACCTATTCAATTCTCAAGTCTGAAAGTACTATTCTGACTTGTTTTTTTATGGCTCAAAGCTCGTGGCCTTATATATGTATACATTGTATTGACCAAGAAAGATGCTGGGGTTCCGGTACGTGGGTAGCTAGAGCGAGGAAGAAGAGGCAGAATAGAACAGTTTCCCATGACATGGGTGTTGTGCCTGCTTCGCTCATTACAATAGCGCAGCTCGACAACCGAACCTTGCAGCTCAAGTCATCTGTTCGTAGCCTCGTGGGTCGTCGGCAGCGCGAGATTTTTCATCCAGAAACGCCGTCCCGCTTTCTTGCCGATGGAGTCATCAACCCGGCCGCCACTTCAGTTGCCCGTCAGACCATCAGTGCATGGCGTCCATGCTTTCTCTGCGGTACCAGGGCATCACCTAACGGAAACCATGTTACCACTTTGCGGCTGGAATACGCATAGGACCCGTCCTTTGCGAATTCTGTTCAATCTTACCAAAGCCTGCAATCTGTTGCCTGTACTCTTCTTATACACGAGCCACCAAAGAACGGCGTCCAGGCTTCTTTTCCGGTGCATCACAACAATGTGAGAGCGAGAACTGCTGCAGCCTCTCTCAACTCGAGGACAAGCTGGGCAGCTTTGTATTGGTACACTGTGCCTTTTCGCCTAAGGTCCTATCAACGCAAGCCGCCTGTGAAATACCCAAATTTTACGGGTTCCAGAACAACGCAGCCTGCTGGTTGGTGACTTTCAACCTCCTCGGAGCTCGCGAGAATCGGATGGACCAACAGAAACTGCGCATTGCCATTGACCGTCTTCAAGATGGTACCGCGGTGTGGCACAAATGTGAAGGAAGGCATGCGGCAGCAGTCCTGCGCGCACTGGAGTACCAAGCAGATAGCAGCATTCAAACGCATTGGCTATTAACTGACTTCCACCGTCCATTCCTACCTCACCGTGAACGAGCAGTCAGCTCTGGAAAGGCATCACCTCGTGCAGGTGCTGTGCACTGCAACGTGCCGACAGCAAGCTCCTCCCCCTGCCCTCATACCAACAATGCATTTAGGCAGCGCTCCTACATTGTGCCGGTGTCCGGCACAGTACCTAAGAGCCGAGATCACATTCCCTCTAGAGGTGTTGGTCCAGCGTAGCTCGAACTCATCTTTGCTTGGTGACCTAGATGTACCCGGTATCCTCGTACTCGGTGTGCAGTGACTCCAGCCGCAGAGATCACAATGGCTTTTCCTTTACCATGCGTTTTAATAGCGCTGAGGTGGTCTAAAGACACTCTTGTTCATGCTCGACAAAAACAAAATCAGCCTATCTGAACTGCGCACACTTGCTAGGAACGCGTATAAAATTTACGTTAGGTTCACAGCCGCCGAAAAAATTTTCGTGCTGGTGAAGGTCATATTATCATGTAGAGACCTATACGTGTATTGCATTGTATGAGCTGGATGTATCAGCTCAGCATTAAATACCCTTCAGCTTCATATCAATATACGTACCTGTCATGCACTGCTGGGCGAAACGTTGATGTCCATAGCCCTACCCACCTTTCCACTGAAGGGCCCACCTCCATTCAGTGGGGTCAGACAGTGAAAATTCGCTGGGCATGAGCCAGCTTCGCTGAGAACAAGAACCGCTTTTAATTCAAGACTTAATCGATCACAACCAGCCTTCTGGACCGGCACAACACAGCACTGGCTAATGCAGGAAGACCAAAAAACCCGAACGAACAAAGCCTGCTGACTGGTGGTCAATGATATAGGCGCGGACCATAACGCCAGGAAAGCCAGTGCGAAACAAAACAGCAGGAAAACAAAGTCACGCGTAATACGCCGTAGGATACGAGCCATCGTCTCGCCTTAGCGCACGCCCCACACCGGCGTGCCTCTCTTTTGTAGCACGCACTGAAGGTAAAAATCCTCGCCCCTAGCGCAACGGGCACCACATTCCACCACTCGCCGGCCACCGAAAAGCCCCCTGGCTAGTATCACCTCCCTTCTTATCGGCGAGCCACTTTTTCACCCCCTGTGGCTTATTTGGATACCGACGCTCGTCGCGCGCATGCGTGATTCGCATGTGTTCTCCTGGCCCTGCTTCGACCGTGCGTGCTGAAGATAAGGGCTCATAGGCCTGACATTTCCCCCACGGAGAAGAATGCACACTCCACTGAGTGTCATAGTCCACAGGCTACTAAAGGCAATAATAAATACCATATAAGAACAGAAAAGAGTAAACTAAGAAGCAGTCCCTGATTGGTGCACACAGTTAGTCGGGCATCACAACACAATATTATTAGTCGGATTTCACTGGCCACACAGTTGTCAGACGCCAAAACGAATCACCACTAGTCTCACGTCTTTGTCCTGAGTTGCACTGAATGGAGCATGCGCACACGTCATACATCACACAACAATTCGTGACCTGTCTTTGTCCCGCCGGTTGCACATAATTTAACGTGCACTTATCGTGTATCGGTGTTCACAGCAGCCTGTACCGGCGTTTCATGACGGGTGTCAGACTTGTGCTTTGTCGCGGGCTAGTAGTCACTGAATTAGCGGCGGGCGTTCTGTGAAAGGCAGGATTACTACAGCAGGACAACAAGAAAGTGCCGCATCCTGATCGACAAACAACTCATACGCAGGGTCGCAATGTCGATGATAGTGTGGAAATGTGTTTACGCGTCCATTGGCGCTAGTAGTAAGCTTTGAGGTCACACACGTTAACACGGCCTATTATTTGACCACCTAGATTGTTTAGAAGATACGCAAACCTAAAAATTGCTTTGCGACCACGTAGAAACCATTCCATCGTGATGCAAGGGAGGCGGGAAACACTTTTGTTGCATTACTGAGGGGATGCGTGCGGCGGAGCACTTCGACACCGATCGCGAACTTTAATGGCCGCCTGCCCTTGTTATATTGATTTCAATGGTCCAGGTGGTTTAATTTTTCTGTAGCTTTCCCCAAAACTTCGCTCCAACGACTGGAAAGATCTTGCGCGAACGTCGCGTGGTTGTAGCGCGGTGATTCAGTGGCATGGGTGAGCGCATGTTCAGTGGGTAGTTAAGCTCGCGACCTATGAGGATGGCTGCCTGAGCAAAGTCAGTTGACCTATTCCCTTTTCTTCGCGTGGCGATTCTATTTCCTGCACGCGGGCATCCCAGTCACTGGACAGGTCAGTGAAAGCCACCAACAATGCTTTGATCTTTCTGTTGACTCTCTCAGTAAAGTTGGCCCGTGGGAGGTAAGATATCGTTCATTTTTGGAGTTCACCAAGAACTTTCCAAGTGTCCGCAAATATTCTATGTGTAAAATGTGTGGCATTGTCTGTTATTTGCTGCTTTGGGAAACCAAAACGAGTGAACTTCTGCAGCAGACAAGTCCAGATTACTTTTAAATCGAGCTGGCGTACTGGGTACAGCTGTACCCATTTCGAAAAGTTGTCACTGACTAGTAACTAGTACAGACACCCTTTAGCTGATCTCGGGTACGGGGCCCATTGCGTCACAGGCAACAATGTCTCGTAAGTACCTGCTTTCCACAGATTGAATGAGGCACTGTGGCTCGCCTCCTTTCGGTTTTGCGGCCTGGCAGGCAGAGCAAGTGCGAACGTGTTGTATGGCGCCCTTTTTCATGTGAGGCCATAGGGCGATGCCACATTTCAAAAACTTTTTTTGCCATCCCTGTGACCAGCGAGGCATGTGTCATGCAAGTACGCCAAGAACGTTTTGTATAGAATCCGGGAAATGAAAACGCGGAACGGGGACTACTCATCCTGCGCCTCAAGTGAAGTTATGTAACGCACGAGCAGGCCGTCATAGACTTGAATGTAGTTGCCATGCGTGTTTTTGGACCGTGCATTTTCAGTGGGGCTGGCAGTGCCCAGGCCACTACATATCTGCTTGAAGTGGTTGTCGCTTGTCTAAGCATCAACGAGCTGCTGTCGTGAGACCAGTGTTTGCCAGGCACCTTGAGGCACTGTCACAACCCGGACCTCAGTGGCTTGTTTATCATCCTCAGACAGTGGCGCTAGGGAAAGTGCTTCAGCCACTTTGTTTCCGGTGCTTTTTTGTACTCTGCTTTGTAATTATATTTCTGAAGATCAAGAAGTGTTTTTTAAATTATATTTCTGAAGATCAAGAAGCTTTGGGAAGTGTTTACCCTTCCCAAAGCTAAGCCTTTAATTTCACAGGTGTTTTTTATGCAATCCCCGAAAACAAAAACCACTCTGCCAGTATCTGAAAGAGTTGGAACCTTTACTATTGCCGTAGAAACCAACACCAATGGTGCTTTATTCACGTGGGAACGAGGAGAGTAAACAAGGACAGAAGATCACTCACTGTATTGTCGAGTACACCCTGACTATTATTGGGCGGAGAGCACATTGGTGAAATACTCGTTGGTTGTTCCTGTGGTAGTTGTCCGAGCGGAAAGGAATGCGGTTTTGTCCGCTTCAGCTTGCATTTCTTTGTCGAAGGTTTCCCTCGACATTGCCTGAAGGTTTCCACCTTTCTGGAAATGCCACTGTCGGTGCCTGGTATTTCAATACCGTAGCGTTTTATTGCAGTAGTGATTCACAATTACCACTGTGCCAAAATGATTCAGTACATGACGAGCGACAGCAGCAGCAACTGCGACACCAGAACACATCTACAGCACAACGCTTCAAAATCGAGGTTACCTCTCCTTGCATACGACGGGAACACAACGCCTAACATTGATACAGCTTCTAAGATAGCATTTTTTGGAGGAGGGGTGGACGGCGAGGCTTTACACACAAGCTTAATTTTATGCCACATGAACGATATTTACGTCTTTCGTAAATTACTGCTCATACTAAAATAAATGTTAAAAGCAGACTTCTTTAGAGCACTATTTTCATACACGCATGTTGCCCATTCATACGAGACGGTTACTACGCCGGATTGTTCTAAGGGAATAAACGTTGCTCTGTATGGTCCTGCAGTTCCTTCATCCGTTTACACAGGGCACTCTTGTCTTTCAGTTATTCCGTCTTCAGACTAAATATTCGATTCAGGTTGTGAAATGCAGCACTTAGGCCCATTTTGATCCTTTGCGGCTTACAGTGCAGTTAAAAGCAAGTGATAAACAATAATAAGTGGTCCAGTTCGCCTAGTACCGTGGACATAAGTACTTATAGAATATCACTGTTGTTCAAAGTAAAGCGACAATGATAAAAAAGAAGTGGAAGAATCACATTACTGGTCACAAAATAGATTTATTGTTGCATGTTCAGGCATAAGTCATTATTCATTAGCTTTTAGGTTACATGTATACGCGTTTTTGATGCATGGTGATTAGGTTTAACCCTACAGACATCGAAAAAACATCATGCCGTAGTTATAGGAAGCTATAAAGGACTGAAAGATAAATCTTTGCAGAGGCAATACATACACTCTAAGGAGCCTTTCTTCTGTCCGATGATTCATCCCCCAGAGCACAATGGCATCTCATTATTAATGGTTCCACGGAGCGGAGCGGAAATTAGGAAAGGCCGGGGGTGTCTTCAGCGCTTTCTACATCTGCACTGCAGTAGTCGCATTACCTCAGGAGATCAAGCAGAATTATAAAGACCTCATTCGTTGTCGAACCAATAAAATGAATAAGAATAACTAATGACAAGAGAAATGTAAAAACATAGAGTGCCGAGTGGTCATCCTCGGATTCATTGTAATTACTTGATGTGATCAAGCCTTCTGCTGTGCATGTCTTGCGTTTTTTCTACCTACACATACAAGTGATTTTCATAGAATATGATGACAGCCAACCGGTTTCAACAAATAGTTTGCAAGGTATTTGCTGTGGTTTAATTGAGTTCTTAACTATTTCTTAACGCTAAGCGACATTTTTAGTGCAAGATATCTTGAGAAACAAGTTGTATCAAAATACAAGGGACCCCATCATAACATGTAAAGGCTGATCATGTTGCCAAAAGACAAACCAATCACCCCTAATCAGAGAAATGAAAGAGGTCGTGTGTCTCCTTCAACAACAGCCAGAAAAGCTTATACCATTGTAATATACGGCTACAAAATTCTCTAAACAGCAGCTGAAAAGGGCATGCATATTTCAAAGACTCCATGTTGAAAGTGTCAGGAGGTATTCAAGTTTTTACATAAATACGAGGTTTTGTAACATTGGCGGCGAAAATTGTAGAACTGTATTGTGTAACGCGCATACAATACTCTTACGGTATACTGAATATTTGTGGAAACGCTTATCAGGACAGTGGAGGAACTCACAAAAGACGCTAGTAAAATTGTTATTGTGGTGTGGAAAATGAGTCTTTAAATTTAGCATTGCCGCTATGCACAGTCTACGATGCCCACCGGTCACACCTCGCAGGAGTTCCGTTTACTTGCACTTTGAGAACAATATTCATAAAAGAATACGAAAATATGTCAGGAGTGATGTATAGGCACAAAAAAATAAAAGTTTTGGTAGAAGGTGCGCCGATGCTAAATGTAAGTGAGGTTCTGCGAGTTACGTGAAGGCGCTGAAATATCACTCAGAAATGAATCCGGCTTGACACACCTCCGGTTAGCTTTGATTCCGCTTGATACACCCAATGGTCTTTGATTCTATCTTTAAATTTTAGATACAGTATTTTCATGCTTTTCCAAAAGCCACGGCACATTCGGGACTTATTGACAGGAAAGAAACACAAAGACAATGTAAACTTTTATTCAGAGGATAGCATAAATACCCCGCGGCAACATCACCTCCTTCACGTCAAGGGGTCGCGAAAAATGTTTTCCTTGAAGGAGCAACAGACATTCCGGATACGTCAGGCTAAAAGCGTGTGAAAGGAAGAACACACGACCCTTCGTGAATCTGTGAGAGCGGCATGCTAGGAGTCGAGCGTACCGTGGCCACCATGAACGTGAGCGCAATCGATGTCATTCTGTGGACAAGAATGTAAACGCGTAGTTAACTGTGCCCGGTGTTATGGGTATATGAGATTAAGCAGCGTGAAAAACATGACGGCGCACACATGAACGAATTAAAGAATAGTATTCCTAGCTGTATGTGTCATTTTTTTCGCGCTTCCTTATCCAAGAATTTCAGTATTTGTGATCGGTTTAGAAAAAAAATTGGTAAATCCCACGTGCAGTGGAAATTGAAGATATGCGAAGCACGCATGAAAAAGGTTGATATGTCACTTTAAAATCAGCACACTGCTACGAGGTGGAGGTAAATGAAGCCGTACATGACTTGAGAGTCATGATTATTATGTTTGGATGTGTCGTTTACCTTCGCCATCTATTCACGTCACGTGATACTACGTTTAGTATACGTGGAGTCAGTGAAACGCCCGCGAGCACGCTATGAGCGTGGCATGTTGTCATGTTCTTCATGACACGCGTGTCAGGATTATATTGTTTGCACAAGTCATATGTTTCGTCATTCATTGATGTCACGTAACACCAAAGTTTGTATATGTGGAGCTAGCAGAATGGCCGAGAGCGCATCATGAAGGGCCCAATACAATCCAAAGTAGCATTGACGCGTGCGCACGCTGGGCACAGCGACGCAAAGTTAGCAAAACGCGAGCACTCTAGTCCGACGCCAGTCACGACCGGCGTGGCCAGATGGCAACCGGCGCGAAATGCGACGTACTGCATTTCTGCCGATGCGTTACGCAGACAAGACTGCACCTCCCTCGCTTCGGGACGCCGGACGCACTGAAACGCGCATGCGTCAAAGCAACGCAGCGCAGCGCGCACCTGCGAGTACATGGCAAGACCAGCGCCTGGCGTGGCATTGCTGGCGTGACGCAACGAAATAAACGCCGGCGAGCGCGCGCACCGCACCACGTCAAAATGTATTGGCATCTTGACTGTGGCGTGTAGTCATGGTCTCACATGACACGCATCTCATGGTTATCATGTTTGCACCATTCACATACTTTGTCATCCATTGACTTCACGTAATACCAAATTTGGCATATGTGACGCTAGCGAAACGGCCGCGAGCCCATCGTCAGTGCAGCATGTAGTCATGTAGTTACATGACACGCGTGTCGTGATTAGCATGTATTATCATGTTTGGATGTGTCATTAACCTATGTCGTTCGTTCGTGTAATACCGAGTTAGGTACGTGTGAACCTAGTGAAACGGCCGCAAGCGCATCATGAGCGTAGCATGTAGTTAGGTTGTTACATGACACGCATCTCATGTTGATCATATTTGCACCAGTATCATGCCTTCATCATTTGTTCACGTCCCTTAATACCAAATTTGGTATAAGTGAATCTTGTGAAATGGCCGCAAACACATCATGTGCGTGACATGTCATGTTGTTACATGACACGCCTCTCATTATTATCATGTTTGCACCAGTCACATACCTTTGTAATCCGTGCACATTCCGTAATACCAAATTTGGTATATGTGACGCTAGCCAAATGGCCACGAGCGCATCATGAGCGTGGCATGTAATCATGTTGTTACATGACACGCATGTCATGATTTTAATGTAAGGGTCTGTCGCTTGTGTTCACCATGCAACCATGTCATACCATACCAGTTTTGCAACATGCCAGTGAACAAAACCACCGCAAGAGCTTTGGGACCATGAACTGCAAATCATGACGTTCATAACATACGTGTCCTGATTTTCATATTATGGCTAGTCAGATATGTTCTTGATACAGTCATGTTATTCCATGCGAAGTTTGGTACCGATACATTATCGAAACGGCCAGGAGAGCTAGAAGTCGTTGGTGGCTAGATAGATAGATAGATAGATAGATAGATAGATAGATAGATAGATAGATAGATAGATAGAACACGGAAACAAAACATAGGAAACACTGGGGCAGAAAGGTCCGTACAATGCAAAAGAGTCAACTAAGCTTGATTGAAAAACGACCAATTAGTGTTCAAATAAGAGCGTTCGAAAACCTGAGGGCCAGATGGGCGGTACAACAGACGCCGATTAGGTGCAGGCCAGGAGGCGGTGGAAAGACGCTGTAGAATGCGCTCACTTGCCGATGGGCGACGCTGTGGTGACGACGGCATTTGACGGCGTGGGGGCGACTACAGAGCAGTCAACCCGCATTGGAGACGCGATGCTCCATGCGGGGATTGGCCAGCCCGTCCAGCGAACAGCTTGCGTCGATACTCGATGCTCGGCGCAACCGTGACCCTTAGCCAGGCCACGTACGTTGCTGTGCCGAACGTCTGACCATGGAGACGCCTCGCCGAGATCCGCTATGCCCTCGGCAAGGAAGAGAACAGCAGGCCAGGCCACGCTCCGAGATGCAGTACTCGTGCCGGCAATGCCGTCCCAGCTGGTGGTTGGACGGCAGCAGCGTGGACGGCCGCGTTCCCTGTCCGGAACCTGGATCGTTTGCGTCCGACGCTTCGGCCCGCTGTCTCCCGTCTGCCGCTGCTTTGGCTCGTCTCCAGCCACAAAGCCTACCGCCACGTGAAGATCATACGTGGCCCAATCGTGGTACGCCACCTCTATGGGCCACCACAGGTCATCAGCTGATTGGCTGACCTCACGCGCACAGTTGACTCAAAATCCCACGCGCCTTGCCCCGCACTTCCGTCGTTGTCGTCGTTTTCTTCACTCATCACAATAACCCCCCACACAATAAAGTTGTTTCAGTCAAACAACTTTTCTCACAATACACAATGATGAGGAATGAAAACAGGTGTCAATTTAGCCCTTGTCCATTCAGAAATGTCTCTATATCACAATCCGACTTGTTTTACAATGATACAGTCCAAAAAAATGCAAAGTTCCAAACCAGACATGCATACGGACAACAAAAATCAATCACTGCACAACATTTCAATTTCCTATGTACTAAACAGTCTAGAACTTCCTGGTATACACTCAAGAGTTCTTAAACAGCAGCAACTCAGTCTTATAGTATAGGCTGCCTTCACTCAGTTTTCACAGAGGCTGAGTTTCACAGTGACTGCTCCGTAGTCGCATCCATGCCATCAAGCGCCAGCGTCACCAGGGCGTCACACATCGACAAGGAACAGGAGCGTTGAGGTTGTGCGCCGCTCGAGAGGACGAGTTCCTGGCAGTGTTCCTGAGCCGGACGTGGGACCCGTACGTGTCGGCCAGGTCGAGCTCCAGTGTGTCTGTTCGAGTTCGAGTCCGTCGGCCTGTACAAGGTCCAAGGACAGGGCCTGCTGAGCGGCTCCTGTCTGGGTGCAGTGGCCGGGAGCAGGTTCGTGGGTGAGGCCTACCGTGTGTTGTCCTCGTGAGCCGTGGCCTGATCCTGGACCTCAGGAGTTGCGACCCTGACTGCTGGGTTGGCCACGACGTCCGACTCAACGGCACTGCACACGGTAGCGCATCCGTGTGCCGTCAGCTGTTCCAGCCGTGCCACCTTTGCCCTAGCGCACGTCGACGACCGCCTCATGTCGGGACGACGGGGACCCAAACTGTGAGACAGCGGTTTCTTCTTACGAACCGAGAACTATACGCACTGGACACTGAGTTAGTGTAGCCGCGAACTCTGCGCCTATTAATGGCGGTCTGACTCTCGTGCATGTCGCGTGATGCTTGGCGTATAGGGTTGGATATATATAGTTTTATTTTCTCCTGTCACTTCTTTCTCTAGTGTACAATATAAAGCTTCTTTTGTTCGCTTATATTGTTCATGTTAATCCTTTCTCGTTCGCTATAAACAAACATAGTGACGAACGTCCTTAACCATCACAGGTGGGTTTGGGACGTTAAAAAATCCCTTATTCATAGGAAAAACGGACACAGCAAAGAATAGACACGATAAGACTGCGCCTGTTTTGTGTGTCCTTTTCTGTGTCCCGATTTCTTTGTAGTGCGACCACGCGTTGACCTGGACTGATTCTTTGCGTAGAACGAGAATGTAAATGTATGCGTTGGGGTGTTTTTTTTGCATTTTTGACTTCCGCAGGTACACTGTACAGTTCCATGTTATTTTCCTTTGTAGTTTCAGCTGGCTGTATGTTTTTAGATGCGAAGCAGCTTTTGGCCTAGTTCGATCCAGTGTGTGTTCGACCCCCCTTACAGCGCATGTGAAAGAGCTAGCCCAACCATTGCCACAATGCACTCACGCGCTAGTGGGCCTGTGCAACGCCACCTAAAAATGCCCCCATCTCCCCGAAGCGAATCGTGAGGAAACGCGTTGCGCCGAGAGAAGGAACCATTGCACCGTGTGGAATTCGTCTTCACCTACTTCTGCCATCGCCTTGATAGGCTCCCAGCCAGCGGATTGTCGAGAGGGAGGCACGAGCGGACGAGAGAGTGGGGTGCAAATAAGAGAGAATGAATGGCGAGAAAAGTAGCGGCGAAGAACTGCACCTACCCTCTCCTACACTTTCTTTACCACATAATTCGGATGCTAGGGGCAAAGACAAGCGCGTGCACCCGTAGCTATTGCTGTGGGAGAGGGCGGTGGACGGATCTCAACGGAGGGCTTTAGATAGCCCGACTAAGAATCGCATTCGCATTTAAAACTAATTGCGCATTTTTTTCTCGGCCCAAGAGTATGATCGGTTTCAATCGTAAATGCAGCTTCATCCAGATACATTCATGTTCCTTCAGCGCGAATACGATTGCAACGCACTCCTCTGTTACGTTCCAGTTCCTTTCTGTGCCTGATAACTTGTGGCTAGCGTGTAAAGCATCCCTTCATATTCTTGAAATAAAACTGCTCTAAGGCAATATTCACTCGTGTTGGTCACCACAGAGAAGGTTAGGTCAAGTTCATGAGAGGCGTAGCCGTTCTGTGTCACGATAGCCGCGAATTCACAGCTGAAACTGTTGTGAATTCACAGCGGTTTCAGCTGTGAATTCACAGCAGTTTCAGTTGTTGTGTCTTTTAGAGGTCAATGGGCAGTGCCAGATAGTCGCGGAATCGACACTGTATTTGCCATTAGTTGCACGAAGCTCGATTACTGTGTTTACTGTGATTAATGCACGAAGCTCGATTACACATAATACCAGACTAGTTATTAAACATTCACTGTGAGGCAGCAGTGTTCCTTGCTAAAAATTCGTGTCGACCCCTAAACCATAAGGAATGAAAGGGAGAAGGTGGTGGTAGAAAGATTTATTACCCCTTTAGAGCGCGGAAGCCGAGCTAGCTCATGGCACGTGGGTGCTACCTCACGGTGAGGAGGCGTCCTTACACAACAAAGAAAAGCCTTTGAAGTGCGATCCTCTTCATGGTGCTCGAGAGGATCTTGCGCAGGTCGAATGCACAAGTGCTGGTCATGATTGTCTCCCAGTATGAGACGGCCACAGGTGGAGGTGGGGGATGTGGGAAAGGGGGACATGTGAGGAGTATGTGGAGGAAGTCTTTGGTTTACCGCTAAATTTGCGTGAAAAGGGGCATTGGTGTGGGTAATGGTCGTTTAGTAATACGAGGTATGGAGGAGAACGAGTTTTTAGGCTTGGCCAATGTGCAGCCTGCGCTATGTTTAGGAATGAGGCTGGGGGTGTGTATATTCTTCGTTGATCCCGGTATTACGATAGATTATCACGAAAGGAGAGCACGTGCTCCTCGAGCTGTGAAAGGGGCTCCATTTCTCCTGCTCGGAATGTGAGACCTCTAGCTAAAGAATGAGCCTCTTCGTTGCCAAGGACGCTAGCATCTGCTGGCGTCCAGATTAGGGTTGTGGAACGCTGAGGCTGCCAGAAGCGTAGCAAGAGAGCAGCGGTACAAAATATGACGCCATTTGTATAGTACAGAATAGCTAATTTTCGATTCGCAAATGGTTGTGGTGGTTGCTGCAGAGATGAGAGCAAGCACGATACCTGCCTGTTCTGCCTCTGTGAAGAATTTGTGACGATTGAGCACGAAGTTAGATTTGCCTGATTGTCAGCCACCGCAAGGGCCATGCGGGATCGTGATGCATATCCCGGTGCCTCCACGTAGACCACATCCTGGCCCTCTTCATACTGTCTCTGGAGAGCCCGAGTTCTTGCCTTCCTGCGTTTATCGTCTCGCACAGCATGCTTGTTCTTCGAGATGGGGGGATACGTTTAGGTGAGAGTGGTGGTTAGAATAAGAGGGGCCCCCTTGGGTGAGTGTGTAATGGCGGCTAAGTTTAATTGAGATAAAAAAGCGTGGCCAGCCACCGAATTATACAGACTAAATCTTTGTGCTGTAAAGGTGGCTTCGGCGAGTTCCTCAATTGTATCAAGTACACCGAGTTTGAAGAGTCTGTCATTGAATGAGCTCCGGGGAAGGCATAGAGCCGTTTTTGTGCAACTCCGTGGAAGTGCGTCAACCCGGTCTCTCTACTTCTGTCGGAGAGTTAGGTAAGGGAGGGCATACGTGGTGCGGCTCACAATGTAAGCCTGGGTGAGGAGAAGCGTGTTTCAATCACGTAGCGTGTTTCGCTCTCACGACGGTTTGATATACGATGAATCAGCCGAGTGGTCGGCTAACCATGTGTTTGGAGATTTCTGATTACTTTTCCATGCACGCCATGTGTATAGAGAACTAAACCTAGCACCCGAATTTTGGAGACAAGTATGAGGTGGCCACTTAGCGCAAGAGAGATAGGAGGAATGGCTGAAGTATGTTGCTTCGGTCGGTGAAGAAAGAGCTCCGATTTGGAAGGGGAGCAGGTAAGGCCACTTTCTCGAACTTATGTGTCGATGGTGGTTAGTGCCAACTGTAAGTGTTCTATTTCGGTTTCACTACCACGGTTTGCCCATACAGTGATGTCGTCAGCGTACAAGCTGAAGTGGATGTCGGAAATCCGGGCCAGCTTTGGGGCAGATGAAAAAGTGCTATGTTAAAGAGAATAGGTGAGAGAACTGGTCCCTGGGGCCTACCATGTATGCCAAGCGTGATGCCTGGCAGGCTGTGATCGCCAAAGGTAAGTGTTACTGTTCGGTGGCATAGCAAGTCTTGGACGTAGTTGTACGTTTTTGCGCCGACTGCCAGGGTTATAAGGTTCTTTGTGATAGCTGAGTGGGCAACGTTGTCGAATGCCTTTGTTAGATATACTCCCAAGATAGCTCTGGCATAGCAGGTTTGAGAGTCAAGAATGTGGCGTTTCAGTTGCAGAAAAACGTCCTACGTGAAAATGCCAGGGTGAAGGCGAAACATGCAAGTAGGCAACAGATTATTGCCTTCCAGGTATTTGCATATCCTGGTTTGTAGTACATGTTTTATGAGTTTGCCGACACAATTAGTGAGGGGTATGGGCCTGAGGTTAGACGTAAGGAGAGTTTTTCCAGGTTCCGGCAGACAACCTTGGCCTCTTTCCATTCTGGTAGGAGGATGCTTTTTAGCCAGTACCCAATAAAGTATTTAGTAAGGACGGATTGATTGGTAGTTGAGATTACGGAGTGCTTTGTTGTGAATACCGTTCAGACGAAGTCTGAGAAATGGCTTAGTTTGTGTAGTTCGGCTTTAACTTCAGCTTCTGTAATGGGTCGCTCGAAGAGCTCATTACGAGGACCTGTATGGTCGGCATGCCGTACGGTGGAGTATGTTGGGAAGTACTGATTTCTCGGTTCCTGGAGGAGTTTGGGGGGAGTTTTATCGCAAGTATTTATGAGTTTGGTGAGGTTATATCTTTGGGTAGTATTTGACTGTGTTGGACCAATTAAGTGTTTGAACAACTTCCAAGTCTGCGGCAAACTCATATTGCCATCTAATTTGTTGCAAAGCAATTCTCTGTTCTGTCGTGAAAGAGTAGCTTCACGGGTCTCTATATCTTTGCTCAGGCGGTCGAGGCAAAGAGTTAAGTTACATTAATGTTTTTGTCAGCGTTGTTCTAGGCTTGCTTTAGCGTCCTATAGATGTAGGAGACGAGAGTCGACTGTGTCGTTTGGGCAGTCTTCTCGTACAAGACAATTTGCCTATTGTACATCACTCTAAAGATGCTTTGATCATTCAGTGATGCCTGTGACAGAGGCGTGGGTGCGCGTTGCCCTATAAGTAAGGAAAAATCCCAGCTTGTGAAAGAGGAACCTCCAGAAAACCCGCGGGGTAGTTGCATATTCAGCAAAATTTTGATAATAAGTCACTACCCAAATTCTCTTGTGGGTTGCATCATGTGGCATGACGGAGGCGATGTGTGAACGTGAGCTCTAGTGTAGTATCTTTTGCAAACACTATTCCCCATACGTGTTGGAAAGGCACAATCGGTGAGCAGGGAGAGACTGGTTTGCTGCGCTGCTAACCACACCTGACGTCTTTTTAGTATGTCGTGCTGGTAACCCCAGGCCGTATGTGGGGCGTTAAAATCTCCCACTAAAAGTAGGGGGCACTTATTGGCTTTGCGCTTGCGAGCGTAAAGAGGCGCTGGAGGTTGCCTTGTAAGCACTTTGGGCTGCTGTGTACATTCAGGATAAAGAGGCTGTTAGTTCAAACATGTTGCAGCATAAGCTCGATTAGAAGGGGATCAATGTTTTGGTCTGCTCAACAGTGGGGGATAATGATAATTGAGTGATTAATAAGAAACGCCCCCCAAAAGGGTGTAGGCGATGACCTGGTAGTCTGTAATTGCTACAGGCATCCGTACTTCCGTGAAATGGAGTGCAGCGGTGAATGACTCCCATGTATTTATTGAAATGTGCTACCTCGTTGGCGTCGAAAGTGATGACAATAGAGTGCATCTTACCCATTCGTCAGGCTGCGAGTATTGAGTATTTGGAATTTCGTCTGACCAGGTCTTCGTAGAGCTGCGTTGGGGTCTTGTCGTCCAAGGCGTTTGAGATGACTCCTCTTGCAGTTCCTGGTTGGGGTGCTAACGTGAGCCACGCAGGGGTAGGCACGGCTGCCAATGGAGAGTGAAGTCAGCGTCTTTAGGTGCTGCGGAGTGTGTTATAGCTGCAGTAAACGTATTACTGATGGGGTGTTTGCGCAGGCAGAAATCATCAGGGAGAGTGATTTGGAGGGCGGCCTGAATTGTTTTCATGAGTTGAGGTGTTGAGACATCTCGGAGTCGCAGTTGACATCGCGTATAAACGACGAAGTGAATAGCATTCAGTGGAAGTGGTGGCAGTTGCTTGCTGCGTTGTACAATGATGCGCGTCTCCTTGGTAGCAGGCGGTAGGTAGGCTGGCACCTTGCCTCTGCCACTTGCGGCTGCTTTGACGCACGTGGTGTTCCCGGCTTTGGGGTTGGCTGCCTCGAAAGTAGCGTAGGGTTGCGAAAGTGGTTTCTGTGAACAGGATGATCGAGACGCATAGGCTTTGTAGAAAACGGGTGTCCAATTACCTACCTGAAACACTTCGGCAGAGAAGATGTGCCCTCAACCGCTACTTCTATGATAACAGGAGGCGTCGCTGGCAGTGTCGACAAAGTAGCAGGGTCTAAGAGAGGCTTATATAGGGTGCACAGAGTCTCGGTACAATACGTCTTCGTTGCACACAGAACGTCGTAGCTGGCTCGGAATGGGTGCCATCTCTGTCTTCCTCAGACCAGTATGTCACTGTTCGAGCACGTTAGTAACCGTAGGAAAGGTTTGGTAGGAGACTGAAAGGGAGAAGGCAAATACAGAAAAACATCACAGTATATCCACAGAGTGAATGATGATGAATTGGGTGAATATCTATCCGTCCATGTGTCCGTATGTCCGTCCAATCGTGCATGCGTGTATGCGTTCAATTGCGTTCGGGAATGCAGACGGCACGCAGATAACACCGACGAGACGCGAGCTCAGGAAGCCGAGCGCAAACGTCTTCAAGGCACCCGCTGCTCTGCTCCGTCCATGCCCCACCAACGATGCGCCATGTACAGCAACTATCCAAGAGACTGAGAGAGGCGCCCGTTTTTCGCGCGGGTGCAAATCACGCGCAGAAGCCAACCGAAGAGCAGTCGTTGCTTTGAAGATGTTGTACCGGGTCTAGTGAATACGTCGCCCTTACGGATAAAACACGTGAGTAAGGCACAATATACAAACAAAAGTTATGTCGCTGGCTTTTTCTTTTTGTGTTTTGTGGGGGTACTTTATTCCTTTTGGGTTATTTTGTGCTTCGCTGCCTCCATTACTGATGTGTTGCTCGTGAAGTATTGAACCAGGACCACACAAACAAGAACATAGCGGCTGTAGTTTAAATATAATACAAGTATAAATAAAAAAACAGTTGTCCAGTATCTGCCTGTTACACTGCAAATGTCGTCGAAAGATGATTATCTTGCGTCTGGAGAGAGTGAATTAAACGTTCATTTGATGTTCTGCCCAAGAATATCGGCGAATGGTATTCTGGAGGCGCTTTGTTAGAGCGCCTCGAGCGTTCAGCAGAGGCGAACGAGCGCGTCAAGTCACCTCACACCTGAGACAAGAGCGCTATCTGGCAGTTATCTTGGAAAACAAAGCGCGCGACGTGCGCACCCTTCTCAGAGGTGATAAGGTGTAGAACACAAGGTGACGGGTAGTTTTCACCACCGTGTCGTCTTAGCAAAGCGTTGGAAACACTTGCCTTTTCGTGCAAGCGTTGCATAGTCAGCGCAGTGTGATGATCGCTACGGTACTTATAATTACTTATGTATGCCCTTCCTACGGAATATTGACGTGTTGTTGTGGTGACTTATATATGCGCAATGATTGGTTTTTATTTGACAATCGCATAAGTATGAACGCTGAATCTTGAATAATATTGGTGGGCGCTGCGGATGGGGTCGGGTGTTTGGGGTTTTGTCTGGTGCCGTTTAGAGTAGCATTAAAGGCGGACAGCAGACAATTGCATAGACAAACAGACCAAAATTTTTGCGTCGACAGTCTCCAACAAAAGACTCGTTTTAAAAAAAAAACCGCAAGCTTGTATGGACTGCGCAATGCATTCACAGCGAAAGCGGGAAAGCGGAAAAAAGACTTTTTCAAACACTCGTGTGGTAACTACAATTAGCACACTTGTTTGGCACCCCCTACGCCATAAGGCATCGTAAATTTCGTATTGCCGGGAAGCGTCAACGATGTTCTTATGCAATGAAGACTTATGCCTGTGATTGTTGTAATGGGCTGGAGCATTGAATGACCCACTTGTTCCGCAAATCGCATTGTGTGAGGCCTGGCTGTCATTCTACTGTTATAAAACACTTTATTACTCAAGCCAACGCAGTTTCTTCCCCGAAATGATGCCTTGGTACACGGTCAGTTTGCAATAAGACAGTCAGCAGTGCAACCACGAATGGCGTTGCACCACTTTACGTCTGCACAAGTATTTCCAACACAGGCATTAGGTCGGTGCAATTTCAATTTAGGTTGCACTGCACGCCATTATAAAAAAGCAATTAAAATATGTAATCCTAAAATACTGGTGTCATGTCGTGTCTACATAAAATGTATGTTGTAATGCAGGCTTTAGTTTCAAGGCAGCGTAATAACGATTACATCGGTATTGCTCAGAATAAACCAGCTATAATACAGCTTTGATAGTCTTACTTATGTTAGGTATGACATTAATTAACACCAGTGAAGTTGACGTTCCTGCTAAGCCCACATTCTGCACGAACCTACTTAAAACTCACAAAAACAAGTCAATTTAACTCCTAACGCTTAGATGAACACCAAGAAACGCAACCTAGATAATTACTCGCCACTCGCTTCACGGTAAACCGACTCCCAAAAGGCTAGGGATTTGTCGTAATTTTAACACGGTGAAATTGAAGAGCTCATTTTGCAAAAAGTCTATCGGCGGTGTTGGCGTCGTTTGCTGTGAGCCAAAAATCATCTTGTCAGGAACGGAACAATCGAAAACGTTGCCTATAAAATAAATAATAACGAAATCGGCGTCCGAGTGAGGATTTATCCCAAGCTGCCTGTGAGGCGAGTAAGGCTTTCACCACAGAGCCACGCGATTCCTGCGAACTGCTTTGAAAAAAAAAACAGACACTATGTGAATGTCCTGTAATGGGAGGAGTTTTGATAACGCATGGCAGAAGCTTAGAATCGCGGCTGACATCAAGACATGTGAATTAGCAACAAGTGGGTGTTCTCATGGCGCACCCTATACTAAGCGCTCAGCTATATTTATTCACCATCACTAGCAAAACCATCAACAAAGTGAACAGCTGCTAGGTCCACGTGTTGCGTCTTACGCCTGCCAAAGCAGTTGTTGCGTTTTAATTAAAAAGAAAACAAAAAAAAAACAAACAGGTAGAGCACTGTGAATCGACGTTGTTGAAAACACTATCACTTGGCTGTCGATGCACCATTAGACACGAATAAAGCACTGAGGTGCCTATTAGGGTCATTTGAAAGAGTTTGAACGCCCCCGAACGGAAATTAACTAAACTACGCATGTCCTGTCACCACGGATTCGCAAATTATGTAAGTATTATGGCTCGAACTAGGGGACGAGTTTTTAGTTTAGCTACTACGTCGATATCTTGCTACCCGAAGACTCGCTATGTGCAAATGCTGCTCGTGATGGTTTCATCAAGTCCAGATTGTAACAGAAATTGATAATTAGATAAATTAGTCTCACTTGGATAAACCAAGAGCAGGTTGCATTGGTTCTGGTCACTGGGGGAAGTGCAAAATGTTGTTCATGGAACCCCTGCATTCCGCGGTGTGATGTCACGTCCTGGACGGTAATCCAAAAAGCCACATTATGAGTTGACTAATCTTTTTCGTATAAAACAAGATTACCAATGAAGCGCGAAACAACGTGTTCGATTGCTTCATCTTAGGAATCAGAGTAGCACGGAAGTAAAACGTGTCCTTACAAAAGTACCGGAAATTTAGTGTACATCCACATGAAAGAGCTTGCACAACGCCCATTGGTGTTTGACAGCATTGTTCAACGTGGATGTATCCTACTTGACGCTAAGTGCTACATCACTATTCAGACGACTAACATCCGTGATCACTAAGTAAACAAATTCTTGTGGTCATAGGCACTTGTTGTTTCTGGGGTAGTTAACGAACAGAGTGGAATCAGAGGAAGCGATGTGACAGCCAGAAGAGCGTGATTGATTGGACGCCGAACTCGCGCTAAGGTCAACTACAAACACCGTGTTAGAATTTTTGAACACGTCTGCTCGACTACAGGGAAAAGCAACGCACGTAATGTCGCTTTATTGCCTGGTGGCCATTGTTCAATGGGCGCGCTTACGTGAGGAACGCCAGGTGAAGCAGGTGCGTATCGTAGAGCTATTTTTGATATAAATATATAGTATAAGCGAAGCCGATCGTGAGAGTTGGGTCGTTACCTGGAAGTACTCTTTGGCTCCCACAAAGTCGTACTTCTATTTCAAACGCTGCAAATGAAACAGAGAGGCAGAAACAATGATTTGAAGGAACTAATCAGGAATGTCATCGTAATTATGCAATCTTTCGCTTCAGCAAGAGATTGTAATAGAAAAAATGGCAGCATATCCACGGAGTGAACGATGGATAGTGGGGCGCAGCATCCGTCCGTCCATTCGTTCTTGCTTCCTTCCATCCATGTGTGTGTCTGTTCGTGCGTCCGCACGTTCATCTGTGCGTCCGTCCCTGCTTTCGTCCATGCATCCGCTCCTACGTCCGTTCATGCGTCCATCTGACCGTACAACCATCCGTGCGTCCGTCGATGCATCTGTCTGTGTGTCCGTTCGTCCACCTATTAAACGCTCCAAGTACCACCATCTCGCATCTTTTCATCATATGTTCCTCATATAGAAGCACCGCCAACCAGCGGACATTCCAAAAACTGAACGAGAGCAGGCACACGTACACTTCCTTACGGCTTGCGCTTCCTGTCTACTTCCCACCTTCAACCACCTCAAGTTCGTGGTATATACTAGTTCATTGCATTCATGGCACTGCGGCCCAACGCTCGCTAAACCTTTCTAAAACCTAGGAGGTTACGCCCAGCGAGTATAACGTAGCAACCCTCTCTTGTCTTCTGTGCGTTGTTGAACAATAAAACGTTTGCAGCGTGCGCGTTAACTAAAAGCCTGTCTCTCATTCTCACTTAGCAGCCATTGGCATGCACATTGAGCACTATCTTTTATTGTTCTACAACGCACAAAAGAAATCTCTCACCGGCAACACCTTGGAGGTCAAACTGTTACACTTGTTTCACACTACTACAACGGCTACGAGGGACGAGTGGGTGCCGCTATAAGGAGCTTTGCCCCTAAAAGTGTTTGATGTAAAAGTCACGTGTTTAAATCCCAAAGAAAGCGCAAAGTGGAGCAGGGATAGCGCACCCTGATTTTGTTGTCGCTAGCCGCGAGGTTATATGTTGAACCCCCGTTTACAGAAGTTTTTTCTTTGTTGTCTTAATATGTGTATTTTAGGGGCGAGGCTCCTTATGGCGTGGCTTGGGCGTCCCTCGTATGTAACCACCAGTGGCACATACCCGAAATAGGTATAACACTTGACCTCCAAGGTGGTGCCAGTGAGATATTTCTTCTGTGCGTTGTTTAACAATAAAAAATAGTGCTCAATGTACATGCCAATGGCTGCTAATGGGGAATGAGAGACATGAGCATTCGGCTTTGAGTCAACGCGCACGCTGCGATCCCCATTAGCAGCCATTGGCATGTACATTGAGCACTATCGGACAAGAAAGAGATGCTACATTATACTCGCTGGGTGTAACTTCCTTAGCTTTAGAAAGGTTTAGCGAGCGTTGAGCCGCAGAGCCATGAATACAATGAACTTGTATATACCATGAATGAACTCAAGGTGGTTAAAAATGAGAAGTATATACGAAGCGCAAGCCGTAAGAAAGTAAAAGCCGAATTCTCCTGTCTCTCATTTCTCATTAGCAGCCATTGGCATGTAAATTGAGCCCTATCTGACAGGGAAAGGTTGCTACGTTATACTCGCTGGGCGTAACCTCCTTGGTTTTCGAAAGGTTTAGCGAGCGTTTGGTCGCAGTGCCATGAATACAATGAACTAGAATATACCATGAACTCGAGGTGGTTAAAGGTGGGAAGTGGACCCAAAGCGCAGGCCGTAAGAAAGTGTGCGTGTGCCACCTCTCGTTTAGTCCTTGGAATGTCCGTTGGATGGCGGTGCTTCTATATGGGGAATATATGATAAAAAGATGCGAGATGGTGGGACTTGGAGTGTTGAATAGATGAACGAACGGACACACAAACAGATGCATGGATGGACGCATGAACGGACGCAGGGGCGGATGCATGAAAGAACGCAGGGATGGGCGCACAAACAGACGCATGGACGGTCACACAGACGGACGCATGGACGGACGAATGCTTCGCCCCACTCTCCATCATTCACTCCGTGGATATGCTGCAATTTTTTTTTACATCCCTACCGCTACAAAAGCACGCCAATTAAGCTAAGGGGATTCCTGCCTAAATAACTTTAACCTTAACGTGTTAAGCTTTAGGCTGGCAAATACTTTAAACTCAAAAACGCTGCTACGACCGATTCACTGGCGCATGTAACCTCTCTCTCCCTGACGCCCATCACTGGGCGCTGAGGGTGAACGGCAGATTTATTTATGCATAGCAATATACCCTCATCCATTGCTTTTGGTAAGTGGCTATCGAGTGTACACATTCATTTGCATCTATGCAATCATGTCATATAGCTATGCTATGGCAAATGGTCCGATCAAACTACACAGCACAACAGCACAGTCTTCTAACGATAGTCACATTAGGCTCACTTAGTAAGTATTGTGAGCAACAGTGAAGCAGCGTCCCGCTCGGGTTTCGTGCGTCATTCTGCGTCTCTTAGATTTGCGACATTCTGAAGAAATGTCTTTCGAAGTCGATGGTCCTTCCCTATATCTCCTATTACAAGAAGCAGTGACGCCCGTAAATAGTGTAAGCCTTTCAGGAGAATTTCTTTATTGTGTAGGCTTAGAGAGACAGTACTTGATATACGGCGAAGCTCTGCCAAAAAAATAAAGGGCAACAGGCATCGTGTATCAACCTGATTGGAAAACACGTTGGCTTTTTATGTAATTTGTTACACGTAATGGGACTCGCATGTTAAGAGAACTTTTTAACAAAGAAAAAATATAGCATAGCATGCTAAGAAAAAATATCGGTATCTCAAACCTGCAATCGTATTTCATTGTTTCATTCGAGCATATTTAGGAGATTGGATAATGGGGACTAAAGTTCTCACCATATTTCCGGGTTCCGTCACTGCATTTGATGGATATGATGACACTTTAGTACGTAAATGGATTAATGGCAGCGCTGATACGTAGTTTAAAATCAGAATGTTGTTTCTCTTTTTACAGCGGAATCTTTGCCCTAAATTGAACATGGATAAAAAGCTGCAACACAACTTACAAGACAGAAGCCAAACGGCCTAATTAACACAGTGTATCGATAATTGCGTAATTGCGAACAAAGTTGACATCAACATGCATACATTAAACACTGCTACTTAATAGGCTCGTCTTGAAGGATCGTAAGCTATCAAGACAGCACGATGCGTGCTCCTCCAACCTACGCCAGTGCTCACGCATACTGCGCTTTAGCAACACGTGACGGAGAGTTTTGTAGCTTGAACCGTGAACGTGCACCAGCATTCACTCTCAAGTGATCGCTCGGCCAGAGGTCTGCACTTTTATCAAGAATCTTTAATCATGGCCTTGAAGACTGCGTGCTGGTGCGCAATGTCGAGCGTCGTGCTGTAACTACATCATGCCGTATTTTGTTTTATGAGCACTGATTGACAACGGCACCACCCCGCTTCTTTAACAGAGAGCACGGAGGGAGAGTGAATGTGTAAAAGATGTAAGAGTGTTCGTACGAACCATGCGACTACTTCTATAGTTAAGTTTCCCAAAGAGGCAAGGAAAGGTGTGTGTGTGAACGTAACAGTTACAGTTTGCGCCTAGCACCTTTCAAACACATCTGAAGGTTCCAAAATTACGAATCTATCATCCACTGTGATATGCGTGAAACAATAAATCAGAATATAAGTGCCAATTTACAATTTATAAAATGCAGGTTCTTTCTGGAGTACGTAAGGGCCCCTATCCTGTTCATTCTCTATATAATTGGTATAGCTAGCCAGGTTTAATGCGAGATTTGGTTATTTGCAGATGACGGCATGCTTTCTGCTGAGGGAAATACGAAGCCAGAGAGATCAAATCAGCATTAACAAGTACTTTGCTTTTTTAGCACACTGAAGTAGGAGCTGAAAAATGCCCTTCAACTTTGATAAAATAGGTAATGCGATATTACCTAAAAAGAAGTCCCAACTTACTTTTTCGTATGGCTATGATAATATCAACCTCAACACCGACGCACAGTAAGAGTGCTTGGGTCATATCGTCAGATTTAAGATGGTCAGCTGATGTAGAACATATCACAAGCAAAGAAATGCGAAATCTTATGTTTTCAGAGCGGGTCTTGCGGTACTCTACAAGATAGCAAAGCTTTTTTTTTGTCTACGAGAAGTACGCACGCCCCATCTTAGAATAGACCCGCACGTCGCGGGTTCCAATCCCGGCTGCGGCGGCTGCATATTCGATGGAGGCGGAAATGTAGGCCCGTGTACTCAGATTTGGGTGCTTGTTAAAGAACCTCAGGTGGTCGAAATTTCCGGGGCCCTCCACTACGGCGTCTCTCATAATCATATGGTGGTTTTGGGACGTTAAACCCCACATACAAATCAATCAATCTTAGAATATGCGAGTGAGTGTCGCGTGGTTTCCGTCTATACGCAAAATCGCGTAGCTACTATCGAGGCACTACAACGAAAAGCAGCGCATTCCATCTCTGGCAGATAAACACGCACCAATCCACCTACACAGATGCTATCAGAGTTCAGTCTTCATACATTAGCTAGTCGTGCAATGCGGTTCCTTCTGAAGTTTTCGAGCCTCATCCTTTCATAACAAAACTCAAATAGATTGAAATGCCTACATTTTCTGCAACACTCCTAAAAAACCCGTCATAAGCCCCACCTCACTCTTCGGTATTAAAAATTTCGCAGCAACAATGCGTTTACTTTCTAGTCATTTCCCCGGGCTGTTCGGAAGTAGAACGTCTTATCGGAAATGGTAATCACACAGACCACTATTGAAAAATATGTGAATCTTGCTGGCCAAACCGTGCTATCAGCAACACGCTAGTGACGCTCGTTTTTTTGTTGTATATATGATGTTTTTGACGCAACCTGGTACAGTTATTCCTTTTATCGTATGTTTTCCTCCCTTATTGAGTTATGTTCTACTGCTGCGCTTTCTAAATTTGAAGCATTTCTTAGTGAACATCGGCAACTTTGAGCATATCTATCTATCTATCTATATATCTATCTATCTATCTATCTATCTATCTATCTATCTATCTATCTATCTATCCGCCTACGACTTTCAGCTCTCCTGGCCGTTTCGATAAAGGTATCAATACCAATCTTGGTATGCCATAACATGACTGCATGAAGAACATAATTTACAAGTCATAACATGAAAATCATGACATGTATGTCATGAATGCCATGCTTTACATTTCATGGTCCTGCAGCTCTTGCTGTAGTTTCGTTCTAAAGGCATGTTGAAAAAATGGTATGGTATGGCATTATTGCATGGCCAACACAAGCAAAAGACTCTAACATGAATATCATGACATCGTGTCATGTAACAACATGACTACATGCCACGCTCAAGATTCGCTCGCGGCCGTTTCGCTAGCATCACATATACATAATTCGGTATTACACCACATGAATGAATGACGAAGCTATGTGACTGGTGGAAACATGCTAATCATGAGATGCGTGTTATGTAACAACATGACTACATGCCACGCTCATGATGCGCTCGCAGTCGTTTCGCTAGCTTCACTTATACCAAATTTGATATTACGGGACGGGAAGGGATGACGAAGGTATGATACTGGTGCAAACATGATTAACATGAGATGCGTGTCATGTAACAGCATGACTACATGCTGCGCTCATGATGCACTCGCCGCCGTTTCGCTAGCTTCACTTATACCAAATTTGATATTACGGGACGGGAAGGGACGACGAAGGTATGATACTGGTGCAAACATGACAAACATAAAATACGTGTCATGTAACAGCATGACTACATGCCACGTTCATGATGCGCTGGTGGCCGTTTCGCTAGCTCCACTTATATCAAATTTGATATTACGGGACGGGAATGGATGAGGAAGACATGATAGTGGCGCAGCGAAGATGATAAACATGAGATGCGTGTCATGTAACAACATGACTACAGGCTTCGCTCATGATGCGCTCGCAGCTATTTTGCTAGCTTCACATGTACCAAACTTAGTATTACGTGCCGCGAACGGACGACATAGCCAAACGACACATCCAAACATGATAATCACGACATCTGCGTGTCATGTAACACGATCACTACAGGCCACACGGACGATGCACTCGCGGCCGTTTCGCTACCTGCTCATATGCCAAATTTGGTATTACGTGGCACCAATGGATGGCGAAAGTATGTGACTAGTGCAAACATGATAATCATGAGATGCGTGTCATGTGAGAACAAGACTACATGCCACAGTCAATGCGCCAATATATTTTAACGTGACGCGGTGCGTGTGCTTGCTGGCGTTCATTTTGTCGCGTTACGCCAGTCCTGCCACAGCATTCCTTTGACGCATGCGCGTTCAGCGCGTTCGGTGTCCCTCTATCACGAAAAGAGGCACATGCAGTGTTGTCTGGGTAACGCATCGGCACGAAATGCAGCATGTCGCATTTCGCACCGGATGCCGTCGGGCCGCGCCGACGGACGCTGGTCGCGCCTGCTGCCAGACCATTGAGTGCTTGCGTTTTCTAAACCTAGTGTCGCTGTACCCAGCGTGCGCGCGTCTCAACGCTACATCGTAGTATATAGGGCCCCTCATGATGCGCTCGTGGCTGTTTTGCTAGCTCCACATATACCAAATTTGGTCTTACGTGACGTCATTCAATGGCGAAATATATGACTGGAGAAAATATTATACTTTTGACACGCGTGTCATGTAAGAACATGGCAAAATACCATGCTCATAGCGTGCTCGTGGCCGTTTCGCTAGGTCAACATCTACTAAGTTTAGTATCACGTGACGTGAATAGATGACGAATGTAAACGACACATCTAAGCATGAAAATCATAACATGGAAGTCATTAACAATATCATATACCTCCACCTCGTATCATTGTGTTGATTTTAAAGTGACATATCAACATTTCTCATTCGTGCTTCGCATATAATGGATTCCCACTGTACGTGGGATCTGCCAGTTTTTATCGTAGTGACACAGTGTTCTTGCGGTACAAATTTGAGGTCCTTAACATACAGGTAAGTAATGAATGTAACGTCCTGCTGTTTTCTTTGTAACCCTATTGATCTGATGTAAGTTTTTTGAGTATGAGTATGCATGACAATTTTTGTATTCTTCGTAAATCCACTCTAGTACAAATGTCTGAGAGGATTGACAGTAATTTTAATAAAAATAAAGAAAAAAGGATACGGCCTTTTCTGAATTGTATTTTTGAACATCCCGCCAATTCAATCAGTTGTAGAGTACTGCTACTAGAAGAAACCTACTTTTCACATTGTCTCTAATAACTCAGGATTATTGAATAGCACAGCAGCTTAAGAGAAGCTAGTAACTGTACCATGACCCTTCTACACTTTTCGTCTAAGTAATTCCGTGATTACAGTTATGTCGCTCCGGTGGTTTCTACCTCTTCGCTGAGTCTTCTGATCATGTGTTTTGTTCCATAGCCATATGCTAAGGAACAAAACACATCAGGTCATTAGGTAGCCCAACCATCAAAGCAGCAGGGACGTTTGAGAGATGAATCGAAGCCGGAAGAAGGGTACAGCCGTAGCGCTCACACCGCTTCCCGAGTCATCAGAGATAGAGTATGAATCTAATGTGGGGGAGCAAGTTGCCGCGACCATGAAATTAAAACGACATCAGAGCGAGAAATTAGATATTAGGGGCCCTTTTTAGTCGAGACCTTTTTTGTCGGAGTGAAGCAAAAAGCAAGAATCGACGACCCATTATAACATCGTCATGATAAGGCGTGCCTTCAAGGCAGCTGTTTTTATTTTCTCTGTACAGTTATGTTACCGCTCAAAGCCAGGTTGCGCCTGTTATTCTTTTTTTGTTTGTGTATGGCAGCATAGTGAAAATCTGTTGTTCACGTGGAACAATTTTGAGTGCACCACCTTACTGGTGGGGGCTTCCGGCAAAGCCTTCAGTTTTGAAATCGTAGGAAAAAGTTAAAATGTTCTCATATAACAGAAAGTGACCCACAAAATAAAACGATTGCCGAAACGTCTGTTGGAAGAGTTGTAATAACTGTTATGTCCATGTAGCATGTGTTATTAAATTACAGCATATCCACGGGATGAATGATACAGAGTGGAGCGAAGCTGGGTCCGCACGGCGCTGCTGCACCACTTCGGTCTTCCGTTTTTGACCGCCGAGATCTTGTGGACGCCGCCGCGCAGTTTGACGGAATGCTTCTACCTCGCGGGCTCACACATCGGGGTTTCCTCTTCGAGTGTGAACCACCGGGGCCTTGCGCGCACGACGCTCTGCAGCCTTGTCCATCCGCCAACCTTGTGAACGCGCGCGTGCGCCAAAACGGCCTTTGTTTTACTACACTGCGCCCCCTAGCGTACGTTGCCGCCCACGAACAGGCAATCGCCAATTTCTTGGTGTGATGTCATTCCTCTTTTCTCATGCGCTCGCAAATCGGAGTGAACGGATAACAAGAAATCTTCCGACTGGAATGGCCTTTCCACTGATCTCGCCACCATAATGTGCCACTCAACATTTACACAAACTGTGATTCGTTTCTTTTCAATTCGAATACATTACATTGTTTCTTTTTGTGCCACTGGTTCTCACTTTGTTTTCTTTTTTTGGCAAGGTGTTACGCCTGTTAAATTGTATACTGATCCTGCACATGTATTATTTTATTTGTGTATTGTTTACCCTGTTCATACTTGTACCCATCCTGCATATGCATTACATTTGTTGTTTCTTTCCAACCCCTTAAGTAATACCCCCTCTGGGGGTCTTTAAGGTAATAAAGTGAAGTGAAGTGAAGCATCAACTGCTGCCGCGTTGGGCGTATCATACTTTTTATCAGCAAACCACTAATCATCCTCTCGCCGTGTCTGTCTCTCTGTCTGTCTGTCTGTGTGTCTGTCTGCCTGCCCATCTGTCTGTCTGCCCATCTGCCTGTCTGCCTGTCTGTCTGTCTGCCCATCTGTCTGCCCATCCGTCTGTCTGCCCGTCTGTCTGCCCATCCGTCTGTTTGCCCATCTGTCTGTCTGCCTGTATGTCTGTCTGTCTGTCTGCCTGCCCGCCCGCCCGCCCGTCTGTCTGCCCATCTGTCGGTCTCTCTGCCCATCTGTCTGTCTGTCTGTCTGTCTGTCTGTCTGTCTGTCTGTCTGCCTGTTTGCCTGCCTGCCTGTCTGTCTGTCTGTCTGTCTACCCATCCGTCTGTCTGCCCATCTGTCTGTGTGCCCATCTGTCTGTCTGTCGCACAGATGGATGGATGCTCCGACGGACGGACAGACAGACGCATAGACAAACGCACGAATCAACGGACGGATGAACGAATGGACAGACAGACGCAGGGTTAGACTCACGGACGGACGGATGCACAGATGGACGCATGGAAGTGACGTACGAAAGAACGGACATGCGGATGAATGGTCGCATGGACGGATGCACTAATGGTCGGACGCACAGATGGACGTACGCACGGTTGGACGGAAACAAGCAAGAACGGATGGCCGGAAGCACGGATAGAAGGACGGATGCTTCGCCCCACTAATCATCATTCACCCCATGGATATGCTATGACTTTTAATATTTATCAAACTACAAGTAAGGTACTCTGGTATCGTTCTATTTGCAATTTTAGCGTATATGAATTTCTTTATATGTGCAAGTACCACACCCTACGATCGGTTAAACAACTTACAAGAGGTGGCTACATACGATCACGACGAGACGCTAAGCCCGTGCCTTACGGAGCTTCGCTTTTAATATTCAAGCAATGAGAAGGTAATGCTCCAGAAAACATTAATAAGCCTTCGACAAGGCTGTTTGTCCAATAAATCAGATATAAAAACATGCGCCGTCATTTTGTGCAACTGAGTTTCTTTTGTTTACAGCCAAAAATTAATTTCGTCTTTTATGCTGGCGTTTCAGGGCACTAGGATACTTGAAATATTCTTTGTGGAGCCCATCATGGTCAATCTAGTCCTTGTACTATTAAACTTCAATTTGGAAGGCTGGTCATCCTGGCACAAAATTACAAATCAAAAATCAAATGCAGCCTGAAAAGTTCAACATGGAAACAGCAATGATACACAGAAGCCTTCATTATTGAACTCAATGCCAACAGTAGGCTGTAAAAAGGCAGGAGGACAAAAATTAATGTTCTCTCAGCTGTCATTTCTCTTGTGTTTGCTCTTAGTTGGCTTTAAAGGACTTTTTCTATCTCGCCCTGCTAGCAACCGGATGCTGTTTATTAGGCCTACAAGCAAAAATAAACACAACAGCCTGTTGCACGAGAGGATGAAACTTCATTAGTCTCCTCAACGGCTCGACGGCATGACCATAGAAGTACTGCATTAGCATTGAAGGCACTGACGAGTTGACCATGCTTAAAAGCAGAAATAGTTTAAGACAATAGGTGATCGCGCCTCAGGCTTACAAAGCATTCGGGGCATTGCTAGAGCTCTGGAATTTATTTGGTCCTTAGTATTTTTAGCGTCCTTGCACCTGTGTAGCAAAATAGGTGCACGTCTAGTAGAACTGTGTTTTGTTGTTTTTCTCCTCCGCCTATACTTGTTGAAAGTGCTAAGCATATTCAACCTTTTGTTTCACGGCCACGTGTGAGTCCTTCATTAATCAGATAAACCGCCAAGCCTCTCGCAAATGATCGTTGTGACCATGAAACTGGAAACAAAAGAGGAGGTTTTTCCAGCGCAAGAATAGCTCACCAGATTAGTTCCTCGACGATCATAGGAAAAGGGAGATAGTTTCGACACCGCCGATGATACCTGTAATACCAGCCCTGCAAGCAATAGCCTCGTTCACTACAGCTGTTCAGAAAGCGGGAGCTAGAATTGGATCGTGCGGTATTTTTGCTGAACCGCATCGTGAGGACACAACCCTTAGTTCTTGCCACCACCTAGTTGAAGCGAATAAAAACGTTATTACTAGTTTTCAGTATATTAACCACATTTATTCAATGAAAATATAAAGCATGCTTCAGTTATACCACGTACACAATCAATGGCTTTGAAGCTTACATGAGGTCTAACATATGATGTAGCAAGTGTACAAGCTTACACGTGAGTCTGACGCGAAAAGAATATCAAGTGAGAAGGTCGTCTTAAAGGAGGCTTGTTAAATGGCAATACTCTTCAAAAATTGAAAAGCTACTTCAAAATGGAACCATCAAGGAAAGTTACAGTTCAGATTGTAAAGTGTGACGTGTTGGAGTGAATATGTCTGCCAACACCAGCTGTTAACTCTTGAGACGAACAGTATCGCAAGCATCATACGAAATGTCCTAAGTTCACTTTTGTATTCCTGCATAACGTATAGACGCTTCCAGCTGATCCTGAAATTGGGAGTTACCACCTTGTGTGTTTTTTCCAAAATACATTTTCTATTTTATTCTGAAAAGACATGGCGTGTAAACACTGACATAAAAGGATGTCCGGACGCCAGAATCTCCAACTCAAAAATGCGCGCGACGGATGGAAAAAAAGAGGGCTTTTCTGAATGATTACGTATCAACATGTTCAGCTCTCTGTTATCCTATCACTTGATTGATTTACTTATTGTTGTCAATGAATTCTAAAATTGTAAATAGTAATTTTTCAATGTTCTCTTCAGAAAAGTTCTGTATGATGAATTGTCTCAATTGTGACTCAGAGACTCATTGGAAAAAAAAACAGCTGAAACTCACGGATGAGCTCACTAGACGGCTGTTGTTTGCAAAAAGAACTATGGTTGTCTTTTTTGTGTTTAGAAAAGGTAATCAAATTGTAACATTTTAATAATAATATAATATTATCTGGGTTTTACCATTCCGAAACAACGATGTGATTATTAGCGAAGCCGTGGTTCCGGAAATTCCGACCACCTGGTTTTCTTTAACGTGCCTTTCATTCTAAGAACACGGGCTTCAAATAATCTCACCTCTATTCGAAATGCAGCGACCGCTACAGGACTTGATCACGCCGCCTTTGGGTTACCAGTTGAATGAATGCCATAACCACTAGACGACCACGGTGGCACTTGTCGCTGGTTAGATAGCTTTTGCAGCACACTAATACCTCATGTGGGGAAAAGTTACATCTTTCGCGGATAACAAGGAACCTTGCCATAGACAGTCAGCTAAATTTGAAACGTATGCGAGAGAAATATAGGGTCTAAAACGAATCCCTGGTGCCTTCACGATGCACAATATAGACTAACAGATGGCACAGGAAAAGAATTGCAGAATATTCATGGAATGAATGATTAAAAGTAAAAAGCATCCGTCCATCCGTCCGTACGTCTGTTTATCTGGCTCTCCGTTTATAAGTCTGTCCGGCTGTCTCTGTTTGTCCCTCTGACCAACCCCCACTTTAATCAACAGCTATGGAATGTCCTACCGCCATCTAGTGATTTTATACACAATTTTACTCGTACACCCTTAACGCCAACTAGTGAGCAATTCATAAGCCACAGCTGATTACATATGTACTATTGATGAAGGAGGGAACGACCTACACACTAAGGAGCTTCGCCCCTAAAATTGCCGTCGAACGTACGACTTATCGCTTCACAGGGCGCGGCGCAGAACGACTCGGTGAGCATTCGTAATGCTGAAGGTGAGCATTAAACACCACTTACTGTGGGCGGTACTCTGAGCACAGTGGCTGGCTTGAGCGTGTTCTCGTTATGACCAGTCAGATGTTACGATGGGCGTGAGTGAGTGTTCAAAAAATTACAGTTCTACGTGCTATAAAGCGTGTGGGCTTATTTTGAGATCAGTGTGGTTTGTATACCTTGTGCTGGCATTTAAGTTCAAGAGAACACGAAAATCACTACCCTCACTGCAACGGCCACGCTTGCAAAAGGAGCGGCCTTTGCGCAGACACAAAGAAGTAATTGTGGCAGCTGTTATTTTGAGTTCATCATTGTAAAAATATTTAGATGGTGGTAATTGATTTCTAGCGTTTGATACAGTAGAAATATCTGCCGTCATGCAGACACTGCGGAATCAGGGCGTCGATGAAGTATATAAAAACATCCTGGAAGGTATCTAAAGGGGATGAAGTGCTATCATAGTGCTTCATAAAGAAAGCAACAGAATACCAATCAACAAGGGTGTAAGGCATGGGGACACAATCTCCCCAATGCTATTTCCGCTTGCTTACAGGAGTTTTTCAGAAGCCTAGAATAGAAACAGGGATAAGAGTTAATGAAGAGTACCATAGTAACTGGCGCTTTGCCGATGGCATTGCATTGCTGAGTAACTCAGGGGACGAAGTGCAACTCATGATTACGGAGTTAGACAAGGAGAGCAGAAAGGTGGGTCTTAAAATTTATATACAGAAAACGAAAGTAATGTACAACAACCTCGGAAAAGAGCAGCCCTTCGAGATAGGTGATAGTGGACTTCAAGTTGTAGAAGACTATGTCTACTTAGGGCAGGTGATAACCGTGGAGCCGAACCACGAGATTGAAGTAACTAGAAGAATAAGAATGGTATGGAGCACTTTTAGCAAGCACTCTCAAGTTATGACATGTAGATTGCCACAATCCCTCAAGAGGAAGGTACATAACAGCTTTATCTTGCCGGTACTTAGCTACAGAGCAGAAACCTGGAGGCTTACAAAGAGGGTTCAGCCTAAATTAAGGACGACAGAGCGAGCAATGGGAAGAAAAATGGTAGGTGTAACCTTAAGAGACAAGAAGACAGCAGAGTGCATTTGGGAACAAACGGGGGTTGAGGATATCAAAGCTGAAATCAAGAAAAAGAAATGGACATGGGCCGCGCATGTAGCGCGCAGACAGGATAACCGCTGGTCTTAACTAACTGGATTCCCAGAGAAGGCAAGCATCTTAAAGGGAGACACAAGGTTAAGTGGGCAGATGAGATTAAGAAGTTTTCGGTTATAAATTGGCAGCAGCAAGCACAGGACCGGGTTAACTGACGGAACATAAGAGAGGCTTTTGTCCAGCAGTGGACGTAGTTAGGCTGATGATGATGATGAAGATGGTGATGATTGATTGATTGATGTATATGTGGGGTGTAACGTCCTAAAACCACCATTTACTTAAGAGATACGCCTTAGTGGAGGGCTCCGGAAATTTCGACCACCTGGGGTTCTTTGCCGTGCACCCATATCTGAGCACACATTTAGATGGTGGTTAAATAGACCCAATAGGTTAGAAATTCTGGGGCTTCCCACCATGACGTATGTGCTATGACATCGAAGTTTTCGGATGATAAACCACAAAGTTTCTTCGATTTGGCCTGCACTGCCTACACTAGTTCTGAAAAGTGTCACAATAGTGCTAGTGCCAGTGGTGTGTTGGGAGCGCAGCACCGGTGCAGCAAGTGCAGGTGCAGCCGCGACACTACAGCGCGGTGGCAACTGCCAAAACGAGGATGGAAGTGTGGGAAGAGTTTGTCGAATAGCCAACGCGGCGTCTACCAATGGCGTTGCTTTCCAAAACACTGCCGCAATGGCTGTCTGCATGCTTTATAAAGAAAACTGCTCGACAGCGTCCATAACTTCGACAACGGCAATATGTACAATAACAGAGAAGCTGTTGACAGGGTTTGTGTTGATCCTGTGCTCGTTGTACGTGAAAATGTCAGCCATGTTTTCAGGCAAAGTAACGCTGTCAGACGGTTTCTTGAGTATGATTTCCAGGTACAGTTTACACTGTATATAACGACAGTTTAGTGGTTTAGTATTCAATTTCGTACTGTAACCCCTCTATTCTAGTGCGTATGAGGCCATACAGCAAGAAAAACCATAATATCCCGGGAGTTCTTTAACCAACAGAGCCTTTTTCTTTGACGCTGTATTTTTATAAGACATGTGAGCAAGCTCCCTTGAATACATAATTTAAGACAGTCTTTTTTATGGCTTCCTACTACATCGCCTTCACGCTTTCGTAAAGACGAAGTAAGCGCGCAGCTTTCGCCTTGAGCTGCATCTTTATCACTTTAACATTTTTTTCTTCAATTCCTAATGCAGCCAACCACGGTGGATATTTCTACTCAGGCGACACACATGTAAAAAAATCCGTCTTAATGACTGCTCTTAAGACACGACTAAGATTACCCGTTAGTGTCACGAGCTTGACTCGACTGTTTGCGCGCACGCCCTGAGCAACACGCAGCGTCGTCTGCTCAAAGCTTGGGAGAAGGAAAGGTCGCACGCCATGCTGCACCTCTCTGCACCTCTCGGCGCTTCTAAGTGCAGGCCGGCAGAGAACTCGTGCAGCACTACGCTCCTACCGCGACAAAACGAGAAATCCAGTGCAGAGCGCGCGCGCCACACCACTAAATTGAGGAGAAAGGTGCTGCACCCAATGAACTGTTGCTGCCGGTGCAGCCAAATCAAAGCGACCTGCCGGTTTTATAGTTGAATCACAGTAGTCCTGCGTGCACTTGTTAGCTCGTTTCGCGCGTTTTTGTGGTTGAGCAGCATGCTGTGACAGCTGTTTGCGCTCGTCCTCTCCATGTTATTTTAGGACGGCCTTTCTGCTTCAGGAGGGAACTGCAAGTTTTATGCTGTTTGCCATTCTTCGCATGCCATTTCAGTTTGTTGCTACCGTGTTCATTCCTTGTTTTTGTGGTTACACAGTGCACAATACATGCTGCCGTGAAAACCTCTTTACCTTTCGTGTTTTACTGATTCTCATGGCAGAGTGATCAGCCGAGTTATTACTATCGGCTCTCCTTCAAAAAAAAAAAAATCGGCCGATAGGGCTTGTCTGCTCGAGCCCATCTTCCAAAGAGGGGACTTTTCTTCTTCAAGACATGGCTTGGGCTTGAGGAAGAGAAGTCCAGTCGTAGAAACGTGGGCTCCAGCACGTAACTGCTGTTTGCTCATATTCTACCGCAAGCTTTCAGCTTTTTATTACTGCTGTTTTTCAGGTAAAACTGAAGTATTAACTCGTAGTGGCTAATGTTTCTGTCAGAGCACTATATACCTTGATTTGGTAACATTTATATTCACGTTTGAATAATTTTAGGCAGTCGATAATTAGTTTTTTCTGTTCTTGCGATTTATCTAAAAAAAGAATAGCTTCATTGAAGTATATGAGTGTGTTTGGCAGTGGCAAAATGCTTGGGAGATCTTTAATGTACATGTTCAAGAATGACAACCTAAGTATAGATCTTTAAGGTACGCCATGTCACTATTTCCAGATACGGAAAGGTCACCTACTTCAGCGAAACATACTAAAGATATCCGCTAAATAGATTCGCAAGAGATCTTAGACTATAGTGCGTATGACATAGTTGGAAAGTTAAAATAGCAGTATTTTAGTGGGTCAGACTACCTTACACAGGTTCTAGAATAAACCGACCGTGTATAAACGATTTTCAAGGTTTTGCAGTGTTTTATGTTTTAATTTAAGGCCCGTGTGCTCAGATTTGTGTGCACGTTAAAAAACCCCAGGAAGTTAAAATTTCCGGAACCCGTCCACTACAGCGTCTCTCATAATTGTATGATTATGAGAACCCTTCCGAATCGTGTGATGGATTTTGGACGTTAAATCCGACATATCAATCAATGTTCTACATTGAGTAGTGGATTTTCACATAACTCAATGTTTTTTGTTAAAACTGTATATTATGATGTACTAAATATAGCATACATAAGTAAGAAGCCTTCTAGTCTCAAGTTTATTACAGCCCTGTAAAAGGCTCGAGGTCGATGGCAGGTACGGCGGGTATCTTTGCGGTCGCTGGTTCCCCACTGTCGTTCGCACAGCTCATCTTTGCCAGTAAGGAGACGCATTTGTAGAGATAGAACAAAGGTTTTGTAGTGAAGAAGAGGGGCCTCAGCGGCATTTCTCGGCGCCTCAAGGGCATAGCCATCACCACAAGTTCGTGCTTGCTGCGCTTGGCCGGACGCTGCTGACGGCTTCGCCTTCTGCGTTCTGCTCTGCAAATAAACCCCGTTACAAATGGTGGAGGGTGCTGGGTTTCGATAACCCTGCAGCTTCGGAATCACATTTTACGGTCCATTATGCCTAGTGACGTAAGCGCTGCTTCAACCCCTCCACCGGCACCGCCTACTGTCCTCAGCGCCGGTTCGCTGCGTCAGCGAGATCCCCCTGTTTTCTCAGGCACAGAAGACAAGGACGTTGAAAGCTGGATTTCTATGTACCAGCGAGTGAGTACTCACAACAAATGGGATGACGCCGCCAAGTTCGACTACGTCTCCTTCTACCTGTCGGACATGGCCAAGCTGTGGTTTATAGGCCAACGAAGCGGAACTTCCTACGTGGTCTGTCTTCAAACCGAGCCTCACTCAAGTTTTCGGACGGCCTGAGGCACGCAAACGCCGTGCGAGCAATACTTGCATACTCGGTCTGAGCAGCTTGGTGAGAATTTCACAAGCTATATTGAGGACGTTTTGAAACTTTGCAAGCGAGTCAACGAAGCGATGTCTGAAGAGCTAAAGATCAAGGACATCATAAAGGGCATTGAGGAAGACGCTTTCCGAGTGTTGCTTTCTAAAAGTCTTCGCACTGTCGTAGAACTGACCGAGTTATGCCCGAGTTTTGACAAGTTACGCAGGCAACGTCTTTTCACCCGACGTCCCTCGGTGCTCGACGACTCTTTGTCCAGCCTGTCCACCCTTGGCATGGGAGAAGACCATGCCCTTCTTTTCTCCAAGATCCAAGAGTTCATCCGTGCTGAGGTCGCTCGTCAACTCTCTTTGATTTCCTGTGTACCCGATCAACCACGCAGATTGACGTCTACACTCCGCGACTTTATTCAAGATCAGGTCGCACAAGTTCTTCCTCCCGCCCGTGAACCGCCGCCAGTCGCCGCACCTCTCACGTACGCCGAGTCTGTTGCTCGACTTCGACAGCCTGCGTTCCATCTAGCGCCTACGTATTCGCCACCGCCCTTTTCGCCGCTGACCTATTGTCCACCGCCTATGCCGATAGTACCTCCGCCACAGTTTTCTGCCCCCCAGCCTCAACTCGGCGTCTACTCCGACCAATGGCGGACCATCTAGCGCCTACGTATTCGCCACCGCCCTTTTCGCCGCTGACCTATTGTCCACCGCCTATGCCGATACTACCTCCGCCACAGTTTTCTGCCCCCCTGCCTCAACTCGGCGTCTACTCTGACCAATGGCGGACCATCTAGCGCCTACGTATTCGCCACCGCCCTTTTCGCCACTGACCTATTGTCCACTGCCTATGCCGATACTACCTCCGCCACAGTTTTCTGCCCCCCAGCCTCAACTCGGCGTCTACTCCGACCAATGGCGGACCATCTAGCACCTACGTATTCGCCACCGCCCTTTTCGCCGCTGACCTATTGTCCACTGCCTATGCCGATACTACCTCCGCCACAGTTTTCTGCCCCCTAGCCTCAACCCGGCGTCTACTCCGACCAATGGCGGACCTACGACAACTGTCCGATATGTTTTCCTTGTGGCGATGTTGGCCACGTGGTCCGTTATTGTCATCGTCGCCAGGTTGCTAAGAACATTCGACGAATGCCCTCTTTTGACCCTCAGTTTTCTTCTACGCCTTCAAGCCCTCCTTCCTTTTCCTTTCCAACTGATTGTCCACTCGGCCCCACCCACCGCTCCCCATCTCCACGTCGACGTTTGCCTTTCCCTATACGTCACCGTTCCGGGCCCACCGACCAGGAAAACTAACCGACGCAGTTCCCGAGACACGAAATGCGCCCCCGTCAACATGCACAAGTGCTCGCTGCTGTCGAGCTAACGTCATTGAAGTGTCAGTCGATGGTATCTTTGTCATGGGTCTTGTCGACACCGGAGCCGCTCTATCTGTCCTTTCCGTCCACCTGTGCCGCTGACTCCGCAAAGTTCTGATGCCATTATCCGGCCTCTCTCTTAGAACGGCTAACGCACGAAGCATAACACCTCTCGCAGCCTATACCACACGAGCCATCATCGAAGGGATTGTGTATATCGTCGAATTCATAGTGCTGCCCACGTGTTGCCATGACATGATACTTGGCTGGGACTTCCTTGCGAATAATAATGCCATCAATGTCTGCTATCGCGCTGAACTTGAGCTGTCTACACTTCCTAATGCTGACGCTGTCGAAGCCTCTCGGCCACACTATAAACTGCCTGTTTCTTACGACACCACCGTACCACCACGCTCTTCTTAGCTGGTGACTGTGTCGTGTGACGCAATTTTCGACGGTGATGTTTTAATTACGCCCTCTGCCCTGTTCATTTCCATTCTCCACTGCCCATTGCTCTCCTTACTCTCCACGATGGCATAATGAAGACGCTCGTGTAAATGTGCTAGAAGGGCGTTTACCTTTATTCCATGGTGAATGTCTTGGTCACGTGCATGTGGTTGACGCCCGTCACAATTATGACGCTCCGTCTATTTTACTTTCTATGAACCTCAGCGCCCTCATTTCTGACTGTGTTGTTGACCAGTCACTCCTTGACGCTTTCCCCCGCTTCATCGATGTCGCAACGTCTTCTTCAAAACGAAGCCTGTTAGTGAACCTGCTGAAAAAGTTACGCACTTCTTTTGACAGCCACGCTTCTGGCCTCAGTCGCTTGTCGAACGTATCTCACAAAATACCCTTACACTCAGTACAAGTGACAGAATCAGGGCAGAAGCCTACCGCTCACTGGAAGCGCTCAGAAGTCAAAGGTACAACATGAACTTGCCAGTGGCCACCTACGTACCAGCACCGGACGACTCCATCGGTGGAGTAGTTTACAAAGCCTACACAAAAGAAACAGACCACCATCTTCAAGCGCAACTCATGAAGAAAAACCCTGACATCACCATAGTAAATGCCAGGAGACTGGGCTCATCAAAACACCTGGTCATCACGTTCGCCAGACACAAGCTTCCTGCCACGGTCCGCTTCAGGTGTTGCACCTTAGAAGTACATCCCTTCAGGGAGAGACCTGAGGCCTGCTTCAACTGCAGGAAGCTTGGACACCACACAGATGTGTGCCCGCTGCCCTACCTTGGCATACAAGAATGCCGAAGATAAGATGGAGAACATCCCCCACCACCTTAGGGAGAACAGCCAACATGTACACCACAGTGTGTAGTCTGCCTCGGTGAACATCCCACTGGCAGCAGCAGCAGCAAGGTACGCTTCACACCAGTAAGAATAACATTTCAGTAAGACAGTAACAGTAACATTTCAGTAAGACAGTAACATTTCAGTGTCTTCTTACTAATAACAGTAAGAACACATCGATGTCCTTCAGCACCAATGGGGGAGGAAGATCAAAATCACCAGGCCGTCGATCAAGATCGAGGTCGCGGAAAAGAAGCAAGAGCAGGAGCAGAAATGCCCCAACCCCGCGCAGAAAAGCCGTAGTCCCAGTCAAGAGACATCCGCAGCAGTGACAGTTAAAACAGGTTTTCTATCAAAAACGCTGGCGCGGTTTACCAACGTCTTAAGCGTTTATTTGGCTCCTAATAAAACTTTTATATTGGCGGTGAAATTCCTTTCACTGAGCATGCGCAACGATCTAAAAAATTTACATAGCTAATGAAAATAGAAAAATAATTGCTCACAATCATCTCTAAGGGTTGAAGGTTGTGTTTACTGAATGCACATGATACCCACTGAGTCATCGAAGTTGCACGAGTGAAGTTCTGTCTCTGTGCTGGCTTACAATAGTGAAGATCTACACATACGCAAGAAACATTGTGCTGATATTGGCTCGATGGAACTACTATCGCAATTTAGCGCTAAATACATTACCTTGTTCTTTGCACATGGTTCTGGTTGAAACAAGTATCTCCCGGTTTCACAGTAAGAAGGCTCCTCAACGAAGGAAAAGGGGAAGCAATAAGATTTAAGGCCTAACACAAGTAAGTTGACGCCTGACGTCTTGCAAACTTCAGCACGAAAGTTTAGCAGGCACTTAGCCCAGCATGTGTACATGCACGCACTATGAGTGCTCATTCAGTAGAAAAAACTTATTAGCAGGAGTGCGTATAAAAGTTGGGAATAGGTTCACTTCTACTAGTCAACATCTACTTCGCACCGGTACGACTAAGAAACAGTAAAATTATTTCAAGAACAAAGTAAAAAAAGTTGTCTCGGAAGAGTTGATTTCTTAACCCTTTATAGGCGCAGCTTTTCGAAAGTGAATAAAATTGCTCACTTTCTTAAAAAATATGTCAGAAATATACTGAGGTTTCTACCGATGTGCAGAACAAACACGGAATAAACAATCATCTTGAAGTTTGCCAGACTTGCCGGTATTTGTTTTAAAGTTTTTGCCAGCCTACACAATGCAGGTGCCTATGTAGAAATTTCGCGAATGAACGTATAGACTTTTGCAGCAATGCAATGTAAACGCGAGTTCGTTGAGCCATGCCGAGCCCTGCCGTGGTGGTGAAGTGGCTGATGTACCCGGCTGCTTACCCGCAGGCCACGGGATCAAATTCTGGTTGCGGCAGCTGCACTTTCGATGCAGGCGAAATTGCGGTAGGCCCTATTGCTCAGAGTTGGGCGCGCGTTAAAGAATCACCGGTGGTCAAAAGTTCCAGAGCCCTCCACCACGGCGGTTCTCATAATCATATTGGGGTTGAGGGACGTTAAATCCCACATATCAATTATCAACGTGTCGCTAAGAGGGGACGGATAAACGAAGCTTTTTTGATGGTCCATAATTTGTGTTAATCTTGTTAGGCCTTCATGCAACTTGCAAAAATTCAACTTGCACAAACTTTCAAATAATATTTTACAACTGCGTGCGGTGAATTCGAAATCGAATATATGTACTATATATTAAAGAATATACCATAATAATTACACAATGAATAGAACAAGCACTACCAGGATCGCAGAAAGAATTCTTGTGCAGTGAGCTCCCTCAGATAGTTCACTTTCGCACATATCTCCTTTGCGCAATCCATACTAGAGAATATAGTAGTAAAAGCCATTTGAAAAGGCACATCAAGCGACGAAAATAACCTATTGAGTAACAACTGGTGCCTTATTGTTTATCCAGGCATGTGCACAGGGGCATCAAAAATGACAATATATAGCCCCTCAAAGCTCTTCGCGTTTTTAGTTTAAATGTATTAGTAGACCTTGGTGAAGCAGCCAAATGGTCTTGCTGGGAGGTAGAATACATAGCCTCCACTTCTAAGCATCGTATCCTTATGTAGGCCTGGTATCAATCCCATATTTTTCTTTTGTTTGCTTTGGTAAGCGTGGTGTAGTGTTTTTCCAGGAACGTTGGCGTCGGAATGATGCTCCGGTGTCTCTTGTCGCGGGGATATGAAAACCGGCAGGACATCGATCGTAATCATCTGACCCTGCTCGTTTGCTTCTCGGAAATCAGCCTACTGTTCCACTTTATTCTTTTATTTGTTCTTTCGGAGACATTTGCCTTTATTTTTTGTGCAACTCTTCGAGCTTATTTTTATGACTTTGCGCCCTCAGTGAGATAAACAATTCCTCAAGACTTAAGTGACATTATTTACGATATGCATGTGACATCGGTAAAAAGCAAATCTACAGATGGCAACGAATACCTGAAGAAAAAGTTCGGTTTGTTTTGATGATCTGGGAGTCAAACGCACGACCTCTCCATCCGTGAAGATAAGTGTATAGCGCTTTACGAGCGGAGCTAAAAAAGCTCATGCATCAGGCTTGAGAAATGCACCTTATATCTATCGCACATTCTAGTTTTCACAGTGTCAAAATTTGTGAGGGGTGCCTTGCCCTGTGGGACCGCAAAACACCGGATCACGGCACTAAGGGAGCGTTTCAATAGTTTCAGCTCTAGGGACAGAAAGAGACACACCAGCAGGAAACGTAACGTTTATGGCTCAAGCTGTGATTACAACATTTTGCAATATTGGTGTACTTGGTGGCATACGCATGAGCACAGGCATATTCACGCAGTGAATGATGAAGAGGAGACGAATCGTCCATCCGCCCGTCCTTGCGTTCATACTTGAGTTCACTCGTCCGTCCATGCGCCCGTACATCCGTCTCTCTGTGCATTCGTCCACCTGTGTATCAGTCCATGTGTGCGTACGTGCATCCATCCATCCATCCATCCGTCCATCCGTGCTTTCATCCATGCTTTTGTCCGTCCGTCAACCCCAATGCACACTCTTCTATTGAGCCAACCCCTTATGACACAAAAAATAGTGATGAAGCAGTGGTATCTACAAAATTGTTCAGGAGATACTGCTGCTTACGCCTTACGCAGGACAAGGTTAGACTAAGAGAAGCTTCGTTCCTATAATGTTGTGCTCAAAGAAATACAAGTTGCTTGTAAGTGACACCTCTGTGATGTTGCATAAATATGAATTTCTGTTGTATGATTGTTTGTTTGATCAAAAATATATGTTCTATGCCTTTGTGTTTTATATATAATGATAACGTGAGGCAATGCTTTCTGTGCATTTGTAGCAGTGAAGTGTGGATTATAGGTTTTCTGCTGTTTGCTTGCGAACATAACTAGTTGCGAATGACGCTCTCTTTTTGTATTCTTTATTTCTGCTGGTGGTAGTTAAAAATCTAAGTTTCACTTGACTTTCTCTACCTCTTAACACAGTAAAAGCTTCTGCAAAGAGGCAGTATTGTCTATTCTAGTTCAACATTTTTTTTTCATCCAAGTAGTCAAGTTGAGTTATGTCTCAAAAATGCACCAAAGCTCTCATGGGGGTGCAATGTATTAACTGTCAACGGCATTGAGGATTAAAAATTGGACTTGGCTCCTATTGGCTCGAACATTTTCACAGAGCTTGAAATGTCTACGCAAAAACGAATCCTCGCGTTAAGTGGTAGCGAATGAAAAATATTGCAAAAAAAACGCAAATGATTTATTATTGCTTTTGCGGTATCGTCGCTGCCAGCCGTCATTCTCGTTTAGGTGTCATGGCAATGTCAAGGCATACAGGCCCACAGACGAGTACTTCTGGAGAATCGGGAGTAAATATTTGTTCTTGGTGGTTTTATTACTAATGCATTATTGACATATGTCGCAAGTATCCTATTCGACGTCCGTAACTATAAATAAATAACGTAAAACAAACTTCGAGCTGCAAAACCAGAATTTGTTCATTCAAAACATATAATATAGAAAAATGTATAAACAAGAAGAGCCCTAAAAGGCCGGAAAAGTGCAGCAAGAATCAACCAAGCACCTCCATCCGCTTAGGACCTCTTCCATAAGCACCGGACAACCAGAGCTAACAGTGAACACAGAGCAACAGCAAAACACAAGAAACAGCACACCCAAGCAAGTGAAAATATTAGGCACATATATTTTGTGATTTGAGAACTTCTAAGTCAAGAGGAAACATCAAGAAATACTTTGCGTTACAGTATCCGCTAACTTGCCAACTTGCTTCCTTGGAAGTTGGTTCCTCAACAGAGGTGTACTCCTTTAGGGGTCAAGCTCCTTACGCCATGGGTCGTATGTCCTTTGTTGTCGTCGCCGTAGAAGCCACCTCTCGCTTAGTCCTTGGAATGTTCACTGGATGGCGGTACTTTATATGATGAATATTTGATGAAAAGATGTGAGTTGGTAGTACTTGGAGTGCTCACTAGATGGACGGACGAACGGAGGGAGAGACAGAGGCGCGGATGGGCGGACGGATGGACGTCTGTCCATGTGTTCATGCGGCGACTTTGAGCGTATCTATCTATCTATCTATCTATCTATCTATCTATCTATCTATCTATCTATCTATCTATCTATCTATCTATCTATATATCTATCTATCTATCTATCTATCTATCTATCTATCTTTCTCTCTATCTATCTATCTATCTATCTGTCTGTCTATCTACCTATCTATCTATCTATCTATCTGTCTATCTATCTATCTATCTATCTATCTATCTATCTATCTATCTATCTATCTATTTATTTATCTCGCCATCTACGACTTTTAGCTCTATTGCCCATTTCGATAATAGTATCAATACCAAACTTAGTATAGCACAGCATGACTGCATTAGGAACATATTTCACTAGTCATAACATCAAAATTATGATATGGATGTCATGAATGTCATAATTTACACTTCATGGTCCTGTAGATCTTCTGGTGGTTTCGTTCACATAGCATATTGCAAAACTGGTATGGGATGACTTCATTGCATGGTGAACACAAGCCAAATATCCTAACATGAAAATCATGACATGTGCGTCATGTAACATCATGACTACATGCCACGCTCATGATGCGCTCGCGGTCGTTTCGTTAGCGTCGCATACGCCAAATTTGGTATTACGGCGCGTGAATGGATGAACCAAACTATATGACTGGTGCAAACATGATAATCATGAGATGCGGGTCATTACCATGACTACATGCCACGCTCATAATGCGCTGGCGGCCGTTTTGCTAGCTTTACTTATACCAAATATGGAATGATGGGACGTGGATGTATGACAAAGGTATAATATTGGGGCAAACATGATAAACATGAGGTATGTGTCATGTAACAGCATGAATACATGCTGCGCTCCTGATGCGCCCACGGCCGTTTCGCTAGCTTAAAATGTACTAAACTCGCTATTACGCTACGCGAACGGACGACATAGGTAAATGACACATCCAAACAAGATAATCACGACATGCGTGTCATGTACAACATGACTACATGCCCCACTCATGATGCGCTCGTGGCTGTTTCGCTAGCTTCACATAAGTCAAATTTGGTATTACGTGATGCTGATTGATGACGAAGGTATGGGACTGGTGCAAACATGATAGACATGAGATGCGTGCCATGTGAGAACAGCACTACATGCCACAGTCAAGGCACCAATGCATTTCGACGGGATGTGGTGCGCGTGCTCGCCAGTGTTCATTTTGTTGCCTCACGCCGGCGTTGCTACGTCAGGCGCTGGTTCTGCCATATGCTCGCAGGCGCGCACCCCGCTGCGTTGCTGTGACGCATGCGCGTTTTAGAGCGTCCGGCGTCCCTTCGTCACGAAAAAAGGAAGACCCAGTGTTGTCTGGGTGACGCATCGGTGCGAAATTCAGCATGTTACACTTTGCGTCGGTTGCCGTTAGGCCACGCTGACGGACGCTGGTCGCGCCTGGCGTCCGACTATATAGTGTTCACGTTTTGCTAACGTAGCGTCGCTGTGCCCAGCGTGCGCACGCGTCAACGGTACATTGGAGTATATATGGCCCTTCATTACGCGCTCGCGACCGTTTTTCTAGCTCCACATATACCAAATTTCGTGCTATGTGACGTCAATGGATGACGAAATATATGACTGGTGCAAACATGATAATCCCGATACGCGTGTTATGTAAGAACATGGCAACATACCACGCTCATGGCGTGCTCGCGGCCGTTTTGCTAGCTCCACATATACTAAATTTGGTATCCCGAGATGTGAACAGATGAACAAGGTAAACGACACATCCACACATTGCAATCATAAAGTGAAAGTCATGTTCGGCTTCATTTACCTCCGCCTCGCAATGTTGTACTGAATTAAAACTGACATATCAACATTTATCCTTCGTGCTTCGCATATTATCGATTCCCACTGAACGTGGGATCTGTCAATTTTTAGTAAGGCTCAAATTCAAGGCAAATTTTATTGTAGATTAAGTCACCAATACTCGTGGCGGTAAGTTGTTTTATCGGAAACAACCATCTTTTTATTTATGGTTAACGTGCACGGGTTTCCTCTCGAATTGAAAAGGGTGCACGCGTGCCGTTCCCCTAGTTCGACCGTGAAGATGGCTACGTACTACTACTACGACTACTATTACTACTTCTACTAGTACTACTTCTACTACTTATACTGCTTCTACTACTACTACTACTACAGACATCGCGAACGCACGACCCACGGCTTAGGGAGCTTCGCCCCCAAATCAATTTAGGTACTGAAGATAAGCACATGTCTGAAAAATAACAATATTAGGTTGTCTTAAAAAAAGTTCTCAATTCAGCATAAAACATTCGCTTTGGTCGTTCGACCAAAAATATGTACGATATCTGATTTAAAAGCTATATGTATTAGCTAAACATAGCGAAGTTACTAAGGAATAGTATTTTTCAAACTTGAGCAATAATTTTTCAAAGTATGTACCTCCACCAGCTTTTCGCCTACGTAACTTAAGGTGATTGATTAATTGATATGTTGGGTTTAACATACGAAAACCACCATTATTATTAAGAGACACGCCATAGAGGAGGGCTCTAGAAATTCAGACAACGTGGCTTTACGCACTCGCAAGGGTAATCTTCAGCCGAAATCCTATGACTTGGATTGAACGGCAACCGTGCGAACGGCAAACTTGCTGCTATCAATAAAGCAGTCCAAAAAGACACAGACCCATCATCTGCGTTCTTTAGCGATGAGAGGTGCGCTTGATGATGATGTTTGATGTTTTATGGCGCAAGGGCCATTTCACGGCCAGAGGTGCGCTTCAAGGAGTCTCGCCGGAGTGTGGTTACCAGTAGCGTAAAAAGAATAATTTTAGTAGGGGGGTTTGTGTGAGTGAGGGAAGGAAGGAGATATGGGTCACACAATATGTACGTTCGTGTGTGTGTTTGTATATGTGCACATACGTATACGCATGCACAAATGAACAATATATTGATACACGGATGTGCGGGGCTGGAGTCGACCAGCTCTCACTCCCTTCTGACTATGCCACTGCTGATGAGTGTTAGATGAGCCACGAAGCTGTTGAAAAATAAAGAGTACACAATAAAAATACGTTACCCGCAACACAAACAAAACTATAGGCTAGGCTACCAGTTCTTAATATAAAGTTGTTCCTCACTTGTGTAGTCATATGACGAGCTTCCGATGTAAAAGAGCACACTCCTCTCCTCAAATCCGGAAAACAATGAAGCTTTTGTAGTACGACAGCGTTTATCTGTGCACTACGTGAATGCTACTAGTGTGTTATAAAATTATCTTCTGAATATAATAAAATATTTTCGTGAAGTGTATAAAGCAGACCTTTTGCATTCGCAGAACTCTCTGAGAATGTAGTATTTGTGACTCTACACATTTAAAGATGAATAGCTCATCTGGAAGTCACCACACAAACCTTATTTCTTGTGATCCGCATCTGTTGGCAATAGAACGCAGATGATAACCCCCTCCCGAAGTCGATTTTTCTGTACGCCACACGAATTTTACTGTCTGTATACCTATGTCTGTGGGTTTGGCCTAAAGATTACTCTTGGGATCGCTTCATCATCATGCTTGATTTCACTGGCGTAAATCTGGTGAAGATAGACTACTTAAAAAACATTACTGATGTTAAAAAATAATACCTTCTAATAACTTCACGTGTGCTTAACTATTACACACAGCTTTTAAATGAGATATCGTGCATATTTGTAGCCCGGACAATAAGGTAAATATTTTGACGCGGAATACTGAACTTACCAAAAGAAAGGTGAATTACTCAATTTTTTTTCAAACGACCTGCTATACCTTCAGCGTCTAAATTATCTTTCTTTCGTAGCATGTCAAATAGGGCATCGGTAAATATTTTGTTTGTGCCCTTTGAGCCTGCCATGTTCCTGGGAAAAACTACCGAATTCGGAAAGTTTTTTTAATTTTCTTCGTACAAAAACCGCTCTCTGAGTTGACATACCTAAGAAAGTCATTATTTTTAAAGTTTCATCGCTTCATTACTTTGCCGCAAATACCATTTTATTGACTGCATTCCAAAAAAAAAACTTTCAAATTCTTCTTTGACACCCTCTAGTTGATCAGCACAAAACTACAGAATCATTCGGCAAAAATCTTTTGAGAACGCAGAAGGAGTTTTGAACTTCCAGAGATCGTCAAAAGAGAGAGAGAAAGAATAAAAGAAAGTATATAGGATGACTAGACTTATTCTATGGTGCTACCCTACACGTGTAGAGAGGAAAATAAGGGAGAAAAAGAAAGAAGGAGATAAACTTGTCGAAATTTTTTCAGCCCTATTCGTGAATGTCGGAAAAAAGCTACTTGATTTGTTATGGAATTACCCTACTTCTGAAATTGAGCAGCTGCAGTGCATTTTAAGAAAACACGTCTTGTCATCTCAAATTATTGTGGTGATGTGGGCGTGTTTGTAAGACATTATTAGGAAAGTCGAAGCACAGTCAGTTGTCTTAGATATCACGAATAGTGTTATACCAACGCGAAGTCAAGTCAATCATGATCATGGCATACGAACAAGAACTTATTCATGAATGCTTAATTATACTTGACCAGTGAACTGGGAGCGTGAGAGAAACACGCACATTAAGCAAAGAAGAGGCGCACAGCATGAGCGCTCAATAACAAAGAGGAGGCTGTATTCCTCCTCTTTGCTTCTTGTGTGTGTTCCTCCCGTGCTCCCAGTTCACTGATGGATTATGAATTACCAACTTACCCACCATTCTATACAGTTGGGATGCTTAAGCGTTAATTTAGGCCGTCAGGCTTGCAATGTAGGCAATAATTGTGGCACCTATAATCTGAAATTTTTGCTCACTTATGCTCGACGAAGTGGCCGTTGTTCGCTTCTCGTTCTGTGGGCTGGGCTCACACGCAAGCCGCTTGGCCTGCTCTTCTTTTTTCCTTCGCTGCCATTAGCATTGGTATTGTGCCCAGTATGTCGATATTTAAAGCAACTCATAACACGAAGAGAGGGGGGGGGGGGGGGGGCAAAAAGTTGGTGCGACTATGGCAAGCGCTATAACCTAGTCAGTTACGCAAGAAATACCTCCCGTGCACACCGCTTTCCTTCAAGGAACGAATTTCTCTCGTCCTCAGGCTCTTCATTTTGGATTGTAGCCAGATTTGTGCCGCTTTGAACTCCCACTAATTTGTAGGCCAGTTTTAGCATATCTTCCAGCGCTTCTTTACTGCTTTCTTTCAGATAGCGTGGCAGGATCGGATGGCAACTAATGAGACTTCGCTTTCTCATTAAAAATCTTTCTGTGTCCACTGTACTCCTTTGTCGTCTCTTAAACTTATTTCCACCATTCAATGCAATTAGTCATTTGTTCTGTATACCGCGTAGCCTTCTTGAAATCAGCTGGCGTTTCTGTAAAAACTACATCTCAGGAAGCCCTCAAAGCTCAATCAGTTACTTTAACAAGTATTATTCTACCTTTGACTAAGTCGGTAGGCATTCGCGTACTATACACACTAACTGGCTCTCCATTAAAAAAGAGCGCGAATTACTCGGCAATGGATGTACCAGCCAATTCTGGTTTTTCGCGACCGTCTAAAACAGGCGCATATATTAATATAGGTCACCATTTCTCTCGTCAAAGAGAGCGAACAGTGTGCTTGGGTTCAAGACTAGGTTATTATTCTCTTCCCTTGCAGTGATCACGAGTCTAGGCCCGATGGAAGCTTCTCTGCGCTCTCGCGAATGGGGTCGTCTGAGTTGTACCTCGTGCTGGCGTTGCCTTTCTATGCTTACCATTACAGGTTCTCTCTTCTTCAGCCTTTGCAATCACAAACCAACCAATCTCTTTCTAGCTCAACTTCAAATCAAAAAAATCAAAATCTTTATTTCAGTTTGCACATACAAACATACAAACTAGGGATGGCGAGAAAAAAGCAGCGAATTTTACGCCGCTTGACGAGCCTGGCCATCCCCACATGTCAGCAGTAGGGCACTAAGCAGAAACAACCACTGTTCCAGGTCTTGTAAGTAAAACAACCAGGTCTTGTAGGTAGCGGAAAGACCTATGTATCATAATTGACAACAGTAATTTCACTATAAAGCAATAACATAGAATTGGTACAACATATGAAGACATGAGTACATTTGATATTACAATGATACATATTGCCGAATAATGCTCTTGCGAATGGCAGAAAGAGACATAGTATTCAGGCAGTCATAAAATGATGTGTTCAAGAAATTTGGCACAATATAACTCAACATAGAAAAACCATAATTTGTTCTACACTTTGGTAATACATAACTACTTTGGGCTCTAGTATCATATGATGAGTGGCGAAACGTAAGTGGAGCAATTTTAGAAAAAAAAAAAAAAAAAAAAAAAGGGTCTCTCTATTCGTTCCTGTCTTAGTCATTCACCCGTCTTTCTTGGCCATCCCAGCCGCTAGCTGTTCTCGTTACAACTACTCTATCAAATGTTCTTTGCTAGCCTCTTCTCTTTGTTTTTGTTTTATTTGGTTAACCCACTTTTGTAGTTCGGTTGCACGAGGAGTCATCCTTTCACTAAGAGTGGCTGACTTCTCGAGCTCCATAATGCCCACGCGTCAAATGAAAATACCCTCGTGCACAAAACCTCTGCCTCACTTGCAGCTATCAAAACACAATCGTCTGTGGCGCCAGACATTTCTAGAATTCTCCCTATTTTGCACCGGAGCTGGTTCTCTTGGCGGTGTATTCCCGACTTAAGGGTGAAATGGGCGCGTTTTGCAGACGCGACCTTCGCTGGCGCCTAATATTGCGGCGTAGCACTCTTGGTGCGGCGCTGCGACGCTCTTTTGAAGGTGAATCAGGTACTCGCATGCGACAGAGTTGCCATCACAAACCGCACCATATTTAATACGAATGCTGTTAGAGTAAAATAAAGTTATTTGTGCGTTTCACTTTCTGGAAATTAAGCCTACTTACGGCTTCTGCATTTCGCTCTTTCAGCGAAGATTGTCCTCAAATGGTACTTTGCGGACATAAATTCTCCGCTAACAAAGTAATATTTTTCGAAAATGCATACAGCCAGTGTTGTATGCTTACCGGAAAAAGAAAAGTAACAAAGTACGTTACTAAAACTCTAGCAAAAAGAGAATGCGTTACTAGGGCTGCATGCAACGACGTTCAAGTTTAACTAGTTCCATTTGGGAGGAACGCAGGAACGCCGCCGTTCCATTCAAGATGGGTTTGACTGTAAAGGTTACCCATTACGTTTTCTAGTGAACGACGTTCTTTTTAAACGAGACGCGGCAATTAAAAGGCACATGCACGCAGCACACCATGCAAAACAGGACAGATGGGCGACCTTGTAAACGACCTAAGTGTACATTTAGCCGACCACGAGACAACGATCAAACGTAGCTTCACACTTCATATTGTACGCAGGTGGTGCAGAAAAGCGCATGATAGTGAGAAGGAACACGTTTTAGAGGAACGGCTGATACTGTTATCATGAATTGGCACGCTTTCTCACCGTCTTCTTCATGTGCTTTGCTCCCTGATGACCTGTGTTGGTTTAAATGGCGTTGGACGCAACGAAACTGATGGGCGATGGATCGAGTAAAGGTGAATGGGTTGAGTGAAACAGAGAGTCAAAGAAAGGCATACAATTTTTATGTAAAAATAATTATCAGCGAGAATTAGATATAAGCGCTCACTTTTAGGCAAGCGCTTAGTACTTTCTGGTTGTCCAGTTTTGCCAATTCTTCTTTTCCTTCATGCTTCGGACCAATTCAAGTGCGAACAGGGACATTAATAAACTAAATATATGTATCCTGAACATTATTTTCAACCCCTACTGTGGGCTGTATTGTGCTGTGGGCGAGTTCACAGCAGCGCTGGCAGAATGCTGAATCGTTTTCTGATTTTTACGCAGTGTTTGGCCTGCCTCACCGATCCTCTCACCGACTTGTCCGAATTCCTTCACCTGGAAGCAATACCGTGAACTACCGTTCTTCGACCGAGTTTCGCCACGTGCGCAACTCTGGTTCTGGTGGCGTGGACGCCCCTATCAGCCTCACTAGAGATAGTCATGGCCTGATCGTTGCCTCATCAGCTGCTGTTCTACGTGCCATCTTCTATGATGACGACATCCTGTTTCCTTCAATCGTTGACCAGCCTGGCTCGGTGACATCGTCGGCAAGCCATAAAAGGACATCGTCGACGCCTGGCTTCTTCAGTGGGCGAGATCACATCAGCGCTGACAGAATTCTGAACCGTTTTCTGCTTTTTACGCAGGTAGGTTACTTTAAGAATGCCAAGCGCATTAGTTAAGAAAATCGCTTCCTGCTGCTGTGGGCTCGCCCACACAGTTTGACATGTACCTCTGATATTTTGTGACTATGCTCTGATCTTCTTTTTTGCGTTAGCAAGGTTCTCTTGTGCGGTGATGTAGGATTGGATCCGGGGCCTCCTAAGTTAAACAAGGCTAACACTCGTTTACGTGGTTGGTCCTTTGCTGATGAGAAGGGTGATTTTGATGCAGCGGATGCTGACTTGTCTGCGGTGACTCAAATGCTTACAGAAATAATTAAGGGTCAGCAACGTATATCGCAAGATATAGCTGATATGAAGAAGTATCATGAAGTTGGCAATTCTAGGTTTGATGATTTGGAGACTCGTGTCTCTGCATTGAAATCTCTTCCCGTCACGCCTTCTACAGCTGCCGGTAACAAAGTGAACAGCGATATTCAGCAGCTACAGTTCAAAATCAAGCAACTCGCTATGTGGAACGATGATCTAGAAAACCGATCTCGTCGCAATAATTTGCTGCTGCTTGGCCTTGCTGAGACACCAGATGAATCTTCTGACCTTCTTCTGTCTAACCTTTCTGAATGGTTCAAAGAAAATCAGCGAATTGATTGCCCTAATACCGAAAGGTGTCACAGGATTGGACGTAGGCAAGCCGATTGTCCGCGTCCCCTTTTCATAAAGCTGCTCGACTATCGGGAAAAAACATCTGTCCCTAAAACGGCTACAAACTTAAAGGGTCTAACTTTCGCATTTCTGAAGACTATTCATTGAGCGTACGAACAATCAGAAACAGATTCAGGGAAGCATCACAACCATCCGGGATAAGAGCTCGATTGTACGTTTAAGTTTTGATCATGTGTTTATAGATCAAGTTCGGTACAACTGGAACGATGACACTAACACCCTCATTAGGATTCATTTTGTATGATTTGATTGATATATGGGGTTTAACGTCCCAAAACCACCATATGATTATGAGAGACGCCGTAGTGGAGGGCTCCGCAAATTTCGACCCCCTGGGGTTCTTTAACGTGCACCCGAATCTGAGCACACGGGCCTACAGCATTTCCGCCTCCATCAGAAATGCAGCCGCCACAGCCGTGATTCAATCCCACAACCTACGGGTGAGCAGTTGAGTACCTCAGCCACTAGACCACCATGGCCGGGCCATGCGGCAGTTCTGAGCAGCGATAAAATGTGACTCTTTTACCAATAATGGAAAGTTAAGGAACAAAATGGTATTGCAGTAAGCATTGAAGTTCTGGAAAAGACTTTTTTGTGGGTGTCTCGGGAAATGTTAACGACTTCAACAGTTTGTATGTCTCCGGTTCTACAACGATGAACTGATTCATAATTATGCCAGCGCAAATCGCCAATACTGTTACTCCGTTTTCGATACACAATTTTGTCAATTTGCGTTTGTCCTATCATCTAAGCAGTGTTTAAACTATAGTATTCAGCCATCAGATAATGTAATCTAGAAAGTCGAATAAGCGATATGTTAGTTTTTTATTATATTCTATTCATTTTTACCATTTACATGTGATAAAGTACAAGTAACATCGCCTACAATTTTCTTGATTTCATGATCATTTAACTTAAATTTGACCGTGTCTCGGTGCCGTCAATATCATTTCTCGTTACTTATATGTCATAATAATTAATCTTATGAAATTGATGATGTTTTAGGGCAATCATTTAGCTTCTCTCTCTACATTGCTATTATTGTTCGTCCTAAATTGTTTTGTCCAAGTGATCATTAGTAAACTCGTATGACCTTACCTGTGCATGTTGCTTAGTAGCTGCAACATTTAGCTCATATATAATAGTCGGCAAGGTGACGACTAAGCTTTATTGTTGCAAAATCTACACCGTGAAGTTGAAGCACTTCGACACAAAGCTATGATGGGCTGCAAACTTTAGCCACTTGAAATCAATAACTAAACGCTGTGTCTAAAGATACGTCGGACGTAACCGAATACTAACAGCTAACGTTACGTTGAACGCGTGTACCCGTAACCAGAAGTCTAAAGATGCGTCGGACGCGAGCTGGTTAGTTTTTGAAAGATGGTCGCAGTTGCGGTTTCAAATAGCATGGAGTGAGGCGGCATCCAGAATAGTTTCCATGCAAACTCAACTGGCTACATGGACAAAGAAAACCACGTTTACATGAGCACCAACCGAGCACTTTTTTGCAGCAAAGAGCCTAGGTGCTATGTTATGATCCACTCTCTTAGGTCAACCATAAACGTGAAACGTGACCCCCACCCCCACAGACACGAAAAAAAAAATCAATGCGGATGCAAACATCCCCGCGAGTCTCCTCGTTTTTTCTGTTCAAGAGGTCTGCTAGGAGACAACACTCACAAGTATTGTGGCAGCTAGCACAAACTTGTGATGCAGATGGAAATTCGTCGTTTACACAAAAACTGAAAACCCGTTTTACGTGTGGTGGGGAGGCTACATGACACGCACTTCAAAATCACTGATATTAAGGCCTAGGCAACTTTCTTTGACAAGCTATCACTTTTTCAATTTTGCCAGTAGTCTTTTAAGGAGGCATCCATACCTGCGAATGGCACCACATATCGTGACGCCGTTCATCAACCATGCGATGCTCGAAGTTTTTCGTTGTCATCAAAAGTGCTCACCCGGCTCGTTTCTTGCCGGTCTTTTGCAAAGTGGTACGCAAAAGCCGCCACCCACCCTGCGACTGGTGCGTCCCAGTACATCGCAACAGCCGACGTATCTTTAGGCTCACAGTTCCGGGGGCGTCTGACACACATCAGCTTTTGGGATTCGCACACACCCAATGTATCGCTGTTTTGCGTTGGACTCGCGGCTTCGCGCACGTCAAACGTACCTTAAGCTTTTAGTGTTGGTTACAACTGACGTACGTTTAGACACAGTGGTGACCGAATCGTACATTTATATTTGAATAAAAGTTGAATCTGTTGATGCATTGATAATCTATTGTGTACATATTGTTACGACACTACATCACGCTGAAGAATCAAGACAGACAGCGAGAAAGACGACGTGATACTGGGATGTGCGGTACGCTCTGGCTGGCCATCTCGGCTTAGGCTTAGCGAAATATATCTTAGCTGTAACCTCGTTTCTCTGTGCACCCTCCCGTAACATTTTGGTGGAAGGTGCCGGGGTAGCAAACCACGACGGAGCTTCGCAGTGGACGCCAGTTTGCCGCTTCTAACATGTCTACCGACAGGGATGCTGCGCCAACAGCCACGCCTCGCGCATGAACGGCGCCCACCTCACAAGTGGTGATTGTGACCACTCCACCCCGCGATCCTGGCAACTTTTCGGGCACTGACAGTGAAGACGTCGATGAGTGGCTTCAGCTGTACAAGCTCGTGAGTGAAAACCACAGATGGGACCCAGCCATGATGCTGGCATACATTATCTTTAACTTGAAAGGTACGGCCAAGGCGTGGTTCAACAACAACGCGGAAGAGCTCACCAGCTGGGACGTCTTACAGACAAAGTCGTGCGAGTTGTTCGGCCAATCTGCCGGGTGCAGGCAGGCCGCTAATAAAGAGCTTGGCAACTGTGTCCAGACATTCGCGGAGTCTTCCTGGCCTATATTCAACATGTCTTGACCCTCTGCCGTAAAGCTGATGACACCATGACCAAAGCCGACAAGGTTGCACACGTACTCAAGGGCATCGCTGATGATGCCTTTAGCCTTCTTGTATTTAAAGGCTGTTCGACATTTCAAGACGTCATTAAGGAGTGCCGACACTTCCAAGAGGCTAAAAGCCGTCACATTGCCCACCACTTCACTCGTCTTCCTAACACCGCAGCAACATCAACTTATGAAGACCTCCGCTTTGAGACGCAGCACAATCCACCCTCTGCTGACATTACGAGGGTCGTTCGACGCGAAATTGAAGCGATGTCACCAGCACCCTTGAGGGTCCTGACACCGAATGATCCTCAGCTAATCATATTCCTCATACAGAACGTTGTGCGCCAAGAATTGGCAAACGCGTACCTTCAGACGAATTGTTCTGTGCACCGACCCGATGTCCATCCCCTTACCTTGAACACACGTCAGCACTACCGGCGTCCTGCTCCACGTAACCAAGATCCAAACGCATGGAGGACGCCGGGCGACAGGCCAATTTGCTTCCGTTGCGAACGAGTGGGACACATTTCGCGTCATTGCCGAAGCACGTGGATCTAGCCCTCGCGCACAAACCCTAACTTCACGAACTTCGACACATCAGCCCGCTATTCTGGCCAAGAACCAACCCACCGTGATGACTCAGCTCATTACCACATGACCGCCACGATCAATGCCCAGTACAGCCGCTCGCCTTCACCATGACGTAAATTCTCGCGGTCTCCTCCGCCACCCCGTTCCCCATCCCCGTCCTTCGCCCGACGTTTCCTTCGGGAAACTAACTGGTGCAGCTCCTGGAGGTGACGCTGCTGCTACCACTTGCCCTACAATTCCTTTGTTGACCCATCCGACCAACCAAAACTTGATTGAGGTAAAAGTGGATGGTTTAATTGTTAAAGCTTTAGTCGACCCTGGCGCTTAAATTTCTTTTATGAGCTCGCACATTCGTGACCGCTTAAAGAAAGTCATGACTCCAGCCCCTTCGCGATGTGTTCGGGTTGCTGATGGCAGTGCAACTGCTGTCGTTGGTGTCTGCACAGCACGCGTTACTATAGCCGGACATCAAACCTCCGTCCTCCTCACTGTTATCAGCTACTGCACCATTGATGTTATCTTCCGTCTAGACTTTTTGTCTGCCCATTCGGCCCTCATTGACTGTTCAGCTAACACACTGCAACTTGACCTGCCCTGTACGCCTGATACGCTCAGTCCGCCCCAAGTTCATTTCTGCTCTTCTTGACATGTCCGTTTGTCACCGCAAAGAGTTACCTGCATTGCCGTAACAGCGTCGCCACCTGTACCTGATGGAGACTAGGTGCTCACGCCCATTACATTCGTCCTTCTGACTCGCAGTGTCACTTTTCCGCACACTATTATTACGTTACGGGAAATCCGTGCTTGCATCCCTTTGCTGAACTTTGCTCTGTGTCTGCAAGTGCTTCCGTGTAGAATAGCCTTCGCCACGCTGACGCCCTCTGAGGATTTCGTCATCCCAGCTACCTACCCCAATGATGTGCGTCGTCCCAACTGCACGCAAGCTTGTTCTTCGACAGAGAGTCCATTTTATAATGTGGAAAAACTGATCACGGTGGACCTTTTGCCGCAACAAAGTGACGCGCTTCGTCACGTCCTGGAATTTCACTTTGACGTATTCGACTTCTGTGACCGTCCGCGATGTCAAACCAGCATTGTGAAGCATTCAATTAACACTGGCGATGCATCTTCGGTATATTGACGGCCGTACCGCGTTTCTCCTGCGGAGCATCAGATCATCAGATCATTCAAAAGGAAGTCGAGAAGATGCTCGCCAAAGACATAGTTAGGCCAATTTCCAGTCCATGGGCTTCCCCTGGAGTTCTTGTAAAGAAAAAGGACAACAGTTGGCGATTCTGCGTCGACTACCGACATCTGAACCGGATCACTAAATAAGACGTCTACCCGCTACCGCGCATTGACGACGCCCTGGATTGCCTTCATGGCGCTAAGTATTTTTTCTCCATCGACCTTCGCTCAGCGTACTGGCAAAATGCTGCTGGCGACATGGACCGCAAGAAGACTGCTTTTGTGACCCCTGATGGTCTTTACAGATTTAAAGTCATGCCGTCCGGATTAGGCAATGCCCCAGCCACCTTCGAACGAATGATGGACACTTTGTTGCACGGGTTCAAGTGGTCAATTTGCCTATGTTACATCGACGACGTCATTGTATTTTACCCGATCTTTGAAACACACCTCGACCACCTTTCCTCCATTCTTTCTGTTTTTCTTAACGCAGGACTGCAACTGAACTCATTGAAATGCCACTTCGGACGCCAACAAATAACCATGTTAGGCCATCTTGTAGACTCATCTGGCGTACGCCCTGATTCTGATAAAGTGCGAGCTGTGCAAAACTTCCCCGTCTTCACCACAACTAAGGAAGTCCGAAGCTTTTTAGGTCTATGTTCTTACTTCCGACGTTTTGTAAACGATTTTGCGGACGTGGCCCGACCTCTTACGAACTTAGTGAAAAAGGATGTTTCATTTTCTTAGGGCGCTGCGCAGGCTTCGGCGTTCTCCAATTTTATCGCGTTGCTCACAACACCACCTATTCTGGCCAATTTTGACATGTCTGCCCCAACAGAAGTCTGCACTGATGCCAGCAGCCATGGAATCGGTGCAGTTTTGGTCCAGCATCAAAGCGCCTGCGCCCGCGTTATCGCATATGTCAGCCGTCTGCTCTCTGCGGCTGAGCGTAACTACTCTATCACTGAACGGGAATGCCTTAGGCGGTTGGCAAATTTCGACCCTACCTACATGGTCGTCGTTTCACTGTCACAACTGATCACCACGTCCTCTGCTGGCTCTCGTCGTTAAAGGATCTCACTGGGCGTCTTGGTCGCTGGGCACTACGGCTCCAAGAATATGACTACTCAGTGTCTTACAAATCTGACTGTTTCCACCATGACGCTGACTGCTTGTCCCGCCATCAAGTGGACCCTCCTGAGGCTTTAGACGAAGCGCCGCCATGTGTGCTCTCTCTCTCTGCTTAAGCAATATCAGTGATGAACAATGCCGAGATCCCGTCTTGCGTGACATTATTGAGAAGCTGAACTCTCCAACGCCCCATCCGTCTACTCGACTGTTTGTACTTAAAGAGGGCACCTTGTACCGCTACCATGTCAACACAAATGGGCGCGAACTGCTCCTTGTGGTTCCTTCCCACCTACGTTCGAGCGTTATCGCCCAGCTCCATGACGCCCCCACCACCAGTCACCTTGGTCTCTCTCGAACTTACAACTGCGTGCAGCGTCGATTTTACTGGCCCAGGCTTCATCGCTCCATGCACCGCTACGTCGTCGCATGCGACCAGTGCCAACGTCGAAAAAACCTCCTATGAGTCCTGCCTGACTCCTCCAGCCACTTGATATTCCTATTGACCCCTTCTTTCGAGTTGGTCTTGATCTTTTAGGCCCATTCCATCAGTCTGCCTCCGTAAACAAATAGATAACGGTCGCTACGGATCATACAACCCGGTACGCCATCACGCGGGCTCAGCCAACTAGCTGTGCTATAGAACTTGCCGATTTTCTTCTGTACGTTGTAATCCTCCATCATTGTGCTCCATGCCAACTCCTCACAGATCGTGGACGCTATTTCCTCTCCCGAGTTATTGACGACCTGCTTCGCTCTTGCGAAACCAAACATAAATTTACGACGGCCTAGCATCCACAAACTAATGGGCTTACTGAATGATTCAACCGGATTTTAACTGACATGCTCTCCATGTACGTCTCCTCTGATCACCTAGACTGGGACGTTGCATTGCCATTTGTCACCTTTGCATACAATTCCTCACGCCACGATACCGCATTCTACCCCTTATTTGGCCATGACCCAATTCTACCTTTTGACACCATCTTTCCGACAGCTGTCGATTCGCCGACTGCACATGCCCGTGACACTATCACCAGAGCTCACAAAGCACGAGAAGTCACTTGGAAGCGCCTCTTAGCATCGCAAGAGCAACAGAAGCAACGTAACGATACACATCATTGTGACGTTGCCCCGGGTTTCCTTGTGTTGTTGTGGACACTGACTCGGCATGTTTGTCTCTCTGAGAAGCTGCTTTCCCGGTACTCAGGACTCTACCGCGTCTTGCACCAGGTGACCGACGTTACCTACAAGATAGCCCCGCTGAATAGTCATCTTTAATGTCTACAGACATTGTTCATGTCTCCCTACTTAATCTCTACCACTCCGCAACATCATAGAAAGCACCGAGACGGTGCTTCTGCACCCGGGGGTCATGTTACGAGACTACATCACGCTAAAAAGTCAAGACAGACAGCAAGAAAGACGACGTAATTCTGGGATGTGGACAACGCTCTGGCTGGCCATCTCAGCTTAGGCTTGGCGAAATATATCTTAGCTGTAACTTCGTTTCTCTGTGTACCCTTCCGTAGCAATATTTTGAATGATTACATGGCTTCGGCGACATATATATGTATTTACTTTCAGAATTTCAATACTACTGTAATAGACAGTTAGATGTTTACAGCATCACCTGTTGGAAAAACAATGAGCAAAATGTTGTGATGCTTGGTCAATTCATGACCTGATGAACGGCGCTGTATGCAGACGATGATGTATCTTCATGACTAGTCTTCTCTCATCCTACAGTCTTCTTGGTGCCATACTGTCCGGCCTCAATTTAAATAGCCATATATCTTACAAGAATCACCCTTTAATAACGATTGGAGGATATACCTCATTGTGGATTTCCCAAATGGAGGACGAGTGGCTTCTATCCCAAAAGTTTGCTTCCGGAATAATCAAACCCATTGGCCACCATTTTCTAATAAGGCATGATTCATCAACGCGTTAAAAGTAATGAAAAGCCTGGTGCAAGATAGGTGGCTCAGAAGTGTCGTGTGATTGGAGCTGCAGGTATGTGATTTATACATTAGATACAGTTCTTTCTTCCCTTTTTGACAAAATCGCAATTTCGCTGAATCTCACTGCCTTGACTGTCAGTAACTATCGATTGATTAATGGAGTTATGTGGTGTACAAATTCAATTTTCTTCTTCTAACGCATGAGCCATGCATTGTTTAACAAAAAGGACGGGTTAGATTTCTGACAAACTAATACATTTTACACAAACAGATTCACGAGTTAGTAAAAATACAAAACTTTCTATTGAATAGTTGGCAGCCTTAATAATATTATACCTTAAAAACATCATTTTTTCGTATCACGTTCATCACAGACACCTCTTTAAAAGAGACCAAATGCTCTTATTTTACGATTGCTGGCGCAAAGTGTTATAGCTAACTTTCTTGAAACAAACACTGAAGCCGAGCACCCTAGAGTTTCCTAAACTCTATGCTAAGCTTTAACAGCCCCTTCCGAGCAGCTGCCAATATCTTGCCTCATGACTAAGCGGCAGGTTGGCGAGCACTTTGCCACGGCGCCGGTCGCAATACGTGGGTGGAGGCTCCCTATGGGAGACAGCAACGTTCCAGGGATAGTTTTTGCAGGAGTGTTGCCTTATATCTGGTGATTCTGTACATAGCGGCATACCAGCATGTGGAAAACCAGTGCTTTCAAGAAGCGTAGAAACCTGCAGCGCCCTTGCAAGCTGTGTTTTTGAGGAACGAAACTTCTTATTATCGAGGCTTGTCCCTCCATCCAAGTAGTTAGTCGGTAGTACTCGAAGTGCTCACTAGAGGTTTAACTTTGCTCACGCTTCTAGTTTGAATGGACACCACTAGAGGATTCTGCAGCACTTGCTGCCCTCCTGTGCATGCTCTAGTTTGATAGGAGACCGTGAGAGGGCCAGTACTACAAACTGCACTCGCTGTTGGCAAGGTTTCTCTCTTTTTTAGACAGTCATGAGTCACTGGTTTTCAATATTTTGATTTAAGAGAAGGCATAGAGTAGAGGGCTCGCAAAGTAGGTGGTGCGCAGACTCGCTGTCGAGCCAACCCAGAGCTTAGGGTCATTTTTAGACTGTATCCAATCCAACAACCGTTGTCGCTTCACTTTACTGCCCAAAAGGTCATAATGAAGGGTCAATGAAAGTTGCGTCGTGCAACCATATATTATGACAAATAAAGTAGTTGTGTGTGTTTTTGCTGTACCCCCTATTTGTGACGTCTATACAGGGCGATTGTGTGTGCTAAATTTACACAGCATTCATGGTTTGCCACGTTACCTCCACAGCTTCGCCTGCTTATCATCATTCCCCTGTAGGATACACAGAGAATTTTTCTGGTGTGCCGCGCGAGGTTTGCCGTTCCAGTTCCAAATCATGAATTATTTTTGCCACATTTATCATCTGTGCTAATTACTGTGGTATAACTGGATGCAATCCTCAATTCGAATGCACTCACTCTTCATCACCAAAAGAAAAGTAACAAACTGTGCACCCTTCTCCTATCATGCATGCAATTTTCACTAACAGATGAAATATGCAAACGTTTTGTTCAATTGCCAGCTCATCTTCAATATCTGGAAATCACCCTTCGTGCAAGTTGTGGTGGCCTTTACTTGAAGACGTGCCCTCAAAAATGCACCTCTCCAGTTCGTGAACGCAAGTCTACAGCACGCTAAAATGACTGATTTGATTGATTGATTTGTGGGGTTAAACGTCCCAAAACCGACATATGATTATGAGAGACGCCGTAGTGGAGGGCTCCGGAAATTTAGACCACCTGGGGTTCTCTAACGTGCACCCAAATCTGAGCACACGAGCCTACAACATTACCGCCTCCATCGGAAATGCAGCCGCCGCAGCCGGGATACGAGCCTGCGACCTGCGGGTCAGCAGCCGAGTACCTTAGTCATTAGACCACCGCGGCGGGACTCACGATGAAAGGACGGCCTGCACTTGTGTTGCCACTACTTTAAGTATGAAAAATAACATAAAGTTCGAATTACCTTTAGCCTATTCTCGTGGCACACATGACACGTCTTCTTGGCTGGTGCATTCATTCATAGACAACGTGACTGACAGATCACAAAGTTACAACACGTTATCTATTGCAAACATTTCAAGCGAGGCACAAAGCTGCTAGCAAATGTGCCATGATTGTGGCCAGCAACAAATAATTGTTTACACCACATAATAGCCGTTACGATACGCTATGGAGCAGTTTTGTTTTGTATCCAAATCCAAGGCACACTTGAATTTAAAGCCTATTTCTTCGAAAAAGTGAAGGTACGCATCAAAATCGAGGTAATAGAACACTTAGGAGTACATGTTTTATGAAAGTAAAAGTACTTTTGAGCGTAAATAGGTTCTAAAAAATGCCAAATTTTTTGAACAAAGAAAAACAAACACAAATGCCTCGTTACAGTTTTCTGACATAGTGAAGTATTGAGAAATTTTCTAATAATTGTTTACTTTGATGTTTTCACTCGACATTTGTACATTTGATTTCAGCTACGTATGAATACACCAAAAGAAAAGAACGAGAACCAGAATACAGGTCTGATATTAACACTGATGCGACTGATGAGGATTGTGAACAGCCTGGAACCCCTAGCAACCATGCTGCCAGTCGCCCATGTTCTGGTAAGTTCTACAGCGCAGTATAACCGCAACCATCTTTTTTGCTTCTCATTTTCCTGTTTTCTACTTGATTGATTTCATAATTGTGTGGTATATAGGCACATGTTACCATTTTATATACACCCAGTTCACAGAAGTGTAAGGCCCATTTGTAGTATGAATATATGAGAAGCATCTTATCGTTGAGGTATACTGAAACTTCAAAATTGGGACCAGCATCCAAGGCCGTCACAGTAGCGCTGTCCTGCTGCATCTTTGTCACGGTGTCACCAGGAAGGTGGTGAGGCTTGGTTTAAGCATGTATCATGCACAACATCACTGAAATGCAGTGCACGTGAACAAGTCGAAGTGACAGAGTTTAGTTCAGGCAGCACTCGATGCTGTTTACATTATATGCTCAAAAGAATGGCGCAGAACTGGTTGGTTTATAAATTGCCCAGATTCATCAAACATTGTCTTTGTCAGACACTTTTGTCTTTTGTACATTTTTAGGCTACCAGATGCATTGGGCATGTCAGTATGCCTATGCTTTGGGGTAATTTAGGCACTTGTTAGGTAAGTGTGTTACACATAACACTATTACACATACATACCATGAATTTAAGGCAGGAGAAGTTGTGATTATTTGTATATTTTAGCTGTATTATAGGAATAATGGTGATTTTGGTACGTTAAACCCCACATATTAATCAATGTATTATAGGAATTATGGCATAAATAGAAAAGAAATAAAGTGAACAAAAAATCAACTTGTCTCAGGTAGAGACCGAACCTTTTACCTTTGGATACCATTTTCCATATCTGTTCTAGAGTCTCTAGCTGCAGCAAGTTGACTTTTTGTACATTTTCATTTCTTTCCATTTATTTTGTTACTACATGTGCTATAGACCCTTTTTATAATTGTAAAGCTAGCTTTCCTGCTTTGGAGTTTGCCTTTCTAATGGCAGTGGATCAGTTTTTGTAAAGAGTGTTCAAGCACAATTTCCTTGCGCAATGAGATGTAAAATGCAGGCTCAGCTGTCTAAGGGTGCATAACATACGAGCCCCAGGAAGTTGAACAATGAGCTCGCCTGCACATGATGCATGATAGATGCAGTCATTAGTAGGGCAAGTATGCAGTGCAGGAAAGCAGAGTTGTGAACCATGAAAAGGTTCATAGCTAAATAATACACATGTCTCCTATACTTTCCTTAGCTTCATTGTGTATTTGTTTCATTGAGTTGTGTTGAACAAAATAAATCAGCCTTCAGTGCATTCCTTTTTTATAAATGCGTTATGTCTCTTTCAGCAATTTTTTTAGTATATTCTATCATATGCTGCACAATAGGTCACTTATACTTCTTAATATTCAAACTGCTTTCTGTAGAGATACGAAACTATTGTTTGTGCATGTGGCTGTTATTTGAAAGAGGTGAATACACAAAATACACTTGTGAATACATAAAAGCTATGCAGTTTATAGAACAAGCTTTGCAAAAGTAGCACTTGCTCTGTGTACAGTGTTAATTGTAAGGCAAAGCATAAATGCATATGCTCATCAATTTCAGTTGTCCTCAACATAAGTCAGCCAGTGGACCCAGGAAATGTTTCCCCCCACAGAAGAAGCCGTGTTGTTGTCAGTTCTTCCAATCAACCAGGGGACCCAACAAACTCCGTGACCAGAAAGAGGATCTGTTTGACTGCCAGCTAAGACAGTGAAAGTAATTCCTCAGAAAATGACACTCACGAGCTGTGTAGCCCAGAAGTTGATGCTGGAGCAGCACTGCCATTTGTGAGCCGCCCACCTACAAGGTCCTTCCCCTCAAGCAACAATGTATTGTTGCTTCACGAAATGCCACCGAAATGCCACCGCATTTTCGGGATTTATCTTCGGTGGAATTCATCTATGAGGCCGCATCCCGTCGAAGTTGGGCGGCTACGGTAGCCTCACATTGCAACCCTGCTGATGTAAAACAATCTGCTTTTCGCGAGTTCAATTAAATAAAATAATAAATAGCTGGTATTATTGTTCCGTTGGAATCAGTGCACTGTGAAAGAGTTCAGGTGAAAAAATTAGATTAAGAAGGACTCACTTCGAGCTAGGAAACTATTTACATGTGTGTAAGCATGCTCTGTGCTCAGTCTAAGATTGATTACTTAAGAATGCATGCATATGTATCTATAGGCTGCTGGCAACAGTTAAATTGCATAAACATTCTATTTGTATAAAAGCTGAAAGATCTCTTTGATACAGAAACCACAATTCAAATTGTGGTTTTCAAAAATAGGCTAGAAAGCAGAAAGCAACTATCAGCTTGAAGCTGCTAAATATTTCAACGGAAATCTGCAATAGGCCTTGTGCTAATACGACAGTTTCCTGTTTATATCATTGAAGGCTGACTCATGACCCCATCTGGGCAGATAGCCTAGATGGTGGTCTTTATTTATTCGTGAAGATGCAAGCATTTTACACTTTGTTGCTCATTGTAGATAATAATAAATTCTATTTCAGTGGCTCTTAAGAAGTCTTATTCCTAATGCACAGAAAGTGATTTGCACCGTCTAATAGGGGACCATTAGCGGTACGCCCCATCGCGCTGCAAGAAATAGTCTGTTGTGATGATAGAAGGCTACTGTTCAACTATGGATTTGGGTAAAGTGCAGTATAAAATTATATCGCCACAGTAGTAAAACAACCTACATCCATAATAACATAATAGTAGTGTTTCTGTGTGAATTTAGAGGATTAAGTTTGGTAGAAAATTATTCGGAAAGAAATAAATCTTTGGAAAGTGTTGCTTTGAATGTTGCATTTGATGAAAACGTGTCTACAGCCCACAGTATTGTTTACTTCTGACCAATAACTTGGGAGTCTGGTCGAGAGCACTACATAGAAGTCTTAACGAGAAGTTGTGCAAAATATAGCATATGGTTAAAGTTATCTTTTTATTTTACAAGAATTAAGAAAAATGGGTCAATATACTGCTGCATGCATCACCTTTATGTGAGCAGTCATACATCTGCCTTGACTGCTCTCATGACGTCACCCTAAAGAAAGAGAATAGTTAGACCACAGCGAGTACCAAACAATAACTTCTTGCAACATCAACAAAGGTAATTAGTCATATCTTCACGTACTATTATGCTGATACATTCTTTGATTGGGTAAGCTGCCACTCTCTTTGTCAGAAATTTTCAGCTCTCAAGTTGGAACAGTTGTAGGCACTATTTTCATGGTGGCTACTGTTGGCATAACTTCGTAACATTCAATAATGTTTCTTAGCGACACGTCCCACATCAACAGTCCAAGGAGCAAATATGCACACCAATTTGTATGACACGTGCAAACACAGTCTTTACTATAACTTAGCTCAGCTCAGTGTGGCCTATATTTTAGGGAGTTTTTGCAAGCTTCGGTGTGACTTGACCCTGCCTCACTATATTTTCTGTTTTGAAGAGCTATTGGCACACCGAAATGAAACTTTTTTTACAACTCAAGTCAGCCTCTTGCAAGGCATCAAGCTGAGAATTCAGTTTAGTAGCAGGGCAGGATGAGTGCTTTGGCTGTGGCATACCTCATGTCATGGCATATATCTTAATTGTTGGCATTTGTGCGTCAAGTCCAACATTGCGTTGTTTTTGCCCTGTTGCAGCTCTGCTATCACACCACATGTGGATATGGAAGTCGAAGCAGCATCAGACTTAAATTACCATTAAAGTTGAATATTCATTTCCCTCGTGTTGAATCTATAAACTTCAGAAATTTTTTACGGTGACGAAAACATCTAGCAGGTTGTAACATTAAGTGCATTGCTGTCTGTGATTTGTGTTTTCATTTTCATTGATCCTGTTAAAGCCCCCCAAAAGTATGACTGCTTTCAGTTTTTTTTTTAATTTTAGCTGCTTCGCACTGTGGCAGAAGGTGCTTCTCCCTGGATGATGTTGCAGTGCATTAGCTTGGTATTTTCAGATTTATATCGTTTTCAAAACTTTCTTCAATCGGGAAAAATTAGCGTGCTGTTGGTATGTTGCTTAAAAAGGTTCAGTTATGTGTTTATTATACAATACATGACGCTTCCTCATTGATTGATATTTATTAAGGTGTGTACTTCTACAGCAGGGATGTCAAACATAGGACCCTTGAGCCAAACCTAGCTTTCTCTTGCCGTCCGTAGGCTGAACATGGTTATGTTGGTCCCACATTTCAAAAACTTTTAAAGGTATGTTCATGAGCTATACAGGCATGACTGGGCTAAAGCGTTGTTTGTTGGACGAAATCCTTGCCCCGCCACAGTGGTCTAGTGGTTAAGGTACTCGGCTGCTGACCCGCAGGTCGCGGGTTCGAATCCCGGCTGCGGCGGCTGCATTTCCGATGGAGGCGAAATTGTTGTAGACAAGTGTGCTCAGATTTGGGTGCACGTTAAAGAGCCCCATGTGGTCGAAATTTCCGGAGCCCTCCACGATGGCGTCTCTCATAATCATAGCGTGGTTTTGAGACGTTAAACCCGACAAATCAATCAATGGATGAAATCCTGGCCCCGAATATTTTTCAGAAATCACCCATATATTTGAGATATGGAAAAAATATTCTTTTAAGTGGTAGTGTTTGCTAACAATGTGTTTGAACTAACCCTCTTCCCTACTCAACACACTTACATCTTTCCCTGCCCCGGCCCGTGTGGTATTAAACTCTGCCAGTGCATCCTAGCTGCTGCCCGAGAAGAGCTTGAGACCCCTGTTCTACAGTGACAAAGTTTATTATAATTACCAAAATAACCTAATTGGTTCAAATGCTACTGGAAAGAAATATTAGGTTTGACTTATGTAATGCTGTTGCTGTTTTTCACAATCGTTGTGGTCATCAGCTGGGAAGTCAGATGTTGTATGACAAAAACAGCTTTGTTGCTTTGCTAGTTCAGCAGAGTATCGTCGTAGTGATGTGTCTTGGAGCCGCGCCGCGGTGGTCTAGTGGTTTAGGTACTCGGCTGCTGACCTGCAGGTCGTGGGAGGGAATCATGGCTGCTGCGGCTGCATTTTTGATGGCGGCAGAAATGATGTAGGTGTGTGTGCTAAAATTTGGGTGCATGTTAAAGAACTCGAAATTGGTCGAAATGGGTCGAAATTTTCGGAGGCCTCCACTACAAGCATCTCTCATAAACACATGGTTGTTTTGGGACATTACACCCCACATTTAATGAATCATTGTGTCTTGAAACTCTTGATGACTAATTTCTGAGCATAGTGTTAATTTAGGCTAGTTTGCATTTCACGTCATGAACTATTTAGTGCAAAGTTTAAGCTAGTGCAAATTTAAACACAAAGAGCCTTTGTATAGTTCGTTTTCTTTGGTGAATTTTCTGCACCAGAAATGTTCATATACTGATTTCTTTCTGTGAAGTCTAACCTTTTCTTTTTTCTGCTTCTACATTGTTTTAAGCTAAAGCATATTGCAAGAGCAAGTGATTGCTGTTCAGTACACAGTATCTGTGTCTTTTCATTTGTTTTTGTGTATTTTTTAGACAAGTGTTCACATTGCCATATATTGTTTATGCTTGATGGGCATGCAAGTAGTTAGCGATTGGCTCTTAATTGCTTTCCCTTCATGATGCAGGCCCTCACTCTACTTTTCTCCTGGCTGCCAGCTGCGTGATTACTCACACGGGTTAGGTTATTCCAGTCTGCGCAATCATCAACCTACAATAGCTGATGGCTGACGTCGACAGGATACGATTCTAGAATGCACCGGATCACCTGGCAAGACTTTATGTGAACCTTTCTGCGACATTTTCTATAATGTTTCAGTGACTTCACTCATTCAAGTTAAGGCCAGTAATGCTCATTTGATATGTATTTGGAAAAGTCATTCTATCTTTAACGACCCTCACAAACAAATAGACATTCTGGTTCACTTTATCAAGGACTTAACTAGTCTGTCCTCTAGTCATAATGAACTATACATGATAAGATCACCTCTTAATGTTTTAAAACTCTGGCAGCATAAAGTGTACCTGATTGGAAAACGCTTGTATTTTGACATTAGTACACTGTTGGCCTTTATTAAAAAAACCTAGAGTGAGTGGTTTGAGCTCCTCAGTAGCTCTGTACAACTCAATCAAGAGAAAGCTAAAGAAAGCACGTCCACCTTAAGCAGCATTACCAGTTCAGACTGGAACAGTAGTGTTATCTAGCAACACTTGTCCAATGGGCATGACTTGCTCTTTTATTTCCCAGTAGAAGATTCGAAAACCACAGTCGCTTTTTTCATTTGTCAGTTTATAGCACTGTAAATACCCACCGCAGAGCGCAGTTCGTGCCACATGCACGTCTGTTTTCTTTCACAGTGTACACACTTTTATTCCTGTGTTTGCAAAATCATTACATGCGGTGATAACTTGATCAGCGTTAGTCATTTACAAGTACAACACACTTTTTGTTTATACTAGTAAAACATGTTGTTTATATAATGCGTTGCATCATAAAAACAAAATAATAGGGTAGTAGCTCTTCGGCATCGTCACATCCTCTTTTCTAATAATATTTCCCAGCATTTCTTTTTTGAGCATTTTAGGCTTGGATTTTACGACCGACAACATTGGGTGTTTCTCTTGATGATGATGATGATGATGTGTGGTGTTTTATGGCGCAAGGGCCAATTGATGACCAAAGAGCGCCATTTCAATGAGTATAGAGATGCGGACAATGATATGTTGCGTGGCTGTATAGGGGCCTTAAAATTACTCGCGATAATGCGGGTAAAAACATAAGTATTAAAGACATGACAGTGGCGTGATATGCATATTAAAAAGGGTGACAAAGGTTTTGATAATAAAAACATGTAAAAATATTTGGCACTAGCACACTTGCCTCATCAGTGCCCTTGTGTCCAAGGGCTGCGAGGCAAGTGCTTTTAAATGTAATCACAGCAGCAGCGACCTCTCTTGAGAGGTCACGCTACGCAATGCCTGGGTATAATACATGGTAAAAATTAACATCTCTTAAAAAAGCTAACAATGATTTATGGGTGAAAAGTGGTTCCCTACCGACAAACATTGCAGGGTGTAAAGGTATATGTTGTCGGTAGGGTAATGGGAAGTGTTGTCTTCTTAGAGTGTCTAACTGTTTACATTGGATTAAAACGTGAAGAACTGTTAAAGCCTCACCACATTTATCACACAATGGTGGATCACCACCGGATAAAAGATGTGTGTGTGTCGTGTATGTGTGCCCTATCCTGAGTCTTGTTAGTGTTACCTCTGTTAGACGTGATTTTGATACTGGTGGCCAATGGCCAAGGTGTGGCTTGATAACGTGTAGTTTGTTTTGTGTGTCTGTATCCCACTTGCTCTGCCAGTAGTCCCTGAGGTTTAGTTTGAGAGACGGCTTAAGATCAAGGGCCGGGATTGATATGGATGTAATGGCGGTGCTCTCATGGACGGATGCAGCGAGCTGATCCGCCCTCACGTTGCCTTGGATCTCACGGTGCCCTGGCACCCAGCACACTACAACATGTTGTTTGTGCGTGTAGAGTGTGCACAAAATGGAGTAAAGTGAGACAAGGACTGGGTTTTTTTTGTTTTTTAAGACTGTGCAGAGCCGTTACCACACTGAGGGAGTCTGTAAAAATTACTGCTTTTTGTATTTGTAATTGTTTGATGTGCTTAGCTGCCACCAGTATTGCGTAAGCTTCCGCTGTGAAGATACTTGTGCGTGGATGTAGAGGGCCAGCATCCGAAAAGGATGGGCCGACAGCAGCGTAGGACACAGAGGAGTTACTCTTGGAGGCATCTGTGAAGAACTCAGGACATGTGTATTTGTGTTGAAGTTCCAGAAAGTATGTTCGGATATGGGCAATAGGTGCATGTTTTGTAACCTCTAGGAAAGACACATCGCAGTCTATAGTCTGCCACTGCCACGGTGGCGGGTATGCTACAGGAGCCATTAAACTGTGTTCAAGTGACACTTCAGTTTCTTCAGCTAGACACTTCAGGCGAATTGAGAAGGGCTGCCTCATCGAAGGCCTGTTTTGAAACAGAGTTGAGCTCGACAAATCATTAATTGTAGAGTATGAGGGGTGCTTCTTGTCTGCTTTCACCTTAAGGAAATAAACAAAGGACATGTAAGTTCTCTGCAGATGAAGCGACCACTCATTTGACTCAACATAAAGGCTTTCTACGGGGCTGGTGCGAAAAGCACCCGTAGAAAGGCGGATGCCCAAATGGTGCACGGGGTCAAGCATATTCAAGGCACTTTGAGTGGCAGACTGATAGACAACGGCCCCATAATCTAAGCGGGTATGAATAAGGCTTCTATAGAGGTTCCTGAGGCATTGCCTATCACTACCCCACGTAGTACATGACAACACTTTTATAACATTCATGGCTTTTAAACATTTTGTTTTTAAATACTTGATGTGCGGTACGAAGGTCAACTTGTTGTCCAAGATTAAGCCTAAGAATTTATGCTCGGCTTTGACGGACAGACGTTGCCCGTTCAGCCGAATGTCAGGTTCCGAGTGCATGCCTCTTTTTCGAGAGAACAAAACACACGTGCTTTTTTGTGGGTTAAGTCGAAATCCGTTTTCGTCTGCCCATTTGGAGACCTTATTTAAACCCATCTGAACCTGCCGCTCACACATGGCTAAGTTGCATGACTTGAAGCCAAGCTGAACGTCGTCGACATATGTACAATAGAACAACATGCGGGGAATGGACAAGTGCAAAGAATTCATTTTGATGATAAAAAGTGTGCAACTAAGCACACCACCTTGTGGCACGCCTGTTTCCTGGACAAATGTTTGGGAGAGCACACTGCCTAGACGGACACGGAATGTCCGGTTTGACAGGTAACTTTCGAATATATGAAACATTCTTCCGCGCACACCAAGGTGGGACAGGTCTCTTAGAATTCCGAAACGCCGTGTTGTATCATACGCCTTTTCGATATCGAGAAACAGAGAGAGAAAATATTGTTTATGGACGAAGGCGTCTCTTATCTGTGCCTCGATACGAACGAGGTGGTCTGTGGTGGATCTACTTTCTCGAAACCCGCACTGAAATGGGTCGAGCAAATTGTTTGTTTCAAGAATATGTAGAAGTCGGCAGTTTATCATTTTTTCGAATACTTTGCACAAGCAGCTTGTAAGTGCAATAGGCCTATAACTTGAAGCTAAAGAAGGGTCCTTGCCCTCTTTCAAAATGGGAATAATAATAGCCTCTTTCAGGAGGTAGGGATAGTGCCAGAAAACCAGATAGCATTGTATAAACAAAGTAAGGTTTTTCGTGTTTCGACTGGTAGATTTTTTAACATTTCATACACCACACGGTCAGAACCTGGGGCAGAAGTACTGCAGGAGTTTAGAGATGTTCGGAGCTCAGCTAGACTGAAAGCTTGGTTATATGCCTCGTATCTAGTGGATTTATGTTCTAGTTTCTGCTTTTCTATTCTTGTTCTGTATTTTTGGAAAGTGTCAGTATAGTGGGACGACCTGGATACCCGTTCAAATTGTGCACCGTGGAAGTTTGCCTGATCTTCCAAGGTATCACCCTGAGTGTTTACGAGTGGAAGTGTGTGTACTTGTTTTCCTGCTATCCTACCGACCATGTTCCAGACTTTAGCCTCCTGTGTGTATGAAGTGATCCCTGACAAAAACTTCTGCCAGCTTTCTCTTCTGGCCTGCCGACGCGCTCTCCTGCCTTGAGACTTTATTTTCTTAAAGCTCTCAAGGTTTTCCGCTGTCGGCGAGTTGCGCAGCAACCTCCATGCCCTGTTCTGTTCCTTTCGCGCATTACAACACTCTGTGTTCCACCATGGGACGTGTCGCTTGCCGGGCTGTCCAGATGTTTGTGGGATGCATTTGGCTGCTATGTTATTAAGGAGAGCTGTGAAGTACTGCACAGCTTCATCTATGCTTAGCGTACATATGTCAGTCCAAGATAAGTGAGCTTTGTTATGAAACTGTTTCCAGTCGGCTTTGTGTATAAGCCATTTGGGAACTCGTGGAGGATATTCGTATGATGTTTGTGTACTCAAAACGACAGGAAAATGGTCGCTTCCATAGGGATTATTTAGAACTTTCCATTGGAGTAATGGTACAAGTGATGGAGATGCGATGCTGAGATCTATGGAAGAGTAGGTTTTGTTGGCAAGGTTATAATATGTTGCCGCTTTCCTATTCAAGAGACAGGCGCCTGAGGAAAAAAGGAACCGTTCAATGAGACGACCTCGTGCGTCGCAGCGAGAATCACCCCATAGACTGCTATGAGCATTCAGGTCACCAAGGACCAGATAAGGTTCGGGTAGTTGGTCTATTAAGGACTCGAATTCTCGTTTTCCAAGACGGTGGTGTGGGGGTATGTACAGAGAGCAGATGGTGACGAGCTTGTTGAAAAGAACTGCTCGAACAGCCACTGCCTGTAGTGTTGTTTGCAGTGGTAAATGTGTGCATGCTACTTTTTGATTAACAATAATGGCTACACCGCCGGATGATGCCGCAGCATCATCTCTGTCCTTTCGGAAGAGAACATACCGACGCGAAAAATTCGTGTTTTTAGATTTTAAATGAGTTTCCTGTACACACAGCACTTTCGGCGAATGTTTGCAAAAGAGCTCTTGAACATCATCGAGGTTTCTGAGGAGTCCTCTGACGTTCCAATGTATTATTTGTGTTGCCATATTGGAGGTAACGTAGTGCTGTGTGTAAGGAACAATGGGTGTGTCTGCTTCTTAAGCTAAGCGTTAAGACTCAAAGAACAGGGCCGTCGCTGGGCCCCGTTATTGGCTTTTTATTTCGTTTGGCGCGCTCCAGGGAGCTACGCGGATCTTTCTGCACCAGGGGTGCCGTGGTGTCCATTGCCTCCTCAGAGGCACTGCATGCCCGCATTTGCGAGCTGATGTTTTGGGCTTGGGACCTCGCCTGGTGAGACGAGGCCTTCATATCGGCCGACCCTGGGGTCTCCTTCACCTCGGGGGGCGAAACCTTCGGTCCTCTTGGGCTAGAGGTCGAAGGAACCTCCTTTGGTGCTGGGACACCCTGGCCGCTGCAAGAGCTTGCAGCGGCCTTGGTTGTCACCGTGGGGACGAGTGGCAGGGCAGCCTTGGCTGTTCCCGCCGTGGGTGGGGGCATTGACGACCGCCTGGGCACACTGTGTCTGGCATGGGCAGTTGCCGCAGGCCGTTGTAGTGCTGCCGCCTGTTGCACTACATCGGAAAACGATGGTTTGTTTGTGAAAAGCCCAGATACTTGTTGACGGGCTTCTCGGAAAGTAATGTTTTGTGTGATTTTGATTGTACCAATTTCTTTTTCCTTTTTCCGTGTTGGACAGGTTCGGGAGTATGCGGGATGGGCACCATCGCAGTTTGCGCAGTGGGCCCCATCCTCCACCTTACACTCGTCTGTAGCGTGTCCTGTGGTGGCACACTTTCCGCAGGTGAGTTGGCCGCGGCAACTCTGAAAGCCGTGACCAAAACGCTGGCATTTGAAGCAACGTCGTGGGTTGGGAATGTAAGGTCTCACATTCAACTTCAAGTATCTTGTTTCGAGATGTTCAGGCAGGGTGCTGGTGCAAAATGTCACAATTATGTGTTTTGTTGGGATTTCCTTCTTATCACGCCTAATTTTGATTCTTTGTACTTGTGTCACCTGCTGGTCCTTCCAGCCCTCGAGGAGCTCACCTTCAGTCAGGTCAAGCAAGTCTTGATCAGGTACAACGCCTCGGGAAGTGTTGAGTGAGCGGTTTGGTGTAATTGAGATAGGTATGTTTCCAAACGATTCTAGTTTTGAGAGGTTTTCGTACTGGCTCTGACTTTTTACCTCGAGGAGGAGATTCCCACTGGCCATTCTTGTAGCCTGGTAACCTGGTCCAAGTGTAGTGGTGAGGCATTTGGAAACAACGAAAGGCGAAATAGTTCTGGCGTTCTTTTCAGCGGTTTCACAATGGATTACATGGTAGCGGGGAAAGGTTTCTTTCGGTTTGCTGAAATACTTGCAAAAGTTTTCGGTGCGCCCTCTCTTCGGGAGAGGACGATCATGCAATGGAGGGAGAGAAGAAAAAGCCATAAACTAAATGTGAGTTCGGCAGCCATGCCAGCCGCCCACCATGGAGCCCAACACGGGGACGTGAGAAGTCCTAAATATATATGAGGCTTGTCAACGTCAGCTGTACACAGCCGCTATAACCAAATGTATTGTGCCCAAGACAGAGCACATACACAAGGTTAACCCTTGCCGCCAGGAAAAATCGGAAGTAAATGGAAGGGAGAAGAAGACAGGATAGATTTAAAGACGAGAAAAGACTAAGATGTAGAGAGAAAGAGAAATAGGAAAAGGCGACTACCGATTTCCCCTGGGTGGGTCAGCCCAGGGGTGCCGTCTACGTGAAGCCGGGGCCAAAGGGGTGTGTTGCCTCTGCCGGGGGGCCTTAAAGGTCCAATCACCCAGCGTCAGCTCAACCCCCAGGATCCCCTTTTCCCCGGACATGGCAAAGCCACGTACGGCTAGGCGTGGGAGGGAGTAGAAACTCCCCCGTTAGCTCGGGTCCGTGGTGTCGCTACACACCAAATGCCTGCTTTAACAGGCGCCCCTGCGGGGGGGTGTTTCTCTTTTGTATTAATATTTCCCAGTATTTGTTTTTTGTACATTTTAAGACTAGGATTGTATGAAGAACAATTTTGGGTGTTTCGATTGTTTTAAAGACACAGTGTACATAGTGTAGAAAGAAACTACACAGCTTACATTGTTTAAAAAAAATTGGAGCTATTTGTTTGGTTTATAGTATAAGTTAATTATTTTTTACCATATTTTCAAACCACTACCATTTGTAATGTCTTTCATCCTGTAACCATGTGATCTAAATAAAAAGTAGGTGATTTTTATCGGCAAGCGTCTCACTACTTCTTCACCTTTACATTCAGACACGTTATCTGCTGCTGTGGCTGTAGAACATGTTCTCATGATTTCTTTAATATTACCTGCATGTAAAAAATTTTGCCCACAACACATCATGTAGTAATATTGCTTACATAGAGCAAAACTGCAGGTTTTGTACTTTGATAAATAGGTGCAGGTTGTCCTACACCTACAGTTTTAACTTTGAAAACAAATTGCTGCGGAGCCTTACTGGCATCTGCAGCGGTGCCGACTTTCCACAGAAACCACACCGCTGTGGTCTAACATTTCTGTAGCTTGGCTGTTCTAAGTAGGTTCTTCTTACGCATGTATAAGTGTGTCTAATTAAGAAACACATCTAGAACACAATGCTGTTGTTCCTAGGAAGTATATATTTGTGAGGTGTTTCACCACCTTGACAGTCAGTTTTTTTTTTTGCCAGGACGAGAGCTGCGCCGTGGCTTTCATAACAGGAAATATAGTGTGCCTGGTCATTGCAACATACACACGCTAATTCAGCCTGCAGCTCTGCAAATAAAAGTACTACATACAAACACATGTTCACTTATTGTTGGTATGGTTTATTAAGAGTAACGCTATATATTGTGATGCTCCAACGAAAGTTCAAGATGCATATCTCGTACACTGCAAGCTTTTGACCAAAAAACAGCTGTATGTACTTTTTCCCACCGTGTTACAGCTTTTGTTTTCGGGCCAGAAACTACATATGGCAGTTTCCTCAACAGGTCCACATGTCTTGTAATAATAATGCACATATAGTAGAATTCCTGCTCACGCGGCGTGAAAGTCAACATGTCGCACAGCAATGTTGATGCCACAAAGCTGGCATGTGGCGAAAACATTACCTTAAAGTTGAAAATGTGATTTCAAACGTTGCCGTATCATCTTGAACGTTACAAGCAACGTTATCATCTGATCAAAAAAGAGGACGTTAAGCGCTTTTAGGCAACGTTGATGACTGACATCTGGACGCTTTAATTCGAAGTTGAGATAACATTCTGTACTTGGGCAGCAATGTGGGCTTCACGTTGCTGGATGTGGCGAAAACATTACCTTAATGTTGAAAATGTGATTCCAAACGTTGCCATATCATCCTGAACGTTACAAGCATTGTTATCATGTGATCGAATAAGAGGACGTTAGGCGCATTTAGGCAACGTTGCTGACTGACGTCTGGGCGTTTTCATTCAACGTCGGGATAACATTCTGTGTTACTTGGGTTAGAGTGCCTCGAGCGTGCAGCAGAGGCGAGCGAGCGCATCAAGTCACGTCACACGTGAGACATGAGCGCCATGCGGCAGTTTTCTTGGAAAACGAAGCGCATGGCTCTGAGTCGGGTGTGCGCGCTCGCCTCAGAGGTGATAAGGTGTATAACGCAAGGCGACGGGTAGGTGCCACCACTGTGTCGTCTTAGCAAAGCGTTGGAAAAACGTGCCCTTTCGTGCAAGCGTTGCCTGGTCAGCGCAACGTGATGAACGCTACGGACCTTATAATTACTTATGTATGTCTTTTGTTGTAAGCGACAGACATACAGATTATTGACCTGTTGTTACGGTGCCTCAGATATGCGTAATAATTGATTCTAATTGACAATCGCACAAGGGTGAAATCTTGAGCAACATTGGTGGGCGCTGTGGATGGGGTCAGCCGTTTTAAGAACCCGGTGCCGTTGAGAGTGGACGAACAGACAAATGAACAGACAGACAGATAGACAGACAGACAGACAGACAGACAGACAGACAGGCAGGCAGGCAGGCAGGCAGGCAGGCAGGCAGGCAGGCAGGCAGGCAGGCAGGCAGGCAGGCAAGGCAAGGCAAGGCAAGGCAAGGCAAGGCAGGCAGGCAGGCAGCCCAATTTTTTTGCATCAAATGTCCCCAAGACTATTGTCTTTAAAAGCTACATGCCACAGCTTGACTGGTCTCTTCACCCAGTGAAAAAAAAAATCTAAGTCACAAAAAACAAGATATTACATGCACAGAAAAGCGGCCATACAAAAAGAACGTTCATGTGGCCCATGACAGCAGTTATTAAAATAGGAACTCTGAAATACGTACAAGACGATTCATTACAAAGCAATCTATAAACGAACGAAACAAAGTATAACCCTAACAGAATCGACCCAACATTCATAGGAAACACAATCAGCACATCTAATTTAATATATCAGTTGCAGACAATATACGCAGATTAGCAATACCTAACTTCCAATTGTTCGTCACACTTGCAAGATGGTAGTGTCGCGCTTCCAAGCCTTTATTATTGCGAGGACGTGGTACATGCAAGTTTCGGTATACCGAGCCACTCCACTGGCATGATGAGGCCTACGTAAAAGCTTACTTTCTGAGTGTAATTCTGATTTAAAAGTTGACAGAAGCTGGTATTCGTAGTAACTATCCAGTATTATTATTGTGTACTTTGCAAATATAAGAGCAGTGTGTGCGTTATAGAATACAACTTCAATACATGACAAAGCATTTCTGTAATACGACCTAGTAATTTATAGGTGCTTTAGAGCCTGTAGACCACACAAGATGACAGTAATGTAAATGGGATGAAAATAGCAATGTATAATAACTGTGTTTTTCATCACAGGTATTCTGACATTGACCTAAAACTTTAAAAATTCTGAAACTAATTTGCTCCCATGCCATGTGTTCGTGAAAATGGGCGCCGAGGTTTTTATTGTTTAGAAAAGATTAATTTAGACGGTATTAGGTATTAACTTGTGAAAAGTTTTGAATGATTTTGATTTCACACTGAACCAGTACAGCCTTACTTTTAAAGCAAATAATATGTAGACAGTTTGCCACAGTCCAGGCATACATATTATTGAACATTTCATTTGCAGAAACAATGAGGTCATTAGCAGTTTCTTGAAAATATATATACTTGTATCGTCCGCATAGATAACATATCCCACAGAGCGGTCAACACGTACAATATTGTGAAGTGAGAAGCCTCCTAAACTAAAGATCAAACAACCTTCTTGGAAACATCTGATTGCCAACAAACACACAAGTGAAAGTTCATTTTTTATTGCTCCAGACGAACACGCGTGCAATCAGCGAACCCTCGATCATATCGGGGGGTGGTGCAGTCAAATCGGGGTTCAGTACAACAGTGTTCGGATTAGCACACAGGCCGTCGACTTTCTAAAAGCACCCCCGCACTTAAGAAAATACACGAAAACATGACGAAAACACTAGTTTAATACAACATGTAAAGAGAAAACAGGGCGGGGCAGTTCTAGTAAAGTTTTGCAAGGTCGAATCCGCCGGATACCTACAACATCCTAATTCTTCCGGGACCATGTTTCTGCGTACCTACATCTTTTTTTTTTGCCTTTAGCAGTGACATAACTTCTTCGAAATTTCCAACAAGAAGGAGCAGCTGTAGTACAACGCGAACATAATCATGCACAATTACCCCACAGTGGCAGGGACTGTACTACTAATTTCAACAGACGAGTGCCTGGTGTGAACCCGGATAATACGCTTTTCACCTGCACAAGCAGCAGTCGAGGTTGTTTAGCGCAGTTCGTCGTAGCGGTACTGCATTGTCCAGTTGCGCAAGCAGTAGGGCCGCCAAGCTTTTTAACTTCCTTAAGGGACGTCCCCGTAGCTACATGGGTGCGAATTCCTTTAAAGTAGTGGGTTGTTAGCCGGGTCCAGTCAAATTATTGCTTATGCGGGCTTCGGGCAAACTTCAAATGACGTGAGCATGCCATGTTGGTGGCATTTTTAGACATCTCAGTCACATTTTTACCTCATCTTGGCCATAGACTAGTTCGCTGCAAGGTGAATTGTTAGGGTGCATTAGATAGTGAAAATATCAGCGTGTAATAGCATACTTAACACTAGGAAACTGTGCTAGACTTCTATTGAGCAAAAAATTCAAACACATTGTTTGGTAGCACTGCTCGACTAGCGCTACCTCCACAGATTGCGCGCTGCTTATACCGTACATTCCCCAAGTAGCGCGACCTGCATCAATCCGCGACGAAATAAATACGTCATAGAAAATTTTTCGTTGGGTGAGTTGGGGGCACGTTTATAATCGATTTTTAGGAGCGAGAAAACAACATCACTAAAGAGGACGCGGGAAAGCTGTTAGTGGCGCACTGAACCACGTACTCTGTTATGAATGCGTTATTCCCATTCTTGAAAATATGTATCAGCGAGTAGACAAGCGGCGCTTCCACATTGGGCGTATGGTGAGTGCTCAGCTTGCATAACGCTGGTCTCGCCAAGCTGAGTGCGAGGGAAAGACCGGAGAAAGGCGAGAGACATCCACGATATCTTAGACACGCTGAGGCACTATTTGCTCATTGCAGTGACACAATCCATCACAGTGATACTTTGACTAACCAGTCGCAATTTCCAATATAAGAGTTGCAAGCAAAAAGGTCTACGTTCATTCGAATGCAAAACTCATAGGACACACTAAAGGGAAGAAGGCTTGGCTACTGCGAATATTTTTTTAATAAAGCTCTAAATGAGTTCTCTATATAGCTGATTTTTACAACGTCGAAAAGGCCCTGAATTTCACTCGGGGGAAGCACTTTATTGTTCGAAGTGAGATGGGGTTGCCTTAGAACGCGTTGTCATAAAGTGAGAACCTTTCCACAATGAACAATGTACATTCTGAGCACTCTTAAAGAAGGCAATGCTGCTTAGTAAGTTTAAAGTAGTAAATTGTTCTCTCAACATTAACTACCTGAATAGTAACTGCAGGTAGCGGACCACACATATTTACTACCTCTGGTTGCTTCTAAGGTAATAAACGTCTGTGTTCTACCACCTGCAGTTACTACTCAGGTAGTGAATCCAGAAGAATATTTAAGTAGGTGTGATCAGGGTTTCAAATAGACAACTCATATTCAAGCTTCGTACAAACAAAGACTACCATGCTAATTTGTTGACTGATGAGGGGGGCGGGGTTATGAGTAAAATTTTAAATGCGAAGCATTTCTTAGCGAACTTCGGCGTCTTTGAGCGTATCTATCTATCTATCTATCTATCTATCTATCTATCTATCTATCTATCTATCTATCTATCTATCTATCTATCTATCTATCTATCTATCTATCTATCTATATATCTATCTATCTATCTATCTATCTATCTATCTATCTATCTATCTATCTATCTATCAATCTATCTATATAGCCGCCTACGACTTTTAGCTCTCTTAGCCGTTACAATAATGGTATCGATACCAAACTTGGTATGGCATAACAGGACTGTATGGTGAACATATATGACCATTCATAGCATGAAAAACAGGATATGTATGTCATGAATGTCATAAATTACAATTCAGGCTCCTGCTACTCTTGCGGAGGTTCCGTTCACATGACATGTTGCAAAAGTGGTATGGTATGACATGATTGCATGGTGTACACAAGCGACAGATCCTAACATAAAAATCGTGGCACACGTGTCATGTAACAACATGACTACATGCCACGCTCAAGAAGCACTCGCGGCTGTTTCGCTAGCGTTACATATGCCAAACTTGGTATTACGGTACGTGAAGGGATGACGAAGGTATGTGACTGTTGCAAACTTGATAATCGTGGTATGCGTGTCATGTGAGAACATGATTACATGCCGCGGTCAAGGCACGAAAACATTTTCACGTGACGCAGTGCGCGTGCTCGCTGGCGTTCATTTCGTCGCCTCACGCCGGCGTTGCCACGCCAGGCGCGTGTCCTGCCGTATACTTGAAGGCACGTGACGCGCTGCATTGCTTTGACGCATGCGCATTTCAGCCCGTCCAACGTCCCTCCGTCACGAAAAGAGGGAGAGGCAGTGTTGTCCTGGTAATGCATCGGCGCGAAATGCGGCATGTCGCATCGCCGACGGACGCTGGTCGCGCCGGTCACGCCTGGCGTCAGACTATAGAGTGCTCGTGTTTGGCTAACGTAGCGTCGCTGTGCCCAGCGTGCGCGCGCGTCAACGCTACATTAGAGTACATTTTGGCCTTTCATGATGTGCTCACGGCCATTTCGCTAGTTCCACAAATACTACTTTTGGTATCATGGTGCGTGAATATATTACGAAGGTAAACGACACATCCAAACATGATAATCATGACACAGAAGTCACATAAAGCATCATTTACCTCCACCTGGTTGCGTAGTGCTGATTCTAAAGTGACATAACAACCTTCCTGATTCGTGCTTCGCATATAATCAATTCCAACTGTATGTGGCATCTGCAAATTTTTTTAACGTAGCCACGTTTGTCGATGCATCAGCTCTGAGTGGGTGATATGACCCGACTGCAAAAGAGTGTGACAAAATTTGACATATAATGTACGGACCACCCGCCGAGTCGGATGACCTATGTGTCTCGCGCTTCACAACATATTGCATGGGTGGCCTTGGTAAGGTATCATTTGTGTGTCCTTCCAGTATTGTCCCCCATTTTGTAAGTCCTGGCACAAACTCCACAATATGCTCTCATAATTCGCAGGGGTACGTACCTCCTGTTTTAAGATCGCATTCCCCTAGATATAGTAGGACATAAAACAGCTTGAATGCTCAACAAAAGTGAAACTCTCCGAAGGACCCTCAAGCACCATCGCATCAGAGTCTACAAGAAAGTGTGCGATAAGTAGACTGGCCAACCTCTCATTTTTATTCACGTAATGCTGAAAATGACGATTCCGTAAGTGTCAGAACGTCTATTCTTGTTTTTTTACTAATTTTCTACTTTAAATGAAGCAACAATTTTCTAATTCAGAAGAAAAAAAAACGACGGACGAAAGAGGAGCGCTACGAATCTTCTTTTCGGAAAGCTGAAGGACAAGGTACCAGTAGAATGGCAAGGAGTAAGCTATAGCGTCTCTCCTAACGTTCGAGATCTTCAAAAACAAGCGTCTAAAGCTCACGTGCAGAGGAATTGACCATTGGTCATGTTGGGAATAGTAAAGCATCTTTGAGAAGGGCAGCGCATGGAATCAGTACACAATAACTCAACGCCACAAAACGCTTTTTCACAGCTAACTATATTGGCTAAACGCACACTATTTGGAGCATCATCAAGTGACGCATGCTCGTGCATCACTGGTTGCCAAAAAAGGTGCCTGCTGCTGTATAGAATATTAACGGCCAGAGAAACAGTGGTGACGTGCCAACTTCTTGCTATAAGGTGAAACGATTGAGGAAACGATTGATTTTTGGATCAATAAGTAATGAGCTAGTGTCACTGGTTCATGGTTTAAAAAGTGTGCGTTCTTTCCAATTAAGTTCATTGTGAAGGTCCAGTGTGCTGTGCTATACTATTTCTTCTTTTGAAATATGCATACTACTCAAGTGGTGAAAATGGAACGGCAAGCGTGCAGTTGTATGATGCTAACGTAATGCACAAAACAGTAATATTCTCCTTCTTTTCATTTTTTTGCCACGTAAGAAAGATCTCTATCTTCATACGGACGCTCCAGTCGTGAGGGGTGGGTCTGCAAGGTTGGTGATATTTTCCGCCAAATTCTTTATAGTGGAAGTAACGTACCTCACCAGGCGGGAACGACGGCCACGGAAGTTGTTGGCCTTTGTAGCACGTTTAGCGTAATCGTTGGACAAATTACAAATAAATGCAGTGTGTTTAACGACAGCGCGGAAACTCTTCGTTGCTTGATTTTTTTGCCAAGACTCTTGATCTCCACGTACTATGCAGCCCTAATTGTTAACATCTACCCAGTTACGTCTGCAAGCGAACATTCAGGATCCTGCTTTATTGGCGGGTAATCCGTTCAGAACAATCGGCAATGAGTACGCTACACTCCTGCTTCGTGTTCACATGAAAATTGGGCGTAATATATGAGGGTATTTCATTAGCAAATGCGAAAACGAATAAATTCTGGCAAATGAAGCCGTGATATCTTTAACGACCACGCCATATGTTTAGCACAAATGTTCTCACAAGTCGATACAGTTCTTTCATTCTCACTTCTACCCCCTTCCAGAAAAATTTCACAATTATTGACTATAAAGAGGAGGTTGTTTTGAATAATATCGTGTTCCTACCTATAAAGAGAATCTATTTCAGTTCCTCACTTTGTCAACGCGTTTTTACTGACACGAAAAAGCATGGGTAAAGAAATAGAACATATAGGAAAAATTTTATTTTGTTTACAGCAAATATATTGTGCCCGTAGCAGTTAGTATCAGATATTCGCACTACAATTAGCATGCCTACTTTCAGTTTCACGTTGGTATTGTTTATTTTTCAATAATGGATTCACACAGAGTACTACAAGTAAAGAACCATAGTTTCAGATATTGCGCCATATGCAATTTTAATGAGGTTATACATATCGTAAAAAAAAGATATTCTCGCTTGTATTGGTCAGTGAAAAAAAAGCAAAAAGAGAACTACGCAAAACGATTTGCTTACTGGTGTCAATTAAAGAGTTGATTTGATTTGTGGGGTTTAACGTCCCAAAACCACAATATGATTATGAGCGATGCCGTAGTGGAGGGCTCCGGAAGTTCGGACCACCTGGGGTTCTTTAACATGCGTCCAAATCTGAGCACACGGGTCTACAACATTTCCGCCTCGATCAGAAATGCAGCCCCCACAGCCGGGATTCGATCGCGCGACCTGCGGGTCAGCAGCCGAGTACCTTAGCCACTAGACCACCGCGGCGGGGCTCAATTACGGAGTTAAGTAGACCAATAGCGAGCTTTGGCAATAGAGCGCCAATGCTTAGCTAGGAACAATGACTGAATGAATTATCATGTTGCAATGACCTACGAGGCGTTTATATTCCAAATCATCTTCCTTTTATCGGTATAGCCCATATAACTGCAATATTGCGAATATACTATAAATAAAGAAAGAAACACTGCCTTTGTCCAAGTTAGAAGAAATCAAATGCAGGAAATAAATGCGGTCGCCAAAGTCGTGAGCTTTGGAAGGAGAAATGGGTTTGGCGTTAGTACAAACGAAGCATTCTGTAAATGGAAAACAAAAAAGGTTATGCCTACATAGTTGAACTAAGACGATAAGAAAGTAAGCTTCCCACAGAACGCACAGTCTCTTGAAATTTCTTGTGTGGTTAGCATTTTTTCTTATTTATTATTTTCTTATTTATTATTTTTCTCCTTTCAGCGGGTTAACTTCTGTGAGATGTTTTCAGCTGCAGATTCGCTCAATTCCTTTTTGGAGGCTGTAGAGCAGCACACATGTCTACCGACTCTTCCAAATATAGCGCGCGCTACTCGGCCGAGCAGCAAGAGAGCGCTGAGTGCCTCGAAATTGCTCGGTCTCCCAAGTGGACACCGATTCTCTTTCCAGCATTTGCGAAATTGTTCACAAGAATGCTTGTTCGAACGACTTCCGATAAAAAAGACGAAGTGTAGGATATCAAGCCCTCTTTATATCGAGAAGCCAGTGTTGTGACTCCTATCTCCGAAGAAAGGCTGGTGATATATGTCTCTCTAAATAGTCGTCGAGTACACTTGCTTTAAAGCTGCTGTGTTTTGGACATCTTTACTTTGTCTATCAAGGACTTAAACAGATAGGCGCCTTTTCCTATGTGTGAGTTTTTTAGAAATTGCTGCACGCATCATGCACTGTCATGTACCATCTAATGGCGCTACGTATATCCGCAAGCTGCAATTTAATTTCCCTGATTTGGTTTTATAGTAGGTGAATAAGACTTGCTAAACTTTGCACGCAGTGAATGCGCTCTGCTTGCCATGAGGAGCATGCGACATACGCAATCTGCCGCTCCTTTCTCTCATTATTGTTTACACGTGAATTTTTAGCCGGCAGCGCTGACGCACATGCAATCACGTGTATTCCAGTGCTTGTAATTGCTATAAGGAGATATGACATGCACACTGGTTACGACACCGTAAATCCCATCTGACTGAGGTCTTCTCAGATCGCCATTAGCTCAATACAGGGTCATGACTGTAGTGAATTATTTGTGTGAAAACTAAAACAAAATGGCGTAAAGTCCAAACTGAAAGCGATGGAACACTGGGAAGGGGCGAAGCGCGTATAGGCGAGCATTTATGGCTCCACTCGGTGCCGTCTCAGGAGGGGCAAAGGACACCGTACGCTTTTAGTTTAACCACTCACTGCACACTGCGTTCGACTGAAAAAATATCCCCCACTGGCACTACAATGCACATCAAGATCCGGTGCCGATAGAGTTGGAAATACCCGTAAGTGGTTATAAAGCGCAATCAGTCGATTTTTTCCAATCTAGAAACTCGCTAGTCGACGCGGTATGCGTCAAATTTGTCTCTCGCAGGCGAGGTCACATTATCGTTCCCGGCGAGCTGGTCATTCAGCGTTCAACATAGAAAGAGCGTTTCCACGGCCAACGCGCACATTTGACTCTCTCTCTCACCAAAGGCGAGCGATGAGGCAGGGGCGCACCCTCTTGTACTCAGCAAATACACCGTCAGAAGAGGAGTGCACGCCGACAGGCCGAGACCTTAAAGGGACACTAAAGTCAAATAACGATATACGTCAGAGTGAAAGCCCAGTGTATAACAACATCTAAAACGGCAATGTTATCAACAACGGTGCCTTACTTAAAGAGAGATTAAGGCAAATGCACAAGAACACAAGCGCCGCAGTAGAATATTATCAAAACAATCTCGATGACATCAGACAAATTGCCTGCAATTAAACACTAGTAATTGATCTAACTGCACTAAAGAGAGAACCTTCCGTGCGTCAACAGGCGCAATTAGTGCTTCTTGTTCGTTTCTGTTTGAATCATGAAAAAAAATCTGCCGGACGTTACTTTAGGCAATGGCGCGAGTGGATCAAAAATTCAATTTTCGCGTGGTTACTCCGAACTGGTAGTGCCATCTAGTAGGAGCAGTTGAAACAAAAGTGTCTGCAATCTCGACGCCAATCGCGGGTAATTGATCAATGGCCGTTGTTGCTGCTGTGGCTCTCCCTGCTATCGGTATGATGCTATTAGCGCAGCAAAGCCGGGCAACGTGGCGCACGGCAACAGTGACGTGAGACGTTCCGGTCGATCCACTTCTTCAGGCGGGTAATTTGAAGTGCGCTAACCCGATGCGGAGCAATCGAACGTGATTTTATTTGAAAATAGACCCTTCCATGGAACAAAAGTAACACTACGAGGTTTCTAGACCGCCATTTCGACAATCAACGTCGACCTAATAGTTGGCTGTAGTGTCCCTTTAAGGGGTTAAGAGACAAAAACTTTGGCCTCGCATTTTTCTGCTGAAATGTGTTGCTCGGGGCCTGTAAGTCATGACACGACACATCGTTTGCTACAGCTTGGTACAGATAATTAATTAGATGCCCATCAGTATTGGTCAGTTTCAGTGTCGGTTTGAGAGAGCTCAAAAAACTGTGTGCGACTGTCTCCACCTTGCTTGTGCAGCTCCTGACCACGTCAGAACACAGGACTGTGGCACAATTTCGCATGGTCCACATGAATAATAACTTTCGAATAGGAAACGGGACCGCAATGTCGCCAAACACAAAACCTTCTAAGCGTGTGCCATTGGCGGCGCTCTCGCAACTAGCCGCTGAGAAGTGCAGACTGCGGGAACAAACGCTGCAAACAAAAAGGGCGTCAATTTATGACGTCATCATAAATTGTTTTTTTGACTGCAGCGTCGTCACGTGGGGGAAGTAGTGCGTCCACAAAGGGTCTCTTCGAGGGTGTCAATGCACGATGGAGTTGAGGGCTCACGCAAACTTCAATTTTTTTAATGCCTTCTAATCTATATTCGCAATATATTTTTTGCATATGATACGCGAATGTTCCTGGGAATCAACCCCGCAAGCTGTCTCGCCATAAAATTTTGTGTCAGCGTCCTTTTAGGATTATCATAATCATCATCATTGTCATCATCATCATCATCATCATCATCAGCAGCAGCAGCAGCAGCAGCCTGCCAGTCCACTGTGGGACAAAGGCCTCTCCCACGTTTCGCCAGTGTACTCGGTCCTGTGCTAGCTGTTGCCATTTTAAACTCACAAACTTCGTAATCTCATCTGCTCATATAACATTCTGTCTCCCCCTAACCCACTTGCCTTTTCTAAAAATCCAGTTAGTTACCATAATGACCGGCGGTTATCCTGTCTACACACTACATGCCCGGCCCATGTCAATTGCCTCTTCTTGATTTCAACTTTGATATTGTGAGGAACCGGTTTATTCGGCCAGGCTCGAGCTCAATCACGCCGGTGATGATATTTTTAGATGAAGAAGATGTACAGGTGATGATGATTACAAAGAGAATAAAGAGTCATTCGCTTGTCGCGCTCACACTAATTCCCCCGCGCGGTGAAAGCGGCCGCCTGGTCGCTTGACAGTATTATGAAATGCGTCGCGCATAAGGCTTTCAACGAGATACGTGCACTATCTCTGTTCCTCGGCAACGATGATCAGGACTAGCGCTAAGAGGAGAAACGTGGTAATTGACAGGAGATGTCTGTTCGACCACCGTGTATGACCCAATGAAGCGACTGATGAATTTGTCGCATAGGCCAGGGACGCGTAGTGGAGTCCACAGAAGAACTTCGTCACCAAAAGAAAAACTCACAACACGGCGAGACGAGTCGTAGCGAGATTTTCGAGTGTCTTGAGAGAGGCTGGTGTTAACACGGGCCTGGTGACGGCAGTTTGCGAGACGAGATAGGAATTCTTCAGAAAAAGGAGCCGCTGAGGGTGCAGGGGCCGAAAGGAAAGAGACATTCAGAGCGAAACTCGGCGAGCGACCATGGACGAGAAAAAATAGAGAAAAGCCGGTAGTGCATTGAGCAGCCGTATTATAGGCGAATGTCACGAAGGGTAGAATTGTGTCCCAGTTCGTGTGGTTGGGGTGAATGTACATGGCGATCATGTCCGATGGGGTCCGATGAAACCGTTCAGTCAATCCGTTGGTCTGCGGGTGGTGGCTAGAAGTGGTCTTGTGAACAGTGTTCGAGGCACGCAAAACTTGCTCGAACGTAAACATTTTGACAGCAATCTGTCTGGCTGGGTAGAAAAGTTTAGAAAATTGAAATTGCTCCAGCCACAGTTCAAATAGAGTCCGACGTTTCGAGACCGACTCGGTCCCTTCCTCAGGGGGTGACTGTCTTGGTCATGGAAGTGTCGTCGCGTCGTGTTCTCTCACCACGGCTCCGGCTTTCCCTTTCCACCACGTTTCGGAGACCGTGAACGTACACCGAAGGCATTGTTCCCAGCGAGCGGTTCACGTTGGCAGGCGTATGCTGAATGTGCCAAGACTCGAGCAAGAGCCTCTTTCCCAAATTCCGGAAGGGACCGAGCCGGTCTCGAAACGTCGGACTCTATTTGAACTGTGGCTGGAGCAATTTCAATTTTCAAAACTTGCTCGACAATGGAAGATAAGAAGACTTTGCCACGATCACTGAGGAGAATGCGTGGAGCTCCAAGGGACCGAGTCGGTCTCGAAACGTCGAACTCTATTTGAACTGTGGCAATTTCAATTTTCTAAACTTTTCTACCCAGCCAGACAGATTGCTGTCAAAATGTTTACGTTTAAGTCATTACGCAGTGACTTCGGTCAGGAAGCAGCACTCCTCGCAAAGCGGTACGTGAACGTAGCTCGCAGCGTCACGACCTACCGCAACCATCTCGACTTCACGAGGACCTGTCGGGAGAGGAACGTGATACCACGAAGCCTTCAGCTCAAGCGCCTGGTGCACACGGCGGAGGGCAACAAGATCATCGCACAAGCTGAACGGCGGCTACTAAACGCCCGAATCCATGAGTGCCACAGCGTCATCAAGAAGAAGGAATTAGACCTGTTCTTTCTACGACGGCAACTTCAACATCGACTGCCCGACATCTTTCCGTCACTGGAGGAGTTCGCACGAAATGTGGCTGCAACAACTGCGCAGAAACAACAAGCGACCCACAATAGTAAGCTTGCGACGCTTCAAGGAGAAAAACACCACTACAGTCCTGACAACGAGAATTTCGTCGTCAATCTGTCCTCCAAACAACTCTCCCCGACAGAGCACAGCGTGCTGGCAAAGGGACACAACTTCAACACGACCACGACACGTCCGTCACTGCCGAAGATCATCGCGGCTATGGAGGAAGGCATAAGGCGACTCGACAGCGGCATTCGGGAGAACGTGCGTCTCAAGGCTATCGGCGTACTATCAAAAATAGGAAAGCGCCGTGAGCACAACCTGTCGAGAGAGGAGTGTAAGGCGATCCATGCGCTCCGAAATGATGATAAGGTTGTCATCCTCCCGGCCGACAAAGGGAACGCAATGGTCCTGCTCGACAGGGAGGCATACAACGACAAGGTGCGAGACCTGCTGGACAGTCCGGCCTACGAAAAGCTGACGAAGGACCCCACACCAAGTGTCCAAAGGGAAATGAACAAGCTCCTGGCGGATATCTTTAAAGCGCACCCGAAGGCGAGAAACACATACCTCCAGCTCATCTGCCGGAACGGTTCTGCACCAGGATTTTACGGGCTTCCCAAGACCCACAAGCCCACAGTTCCGCTCCGTCCTATCGTGGATTTTACAACATCTCCACTCCGGGCGCTGTCCAAGTATCTCCACCGGACTCTCGCGCCGCTCGTGGGGAAAACACCGACCCACATACGCGACGCCAGCCACTTCTTGGAGCGCATGAGAGATGTGACCGTGAGCAGCGATGAGTGCTTCGTCTCGTTCGACGTCGTGTCCCTGTTCACCAGTGTGCCCGTAGCACTAGCGGTATCTAGCGCACGAGCAGCGTTGAACCAAGACGAGCTCTTGGATGAAAGAACCTGCCTGGGCGTCGGCGAACTGTGTCGCCTACTGGAATACTGCCTCAAGGGGACGTATTTCAGCGTCAACGGGAGCTTATACAGACAAGCCAGCGGGACCGCGATGGGAGCGGCGATCTCCGTTACGGCTGCGAACCTCACAATGGAACACATAGAAGAGACGGCACTGGGCTCCTTTATTGACAGGCCGAAAGTATTTGTGAGGTACGTGGATGACTGTTTTTGCATAATAAAGAAGGCAGCAGTAGACAGCTTCCTCGAACATCTAAACTCCATCGACCAAGCGATACAGTTCACGGTGGAACGAGAGCGAGACGGGGCGCTTCCGTTTCTCGATGTTTTAGTAAGACGACAAGGCGAGCGCATGACCTTTTCGGTGTATAGAAAGCCAACTCACACCGGCAGGTATTTGCATTTTGCGTCCTGTCATCCAACTGCCCACAAAGCTTCAGTGGTTTCGGCACTCCTTTCACGTGCACGAGTAATCTGCACGTCGGAGGGTGAGAGGAAGAAAGAAGAAAAGAGGATTGTCGCCGAGCTACGAAGGAATGGCTACACAGAAGCGTTCATCCGCCGGGCGTCACGCCGTTTGTCGAGACGACAACCACCGCACCGCGGAAAGACACCTGCAAGCGACACACCGCCCGACCCCCTTTCCGCCCTGGCCACACCACCGCACACGAGAAAAACGAAGGCGCCAAACAACCGCGTCGCCATTCCATATGTGCCGGGCATAAGTGAACAGCTCTCGAGAGTCCTAGGAAAAGCCGGGGTCACGGTAATCCACAAACCTGTTTCGACGCTCGCTCGCTTGCTACCGCGGCCGAAAGACCGACCTCCGAGGGAGCTACACCCGGGCGTTGTCTACAAAGTGTCGTGTTCTGGGTGTCCAGCCTGCTACATAGACGAGAGCAAGTGTTTCCCGGAAAGAATGCGCCAACACAAGAACGACGTCAGGAAGATGGAAGTGCAACGTAGCGCTCTGGCGGAGCACTGCGAGAAGCACGACCATAAAATTGACTTAGACGGCGCTTCTGTTATTGAAACAGAACGGAATTTGGGAAAGAGGCTCTTGCTCGAGTCTTGGCACATTCAGCATACGCCTGCCAACGTGAACCGCTCGCTGGGAACAATGCCTTCGGTGTACGTTCACGGTCTGCGAAACGGGGTGGAAAGGGAAAGCCGGAGCCGTGGTGAGAGAACACGACGCGACGACACTTCCATGACCAAGACAGTCACCCCCTGAGGAAGGGACCGAGCCGGTCTCGAAACGTCGGACTCTATTTGAACTGTGGCTGGAGCAATTTCAATTTTCAAAACTTGCTCGACAATGGAAGATAAGAAGACTTTGCCACGATCACTGAGGAGAATGCGTGGAGCTCCATGACGCAAAAAGATGTGGCGAAGAAAGAAATCGGCGATCTCAGTGGCAGTCCCAGATGGTATAGAAGCTGTTTCTGCGTAGCGAGTAAGGTGGTCGACTGCCGTGACAATCCAGCGATTCCCATTGGATGATATAGGAAGAGGGCCATACAAGTCGATTCCAACGACTTCAAAAGGTGAGGCGGGACAAGGAAGAGGTTGCATTAAGCCAGCCGGAGCAGTTTTCGCTCGTTTTCGCCGTTGGCAATGGACACAGGAGGCGACGTACTTAGCGACGGCTGAAGAGAGGCCAGGCCAAAAACAACGACTTCGTATTTTCTCGTAAGTCTTGTGGTAGCCTAGATGAGCAGCGGTTGGATCATCATGAAAGGCTTCCAGAACTTCACGTTGCAGAGAACGTGGGATGACGAGTACCCACTTGTTGCCATCGATGTGGTAAACGTAGCGACATAAAGCATCACCGACAAGCTTAAATTGTTTAAGTTGTCGACGGAGTCTGGCGTTTGGAGGAGTAGTAGAGCCGGTCAAGCGGTCAACAATGGTGCGGCAGTATGGGTCGACACGTTGTTGTGAAACAAGGACGGATAGGGTGGCAGGTGATGAACTTAGCGCTGCGATTGGAGAGGTGCTGTTGTTTTGGAGTATCGTTGGTGAATTGCTTCCGCTGGGCAAAGGACAGCGCGATAGAGCATCAGCATCTTGATGCTTCTTCCCAGATCTGTAGGTGACATCGAAATCATACTCCTGTAAGCGAAGCACCCAGCGACCAAGGCGACCCGATAAGTTTTTCAGCGATGAAAGCCAGCATAGGGCGTTATGGTCGGTCACGACGGCAAAATGACGGCCGTGAAGATATGGTCGGAATCATTGCACTGCCCAAACAACAGCAAGGCACTCCTGCTCTGTGATAGTGTAGTTCTTTTCTGGAGCGGTAAAAGCACGACTTGCGTAAGCAACGACGCGTTCGCGTCAGTTTTTGTCACGCTGCAAGAGTACCGCACCGAGACCATGACTACTTGCGTCGGTGTGAAGGATGGTGAGTGCGGTGGAATCGAAGTGGCACAGTACCGGATCCGCTGTGAGGGCTTGCTTCAATGCCGTGAAAGCGCTTTCGCAGTCTTCAGACCAAATGAAGGGGACGTTCTTTGCGAGGAGTTGATGGAGCGGAGACGCAAGTTCCGCGAAACCACGTATGAAGCGCCGGAAGTAAGAAGATAACCCAAGAAAGCTGCGCAGGTCCTTCTGACGTAGTGGACGAGGAAAATCGAGGACAGCGGCAAGCTTCTCGGGGTCGGGCCGAATTCCTTCTTTGCTGACAAGGTGGCCGAGAACCTTGATTGTTTTGCTAGCAAAGGTACATTTTTTGGTGTTAAGCTGTAGACCAGCTTTTGCAAGGCATGTGAGGACTTCATCAAGACGTTGTAGATGCTGCGAGAACGTGGATGAAAACACTACTATGTCATCGAGATAGCACAGACATGTTTTCCATTTCAATCCACGCAATACGCCGTCTATCATGCGTTCGAAGGTGGCGGGCGCATTACAGAGTCCAAAAGGCATCACATTGAACTCTTACAACCCATCTGGCGTTGAAAAGGCGGTCTTCTCTTTATCAGACTCCGACATTGGTATCTGCCAGTAGCCTGACCTAAGGTCGAGGCTGGAAAAATACTCTGCGCCCTGTAATGAATCCAGTGCATCGTCGATCCGAGGGAGGGGATAAACATCCTGTCGCGTTATTTTGTTTAGCGCACGGTAATCGACGCAGAAACGCACTGTCCCATCTTTCTTTTGAACGAGAACAACTGGGGATGACCAGGGACTCGAGGAAGGACGTGTGATGTTGCGTCGTAGCATGTCTGAGACGTTTTCCTCGATGATCTTGCGTTCTGTCTGAGACACGCGATATGGACGCCGATGTAAAATACGAGAGCCGTCAGTCTTGATGCTGTGAGTAGCGGTGGTAGTCATGCTGAGGGCGGGCGAGTTCACGTCAAATAGAGAACGGTGTCTATTTAACAGGGCGAGCAAATCTTCAGTTTCATCAGGTGTTAAGTCATTGCTTATTGTCGCCGACACAGGTGTGGCAGAGGCATTAAATGGCAATGATTGCGACTTCGGAACATCGTTGTGGTTGTTGTTCGAAAGAGTAACAATCGCAACAGGCTCACTGTCGACCGCGCAAGATACTGTTCAGCCACAGGGGAGCAGTACACACTCGGGCGTTTGATTTATGGCGGTTAGGTACGTACACCCATCGAAGAAGCGAATAAGCCCCAGTGTGATCACAATGCCCCTACGTAGGGTATGACCGTAAGGGAGAATTAGTACGTCGCCATCCACAATGTCGGTGCAATTAACACTTATAATTTCTTCGATGTATGGCCGAAGTACATAATCTGACTTGGTGACAAGGCGGATGCGTCCATCTTGTTCAAGCGGAGAAGAGTCAGTGGCGTTTAGATGCAGGAGGCGCTGATCACATGATATGAAAGCGGACGCAGAAGACAAGAAATCCCACCCAAGAATGAGAGCGTGGGTGCACTCACGAAATACCGCGAAAACAATGTGATGACGAATGCCTTCTATGCAGACACGAACGGTACACTGTGCAAGTGGACGAATGAGAGCGTTTGTCGCCGCACGTAGAGGTGGGCCGCCATAAGGTGTGGTGACTTTTCGAAGGCGGGAACAAAAGTCAGCACGAATAATCGAAACGGCAGCGCCAGTGTCTACAAGAGCCTCAACACGTAGACCTTCTACAAACACTACTATCAAATTCGATCGCCGCTCTGGAGGAATTGTTAGCTGTCCAAGGGATGCAGTTTCCCCTCCTAAAACTGCATCGGGGAGATTTCCACGTGGGCGTTCGTGGAATGGGAGGCGGGCCGTAGAGGCGACACTGAACGGCGACCTGGCGAAGGCGACCTGCGGCGAGACGTACGGGAATTCCCAGGCATGTCCGTATGGTAAATAGGTGACGGTGAACGGTAATAAGACGATCGGGGGGGGGGGGGGTGGCCGTAAGTAGTTCATGGTGGGACGGAAGCTTCGATGTTCTTCGGGAGCGTAGCCGCGTTGCTCGTCTTGTTGGCGCCTTCGACAAAACCGAGCGATATGTCCTCGATAGCCGCAGTAGTAACAGGTTGGGCGAGGTGGGCGCTGAAGTGCGTAGTAAGTAAGGTGGTGCACGCACTGGCGGTGATAACGAAGCCACAGGCGTAAGGTCTGCTGTTGTAGGCACAGAAACGGTGGGTGCGGCAGAGAGCGCGGCAACTTCGGCGTACGTGCGCGTCTGGCGCACGCAGGGACTGTTGGAACACGTCGCACGCGATGCGGAGGCGATCTCTTGTTTAATCAGGTCTCGCAAGATATGTTTTTCAGAAGGTGAAGTAACTTCCGCAGCACAGGAAGAGCAGCGCCCGTGCAGCTCTTCACGAATGATGTTGCGAATAAGCGCACGCATGTCGAGGGGTGCAGGCAAAGGAACGTCGGTGGCATCGTAGCAAAGGCGAAGACACTGAAGCTCGTCAAGTCGCTGACAGATGGTTATCACGTCCTGGGTGGTGGCAGGATTTTGCGTGGCGAGGGCGTTAAAGGCGACGGTGTTAATGCCTTTAATAATGTGGCGTATTTGGTCGTTTTGAGACATGCCGGTGTTAACGCGCTTGCACAGTGCAAGGACATCCTCAATATAAGAGGTGTAAGATTCACCCGGCAGCTGCGTGCGTTGAGCGAGTTTCTTCTTTGCTGCCTCAGTGCGAACTGCAGGGGCACCAAATACCTGACGAATTTGCTGCTCGAAAGTGTCCCAGTCGGGAAGATCTGGGTGGTGGTTCCAGAACCAAGTTTTCGCAACATCGGACAAGTAAAATGGGACGCTGCGCAACTTGTGTGGATTGTCCCACCTGTTCAAATCGCTGACGAGGTCGTAGTTCTTGATCCAGTCTTCGACATCATCGCCCGGAAAACACAGGTGGATCACGCAGGCGAGTGTTGTTGGGCGGAGTGGGTGGCGGTGGCTGCAGTAGGACGGCGACGTTGGATGGGCCAGGTTTTTCTTGGGCCGCCATGGCAAGGCGTTGTACGCGACGACCCGAGCGCAGCTCCAGCGAGAACGGGCGAGAGGACTTGAGGGAACGAAAAGCACAGTCCACCACTTGTGAGGAACCGGTTTATTCGGCCAGGCTCGAGCTCAATCACGCCGGTGATGATATTCTTAGATGAAGAAGATGTACAGGTGATGATGATTACAAAGAGAATAAAGAGTCGTTCGCTTGTCGCGCTCACAATATTCTTAACCCCGGTTTGTTCCCTGATCCACTCTGCTCTCTTCTTGTCTCTTATGGTTGCACCTAAAATTTTGCTTTCCTTGGCTTGCTGCGAGGTCCTCAATTTAAGATGCCCTTTTGTAAGATGATTCAGCCCTAAAAACATAAATACATGAGGGTGGGAAAAATTGGGAGAACCTGCCTGCTTAACTGCCTGCTTAGCTGGCAAAGGACGTCGCCAGCAGAGAGGCTTTTTTAATAGACACTTTGTCAAACATGGACGCCGCCTGGTAGCGATTTCAAGAAACAAAAGCTTTTCTAGAACAACGAGTCACTGGTAGGTGGCAGCACCATGTCGTTTTAGCAAAACGTAAAAAACATGCGCTTTTGTGTTCATAGCGCCGCATTGTCCGCGCAGCGTGATAAGCGCTGAGGGTCTTCGGAAGCTCTCAACTATGCAAATATTAAATAGGTACACCACATAATACTTGCGTGTTGATGCATACTTTATTATGCGTGTTACTTGATTTTTGATTCACAATGTTCAGAAGTGTAGCAACCAGCACATAAAGATGGCTGAAAGTTGTGAAGGTGCTTTTACCGGGTGGATGAATCGAGCGACAGACAGGCACCATCGAAATTTCTGCGTCGAAGTATTCCAAAGAAGTATTTAAAAGCAAGACCTTAAGTCCTCTGGGCTACAGAGCAAGGAGTTTCGCAAGGAACAGCAGATCGTGCCAGATTTTACGAAACTTTCCCTACTCTCCGCAATGACTGCGGAAGCTGCTACCAACGGCCAATCCTGTTATGCGGGTGGGAAGAGCGTACTGCGGCCACCTCTACCGGAGACTGGCCTGGATAGGCGAAAGCGGTGGTTGCGGACTCACCTGCGAACGGGTAGTGTGTGGCCGACGCAATGCATGTACTCTACGGGCCACTACTTACTGCGTACGTGCCCCTGACGCAGTGGCCAAGAAACACTGGAGCACATCATTTTCCCCTGCCCAGAGATAGTCAATGGACGATGCTTGATAAGAGCCGCTATCGCCGGCTCAGACTCCCTGCGACAACTCCGAAGGACTTCTTTTTTCCGGAATGTCTAATGCAGCCTCAAGTTTGCCGTTACTTGCAGGTTTCACCCTTTTTACCACACCCTAAAACTTAGTGTTTAACATCAGCGCTGACAAGGCACGATCATTTCTAGCCTCGCAATCCTGTGTGACTTCACTTTTTTTTGCTTCCTTATTCTCGATTGAACTGAGTCACGCCCCCCCCCCTCCAAGGTTTCATACACTTCATCAAGCATACATACACATTTGAAGAGGGGCTGCTGAATCAATTTCACGTGGTGCATACAAAACGGAAATCCATGGGTGTTGAGTATTCCTTCTAGACATTTCCAATTTACCATTGTTAAGTGGTACTTTCTCTTAACTACCATAACTCACCGACAAATTTATCACAATCCTTCACCTCCTAACCTCTGACTCACTTGCTCAATTCCGTGATGAACGGCTGTTGCCCATCAGCCCACCATCTGCGATGTTCTGACGCCGTGTAGCTCTTGCCGATTGTGCCCCGTCCTTGGACTCGTTTGAAAGGGTACCCAATATTTCACATCTCTTCCTTCCATCACTGCTTCAGAGTGAGTTCTCCCTCTTCTATATCTTTATTTAATTGTTTTTATCCTCCTTCTTCCAATTCTGACAAGGCACTGCACCGTGTCACCAATTAGGCAGACAGGAATTATGTGCATTTTTGCTTTCTTCAAGAACCACTACTACTTCTGGCCTCACTTTTTAAATGCGAAGCATTTTTTAGCGAACTTCGGTGACTTTGCGCGTATCTATCTATCTATCTATCTATTATATCTATCTATCTATCTATCTATCTATCTATCTATCTATCTAACTATCTATCTATCTTTTTATCTCTCTATCTATCTTTCAACTATCTATCATCTAGCTATTTATCTGTCTATCTATCTATCCATGTATCTAACTATCTATCTATCTATCTATCTATCTATCTATCTATCTATCTGTCTTTCTATCTATCTATCTATCTAGCCACCCTCGACGTTTAGCTCTCCTGGCCGTTTCGATAATGATATTAATACCAAACTTGGTATGGCATAACATGACTGTATGGAGAACGTATTTGACTAGTCATAACATAAAAAATATGACATGGATGTCATTAATGTCATGATTCAAATTCCATGGCCCTGCAACTCTTGCTGTGGTTTCGTTCATATGACATGTTGCAAAACTAGTATGGTATGACATGATTGCAAGGCAAACACAAGCGACAGACCCTAACATGAAAATCATGACAAGCGTGTCAAACGCCAGTGAGCGCATTATGAGTGTGACAAGCCACAATCATGATGCGCTCACGGGCGTTCAATTCTCTAGCGTCACATATACCAAATCTGGTATTGAGGTACGTGAATGAATGACGAAGGTATGTGACTGGTGCAAACATGGTAATCATGAGATGCGTGTCATGTAACAATATGACTACCTGCCACGCTCATGTTGCGCTGGTGGCCATTTCCCTAGCTTCACTTATACCGAATTTGATATTACAGGATGTGATTGAAAGACGACGGTATGATAATGGTGCAAACATGATGAACTTGAGATGCGCGTCATTTAACAACATGACAACATGCTACGCTCATGATGCGCTCGTAGCCGTTTCGATAGCTTCACATGTACGAAACTTGGTATTACGTGGCGCGAAGGGACGGCTTAGGTAAATGACACATTCAAATATGATAATCGTGACATTCGTGTCATGTAAGAAGATGACGGCATGCCACACTCATGATGCGCTCGCGGTCGTTTCGAAAGCTTCACATACGCCAAGTTTGATATTACGTGACGCCAATGGATGACGAAGGTATGTGAATGGTGCAAACATGATAATCATGAGATGCGTGTCGTGTGAGAGGATGACAACATGTCACCGTCAAGGCCCCAATACCTTTCGACGCGATGCGGTGCGCGTACTCACCGGCACTCATTTCGTTGGGTCATCCGGGCGTTGCCACGCCAGGTGTCGTTTCTGCCATATACTCGCATGTGCACGCCTTGCAGCGTTGCTTTGACGAATGCACGTTTGAGCGCATCCGGCGTCCCTCCGTCATGAAAAGAGGGAAGCGCAGTGTTGTCTGGGTAACGCATCGGTGCGAAATGCAGCATGTCACATTTCGAGACGGTTGCCGTCAGAACACGCCGAGGAATGCTTGTCGTGCCTGGTGTCAGACTGTAGAGTGCTCGCATTTCGCTAGCGTAGCGTCGCTGTCCCCAGCGTGCGCGTGCGTCAACGCTACAATAGAGTATGTTAGGCTCGTCATGATACGCTCGTGGCGGTTTGGCCACCACGAGCGTATCATGAACGTATCATGATATACCAAACGTGGTGTTACGTGACGTCAATGTGTATGACTGGTGCAAACACAATAATCTTGACACCCGTGGCATGACAGAACGCGACAACATACCACGCTCATAGCGTGCTCCCGGCTGTTTCGTTATCTTCACACATACTAAATTCGTTATCACGTGACGTGAAATGGTGACGAAAGTAAACAACCCATCTAAACATGATAATCTTGACACGAAAGTCATGTACGGCATCATTTACCTCCACCTCATAACGTTATGCTGATTTTAAAGTGACATATCAACCTTTCTTATTCGAGCTTCGCATATCATCGATTCCCACTGTACGTGGAATCTTCCTTTTTTTCTTGTTTTTTTCTTTTTTTGCAGTTACCCATTGAATGACCTGACCCAAGCTCTCAAGTGCGCAACATTTCACCCAGTCTTTCTCCCCTTTACTTTTCTATATTTTCACGAGTCTGAATACAACCACAGGCGTGCTGTTGGCATGATCCGACCGCTCATCGACTGCCGGGGCGGCAGTGCCGCCGCCCACCTAGCAATTGATTGATTGATATGTGGGGTTCAACGTTCCCAAACCATCATATGATTATGGGAGACGCCATAATGGAGGGCTCCGCGAATTGTAACCACCTGGGGTTCTCTAACGTGCACTCACATCTGAGCACACGGGCCTACAACACTTTCGCCTCCATCGAAAATGCAGCCGCCGCCGCAGGGATACGATCCCGCAACTTGCAGGTCAGTAGCCGAGTACCCTAGCCAGTATACCACCGTGATGGGGCAGCCCATGTAGCAGTGGCGATTAGAAAACCCATTTAAGCCGGGCACCAGCCACAAGACCGATACGAAGACACCCATCAGCCCATCCGCATTCGTGGCCTTGGAGCTTCCAAATTTTGCAGAGGAAACAGATAAATGGCAACTGTATCTCGTTGAGATTGATACCTTCTTTGAAGCTAATTAGATGACTGAAGACGCAAAGAAAAGGGCTTTGTTGGTTGGTGGCAGCGCTAGGATTGAAGACCACTGAAATGCTTTGCCGCAGAATGACACCACGGAATCTGAGCTCACTGTACTATCAATAGGTTGTATCAACGCTCACCGAGCATTAGGATTCGTCCCCGAAGGAGATATCAGAAAGCTTCAAGTTCTTTCACTGAAACCAACAAGGGCAGTGCGTGCAGGTGTTTATCGCCGAGATTCGCAAGCTATAGTTCGTAACTGCAAATTCTATTCAATGTTAGCGCGAATGCTGAATGATCGCATTGTTTGTGGAGTGCAGTCGAAAAACTTACAGAAGCAACCATTGACCAAAAAAGACTTGACGCTGGCAGAAGCAGAAGCATTAGCTCTAGCAGCCGTAAACGCGGAGGTAGGATCTCGAGAGATAAACGGGCAAGGTGACACCGTCGGGATGTTCAGCGTGAAGCATAACAGGCAACCCGCATTCAGCCGGAAAGAATCGAGCAGCTCATCGCAGCACTGCAGCTGCTGTGGCAAGCAGGGACATCAAGCCAGGCATTGCACATTATGACGGTGCAGGTATTACAAAGGGGGGCGTCGAGGTCACTTGGCATGAGTATGCACACAGACGGCCACCACCTACAGAACCTTCGCGATAACAAAGTGTTCAGCGTAAAGTCAATACAACGACTATAATACACTACAAATATGGTCAGTGAAAAGAAAAGGAAGCCTGGTTCTACCCCCCACGCGAACAGGTTACATGGAACGCAGTGCCATTGGATATGATAATCAACACAAGTTCACCCGTACGCGTGGTGTGTAAAGCGATGTACTAAGCCCATCGTCATAAGTGGCTACTGCTGCATAAAATACATTAGCTTTCTCATGCTATCTTCGGAAGATACCAGTGCAGGGTATTGTCAAAACGCAAGCTTCATATAAGTCTCGACCAGTTGACTGTGATCTCGTTGTGTTGGGCTGCGAAGTCCCTAGCTTTTGCGGCCGTGAGCTGTTACAAATTCTCGAGACCTGAGGGGCACCACTTCTTCTCATCTTGTCACTCAGATCAGACGGGAAGCTGGAGAGTCTGGTAGCTGCACCCGTCATGCAACAGCAAACAGACCTTTTTGTGGAAGGCCTGGGAGCCATCAAGGTGCGACCAGCAAGGATTCATACAAAGGACCGAGCAACCCCAAGGTTCTATAAGACAAGCGAAATTTCTTTCGGTTTGCCAGACAAAGTATTCACTGAGGTAGATTGACCCGTGACCGAAGGCATTATTTCGCCAGTTTCCTGTTCAGAGTGGGCAACACCGGTGGTGCCAGTGCTGAAATGTGACGGAATAGTCCGCATCTGTGGCAATTTCAAAGTTACTCTAATCCCAATATGTGAAATAGAAAGATATCCTGTGCCCATGGTGAACGACATTTTCACTACGCTTCGTTGAGGGCACCAGTTCAGCATCTTCGATCTACGAGGTTCTTACAACAAAATTCTTCTAGACGAAGATTCGCGCAAGCTAGCGGTTATAAGCACTAACAAGGGCCTCTTTTTGTTGTAATAGCCTCACCCCAGCGATTTTTCATAGAACCATTGAGCGTGTTCTGCGACGCCTTCCAAGAGTTCAAGCGTACTTGGATGACGTCCTTATAGCAGATGCGAACGATAAGCCAACTGCGAACATTGAAGCAGTCTTGCAGCGGTTCAGGTAATACGGCGTTGGGCTTCGCTCGGACAAGTTCCGAATAGGGGAGGAGTCACTTACGTATCTAGGACACAGAATTGACGCGGCAGGGTTGCACCCTTCAGAGAAGAACATCTAAGCAATTAGGCTGGCACCGACTCCTGGCCATGTCACAGAGCTGCAGTCTTTTTTGGGCATCCTAACTTTCTACATAAATTCTCGCCTAATCTGTCCACGCTCTTGAGTTCCCTATACCGTCTGCTAGAAAAGAAATCGAAATGGTCTTGGGACGAGTGCAAACACGATGCCTTCCGAGAACCGAAAGCCGTTTTGTGTTCGGCAACAGTGCTAATTCACTTTGATCCCACACGAGAGCTGTTTTTGCAGTGTGATGAGTCAGCTACGGTGTAAGAGCGACCTTAATTTACCGAATTTAAAGACAGTATCAGTTCTTTCTTTAGATATAGGACGCTTACTACCGCAGAAAATAATCTTTCATAGATCGAACGTGACTTTGTGCGGATTATGGCGCCCCGCTTTTTTGATATCAATTCCTGGGTAGAGAGTTCACGCTTATCGCTGACCATTAACAATTACGGGATCTCCTATGAGCGGATCGTCAGATGCCGTGCTATGGCCGCTGCTTCTATTCAGCGTTGTGTCGTCATACTTGGGGCCTACTAATACCGACTGAAACATCGACAAGGTAAACCTATGTGCACTGCCGATGCTCTGAGCCGTCTACCATAACTGTTACAGGAAGAAGTGTAGCTGGGTGAGCAAGCCCAACCTCTGGCCCTGGACCAAAGGGATCAGCCGGTCCTGCCGTTGAAGAAACTCCAGGTACTCACAATCGTGGATGAAGTACTGTTCCAGGTTTGCAAATACACTCTGGAAGTTTAGCCGCATAAACTTGAACTAACAAAAAACTAAATAAATTACCGAGTTGTACAAAAAGCGGAATGAGTGGTTAATTCGTGCAGAACTCTTTTACTGGGGTCATGACTTGGTAGTACCAACAACAGCACGCAGGAAGTTGCCAAGGCTACTGCATGAGACCAACCAAGGAGTGGCCACATTGAAGGCAAAGGAAAGATTTTTTTTAGAGGCCAGGTTTGGAGCAAGACTTCAAGCGCATTGCGGAAACCTGCGAAACTCTGTGCAAGCGTTGCCAATGCCTCAAGCGACAGGGCCAGTTAATTTGCCCAAGACGCGTGAAAGGTGGTTGCGTTCGCATGTAGACTATGCGGGACCAATAAAAGTGAAAATGCTACCAATAGTCGTCGACGCACACAAAAAGTAGATTGAGGCACTACCGGTGTCGCAGGCCAACTCGCTTAGCCTTGTCGGGGCTCCCAGGACGATATTTAGCCGTTTAGAAATACCGCGCACAGTGGTTTCTGCCACAGCACGCTATTCACAGCACCAGAGTTCTAGTAGTTCATGCAACAGAATGGCATCGTGCATATTCGAACCCCTCCCTCTTACCCCCAGAAATATAGACTAGCAGAGCGAGCCATGCGCACTATTAAAGACGCCTAAAAAGGGTCCCTGAAATGGTTTTTTTTTCACATTCTGTTTATGATTAGACCACTCCTGCAGCCAATCGGGGGTACGAGAGTTTAATCGAAAAAACCATTAATAATGGAGCTACGATTTCTAAAAAATACCATCCTCCTTCACTCCGTCTTTGACCCTCAACTGCCCTGAACTATTCTTTCGAGCACTCGGGGCTAAGCTCCGCCTTCACGGCGCCTGCGTGACGATGTGGCGTGAGACTGCGTACGCGGAAATCCCAACGCCGATCCGACAGCTGCAGTCTGTGCTGCGTGTTCCACAGCCAATCAGATCAGCTGGAAACAATGACGTCAGTGGGGCACAGCGCGCCGCTTGGTTTATGGGCGGATGAACATGCGTTTGGCTGAGTCGCAGCGATCTGCAGCGTTCTGGAGCTATTCGCAGCTTTAGGGCATCGTAATAAATTACAGTTTACGGACGGCGCTCCAATCGGTCTCTTAATTGCCCTTGAAACTTGGTCTACCAGCCCAATGTGTTTGTAAAAAATTGTCAAAATTATTTCAGAGTCCCTTGAAGAAGACAGGAGGCACTTGCCTGATCACACCACTGGCACGGGTATTGTGCAATTATGCGAACGCACCACACCAAGACGGTCCCTCTCCTTCGGAGAGGCTATTAAAATACCGTCTGCGCACAAGACTGCACATGTCTTTCCCTTCCAGAGTCTTCCCCTCCAATCCTGCGAGTGATTCAGGCTGGAATTTGGAACCGGGAGAGTACGTCTACGTGCGAAATTACGGCGCCGGCGACAAGTGGTACCCTGGTACCGTGAAAGCTGCACGGGGTACTCGCCTCCAGGAGGTAGAAACTGAAGATGGGCTTGTCCGCCGCCATCAAGTTCGGAAGCTGAGCGCAGATGAAACCCCAGCAGCCAAAGACATGTTGAGGCCTTCTACAGCAGGTTTCCCAGAACCGGGACAACAAGACACAACGGCGCCTGCTACATCCCAGAGTGCTTCAGAAGTGCAACCCCAGAAACTACGTCGCTCAACACGAGTCAAGCAACCAATCGTGCGTTTTGGCTACTAAAGGGGAAGAAATTCAGTAACCCATTGAATGACATGACCCAAGCTCTCAAGTGCGCATGTGCGTTATCTTCAAGTGCGCAATCTGTCACCCCTTCCCTCTCCCCTTTACTTTCCTGTATATTCACGAGTGTGAATAAAACCAGAGGTTTGCTGTTGACATTATCCGACTGTCTCATTCACTGGTGGAACGGCATCGCCACCACCCACATAACATTTTTCATAGAACACCTATTTTTTTGGCTAAACTGGTTCGCCACAGTGGCTTCACACTGTCCCCTCCCCTCCTTTCTTCTGTGCCGTTGCCCCCTCTTGCCCCTTTGTTTGTATTAGGGTAAGAGCATACGAGGCCTAGACACATATGCACAAAGGAAATGAGCTACAGCCTTGAAAAAGACAAGTCCTCTTGTTGAAACGTCGGTTTCAGCACACACCTCCTGTGATCAACTTTCTGAATCGTGTTACACAGTGAAACCTAGTATAGAGGGAAAAAATCGGCAAATTCCTCGTACCTTGTGGATCAATATCTTACGAAGCATACGTATAAGGCGACAGTGTCGGGATTATTTTATTGAGCGAAACGTAGGGCATTGGATAAATATATGTTCAAACGCATGCACAGGCATACGTTAACAGTGGCTATTCTGGCTCCTGTTGCGTTGATATAAATGCTCACTCACCTGTGGCACATACCGGCGTACCAAGTCAACGAGACCTAACAGACAAACAGGAAAAGTGAGAACACGTAAATAGAAACAATTGTAGTGGTAATATAAAGAGAGTAAAGGAGACCACTGAGCTAAGAGGGGTATCCCCCGATCACTTTATAAGGCATATATATGAGCATTAAGCGTGGCTTGATGGATGCTATGAGAGTCACCTTTATAACGGCGCGGTGACATGTGTGCCAGCAGGCTCGCAAAAAAAATGAAAGAAATCTTTATTTTATGTGTGCCTTATGTGTTATCTGTTTCGAATAAACTGATCTTAACATAACACAAAACAATGATGTATGTTCTATCTTTGCCTGGCAGAGTGACCTCATTTTTCTACTGTTTCTGACAGGTATTTCTGCTTTTCTACCATCAATATCATAACCGTCTCCTACTTGCTTCTATCGAGGACTTGTTCAGATTGCCATGTCTGTGACTAAAACCAAAAACGTCATGTAGGCTTGTACGCACACTTATGCCTGGGTGGATATCAGCGCTATCAATTAAAACATGTTCCATCATTTACTTAGCTCCCCAACAGCATGTACATTTTTCTTCCTCTTTGTCAAATCTTACTTTATGATGTGTTCGAAGGCAACATATCCTTGCTACAAACAGTAAAACGCTTTCTCTTGAATTATCATAAAGCCTCTACCGCGTTTTTTTGTTCTTGCCCTTTCAGTAGTTCCTGAGAGCCGGCTTCTTTGCCACCGATGTCAATCAATAAATCCTGTTTGCCTCTCTGTCTTTTCGCTTAACCCTCCTTGTTGCCATATCGCCCCACTTCCAGCCGTATATTTACTACTGAGCCTTCTAGCTCTTTTTGTCCAATTTGTGTCCACGCTCTTCCGATACAAATACCTGAACCCTTTTCCAGCCCATATACTATCCTTCATTTTTCTAAACCCCTCTTGAAATGTCATTTTACTCTGCGCTTCTCTTACTTTAAAACCAGTTCATCCCTTATTCCCTTTTACAGCTTCAACGTTGGATGGATGTAACGGCTGTGCCTTTCAAATCAGGAGGTGACTCACGCCACCTAGCCATAAAGTTAAGTACTATCACTGCGTGTTAAAAGATTGAATTTCACTCGCGCCTCGACTGTAGCGACAATCAGTTAGCCTCCTCTTGGTTATTTTACCTGTTTAAAATCTATTTTGCCTGCACTGTCCCTAAACACCAATGGTTTCAAAAATTTGGTTCCATTATCTTCGACAATAGGGTAGAGCCCTTTACAGGTTTAAAATCTATTTTGCCTTCACTGTCTCTAAACACAAATGGGTTCGAAAATTTGTTTCCATTATCGTCGACAATAGGCTGGAGCCCTTTACAGAAGAATATCGAATGTTCAGCCGTTTCCTCTTCCTCTCCACACGCACTACATGTCATGTGAGTGCCTTCGTATTTTGCTTGGTATGTCTTCGTCCGCAATACTTCCGTTCTAGTCTCGAAGAGCAGAGAACTACCCCGAAGATTATCGTAAATCTTTTCTCTTGCAGTTTCCAGCTTAAAAGGGCGGTAGGTCTCCAGTGATAATTTCGTAAGCATTTCCATCTTCTACATGTCCCTCTCTGTTTTCTTCACCTTCTTCTTAACCCATGATTTCTTTGGGCTTAGTATTCTGCTGTTAACTAAATACTTGCTTGACAAATTTCGAGTTCGTTTCCTCGCTTTAGTATTGATTTTCTTCATGTACAAGTAGCCGAAAACATTCCCAGCCCAGCGTTCCTCTTACAATTTTCTCAATCGCTCCTCAACTCTATCTTGCTGCTAGCTTCCCTGCACTCAAACGATAACCATCCCATGTCCCTCTATGCCCCCTGATTTTGGGTATTCCCATGAGCTCCCAAAGCAAGTATACCTATGTCACGTTGTTTAATTTCCAATCTTGCTTGAACTTCTGAATTCATGCACAAGACAGCATTGCCGAACGTCAAACCCGGGACCATGACATCTTTCCAAATCTCTCTCACAATGTCATACCGATTGTAGTTCTACAGTCCCTCATATTTTTACAGCTGCAATCCTGGTGCCCTTAGTCATTACGTATCTTTCGTGCTTCCTTAGATACTTAACCCCGTTATTTATACATACGCCGAAGTATATGTATTCATCTACTATTCCTAGTGGGACTTCCTGTATCTTATGCTCACTGCCATTTTTATCCTAGAAAATAGTGACTGTCAATGCTTCCCTGCTGAACATGAAATTTAACCTATCTCCTTCATTACCACAGATGTCTATGAATCTTTGCAGAAATTTATTGTTGTCAGCTATTATACTATATCATTCGCACACATCATTGCTGGTAATAGCTTTTCAATGTGTTTTTCTCTCTTAGCAAAAAAGAGACTGAAGCTGAGATGACTCCTCTATAATTTGGCTTCTAGTCCCTGGAGATAAAGCGTAAATAACACAGGTGACAAGGGACATCTTTTTTGAAGCCCGCGTTATATCTCTATAGGTTCAGATACCTGTTCTTTCCATTTGATAACTACCTTGTTACTTTTATGAATGTCAATTAGAAGGTTAGATATTCCATCTTCCACATTTGGTGTGTCCAGTATTCCCCACAAGTCTTCTTGAATCACACTATCGTAAGCTCCTTTATTATCTAGAAATGCCAGTCACAGGGCCCTGTGTTCTTTTCGCGCTATTTTGATACACTGCATGAAGGAAAACAGATTGTCTTCGAATTCCTTCGTTAACGGATCCCATTTTGCAGTTCTCCTAGCAACCCCTCATTCTCCACCCATGTCTGTAGTCTTTCCTTTACTATCTGCATCCCCAGCCTGTAAACCACTAGTGTCACTGCTATAGAATGGTAGTTATTTTTATTGGCTTTGTCCTCCTTTTCTTTATAGATCATGTTCATTCTGCTTAGTTTTCACCCATTGGGAGCTTAACCATTCATTTTTAGCTTGCTCTCTGCCTCTCTTAATGTTTGCTTAGGGTTTGTTTCAGGTTTCTTTATTAGCATGATGGCGATGCCGTCAGGGTCAGTTGATGTGCTGTTGGGAACTCTTTTCTCTGCCCGTTCCCACTCTCGTTGTCCCAGTGTAGCCACTGAGCTAATCGGTTTATCCTCATCTGGTACAGTGCGAGCAGTGCTTCCGTGGTGTTCAAACATTTCTGTCATCATTGTTTTTATATATTCCATTGTCTATATTGCCCAATGTATATATAGTCCATCGCCATAGCCTATAGTTCTCATATCTCCCGCTAGAGGCACAACTGAGCTCCCGTCGTTGACTTATAGAGGGATCACAAGATGGCGCGCCGTCACTCAGGAGGCACTCCCTTGTACACAACTCGTCGTGAACACCCAGTAAGCTAAGGCCGTGGCGCGGAGAGCTCGGAATGCAGCAGTGGCGTGTACTAACCACCAAGACTCGCAGTGATAGCTCGATAGCCTTAAGCGGGATCGTCGACCGGAGACACTGCGGTGAGAGCCTAAGAGGCCGAAGACACACATTAGGTCGCGTTTTGCTCTTCAGTACATTTCGTACAGGCGTCCCACCACCATTACGGGCAGTCGTATTGACATCGTGTTATCAAACTTTTCACTACATTGTATATTCTAAGGGCCTCTGGCTTTCCGCAAACCCACTTTAATCACACTGTATCTATTCTTCCAAGGCAGCATTAAAGCGTTCCAAGCTTACTGCCTTCAGGCAGTAAGCCTCGCAACGAGCCCTCGACTTTCGTGTCACGTTATATGACTGCGCAGATCTACAGAAAATCCCCGGTTTACTGAATTTAACCTCAGGAGAAAGCTGCTTCACTATCATTCACTTCGTAGATTTGCGGGAATTTTTTTTACAAAACCATACATATACTTCCTGTAACCTACCTACTCTGAATGTAGGCGCTAATTGCTATAAGTCTATACAGCAAAAGCTTGTTTATTTGCTTTTCACAAAAAAGCAAAACTCACAGTATTGTTGGTTGAGCCTGTGCCAGAAACCAGCCAACATATACCCGTGTCATAGGTTCGTTTACACTCCCACCACAATGAGGTCACTGCCGCAAAAACATTCGCGCCTTTCTCAGGCAAGTGGGATGCACAATAAAATGGGCTTTAAATATGTTGTACGGTATATTTGTCCTTCATATTTCGTTGATGTCAATTAAGTCTCTAGATAAATCTGTCTCGCTCATTATGTCGCCTTCGAGAGTAGGAGTCAGATCTAATTTAAATTTCTATCTCATCAGTACAGCTGCATGTTTGTGTGTTTTCTGTGTTACGTGTTATATTTCTCTCTTTTTCCACTATTTTCTCTACCTCTTTCAATTGCCTCGTTGATTGATATGTGGTGTTTAATATCCCAAAACGACCGTATGATTATGAGAGTCGCCGTATAGAAGGTTCCAGAAATTTTCAGCACCTGTGGTTCTTCAACGTGCACCCAAATCTGAGCACACAGGCCTACATAATTTTCGTCTCAATCGAAAACGCAACAACCACAGCCGAGATTTGATCCTGCAACCTTCGGGTGAGCAACCGAGTACATTAGCCACTAGACCACCGCGACGGGACTTCAATAGCCCTGTTGCGCTATGTATTGTGAACACCAAGCTTCAACAGGTTTTCAGTGCGGGTGCTTACAGGCAAGATGAGAAAAAGCTTGAAGACCTTTCTTATCAGGCAATGAAGCTTACTCCTCTCTGCAACATGCTAATTATGCATGGCCACCTAGTACGGAAGGTGGCAGAGCACAAACACATGTATGATGCGAATGAGATTGTCTTTCTCGATTCCGCGGTGCCTGTTGGTGATCTTCCGGATGAGGCCGAGAGCATTTTCCATCTAAGCAGTGATCTGTCAGAGTGTGGCTCGGTTAGCGTCATTAGACTCGATATAAATGCCATATATTCGGAGCGAGTCCACTCTGGGCCCTGGAGACCCGTCACCAGTGAAAAGCCATATTTGACTTCGAGACGGTCGTTTCCAGTCATGGTGCCCGCCGCCTCATGATGGAACATTTTATCAAAGGACGTGTACATAACTGAACCGACGACAGCCCTAACAAAATGATTGAGATTGCCCCGGCCTGCGCGATGGTTTATGCAGCGGTAAACGCAAATAATCATAAAGCCTTCTATCTCTCCTGCCGTTGCACTGCTATTCGCGTTGATGACAGGAGCCATCGTCGCATTGCCCAATGTCTATATAATCCATCGACATAACCTATAGTTCTCATATCTCCCGCTAGAGGCACAACTGAGCTCCCGTTGTTGACTTAGGTAGCACCATCCATATGGATGGTGCTACCTCGTTTTGGTTGTCACTGTTTGAACCCTTTTGCGTCACGAGTTGGCCGTCCAGAGCAATAAGCACGGAGCACCCAATTGAGAGGGTTAGATCATTAAAAATACATCTAGGTGTTTCTGGACAATACACACTTTAGATTGAACCTGTATTGCACACACATAGCTCTCACGAAGGGTCTTGAGATAGTGCGCCTCTTTAAATGACGCTTGCTTCAACTCACAGGGACCCAAGACTGCGCGCTTTCAATGGATTGATTCTGCCATCTGTAGCATACGCTTCAATTATATGGCATCCTCGCCTAATTGATCTCACCAACATAATAAAGTGGTACGGAATAAAGCTATTTTGTTTATATCTTTACCCTATTTGCGTTAGATAAGTGTTCCTTTAGTAAAAGCAGAACATGGTCTCACCATATTTGCCATGCACAGGCGACTCACTCGGCTATTGTTCTTTCATTCACTTTATCCCAAGAAGTAATCCTTTACCAAATCTCGCATCTTTCGAGCCCGTCATACCTCCACCTAAGTAGATGACAAGCAGAAGGAGGTCCCATATTCACCGGGACCAACAAGTTTCCAAACTCGTCACTAACATCATGCATTATCGTATGGAGGTCCATTTCACAAAATATGGCCGAAATAGCCGATTATTGCATATTTCACTCGATGCTGCAGGAATATTTGTATAACGAAGAACATTGCTAATTTTGTCTGGCTGGCCTCGCTTTATTTACGTTTTTTTCGCTATGTATATTCAATGTTCCTCATCTTTTTCATAGGTGTTCGCACCATCGACCTTTAATTTATTTCCCCATTCACAAATTTGTATTCGCCTCATTTTAAATACGAAGCATTTCTTAGAGAACTTCGGTGAAATTGAGCATATCTATCTATCTATCTATCTATCTATCTATCTATCTATCTATCTATCTATCTATCTATCTATCTATCTATCTATCTATCTATCTATCTATCTATCTATCTATCAACCGCTTACATTTGGGCACTCTCATGGTAACCCCGTTAATGTGACGTTAACCAAAATTATCGAGGGAGGGTAAGATGGTTTGACGAATGTGATGCGCCCTTCAAGACATGAATAATATCACCATCCCGTCACGTACGTCATCAAACACTTCCCGTCAGACAGTGCCACATACCCAGAAGCAGGTATGCACCACTGGTATGCGGGTATGTGCCACAGGTAATTGACACTTAGTATCGACCCAGGAATGACGTGAATACACAGGTACAATTTTAACGCGCGAACGTCAAGAAATACCCGACATCGGTAGCGTCGACCGGAACAATGCAAAGAATAAATGTTAATCTCCTAGCTGGAATCAAACCCAAGCATTCTGCGTGGCAATGAAGCATTTTACCACTGAGCTACGCCAGGTCTCGGAACTACTTTTCAAATAGACGCCGATCTTCGTGAAACGTCAATAGCAGCTGCAGTGCTGCCTACTGAAATTTATAAATATTACATATGTAATTCGTTGATACAGCCCTCACGTCGAGTTAACGTCAATTTTTGTTAGTTGCCATATGCGCTGAAGTTGATTTATGTAGCAGTGCTCAGGGCCACCATTTTCGCGAGAATCAGTGCTTATTATTAGCTTCTGGTGTTTCTAATACGCATGTTCCAGTTGGCATCTTTGCGCAAATGCAAACAACTGTTTATGTAACCATCTGCAACTCTTCAACTTGCGTCTGTGCGTGCAACATCTGTACCTATATTTAGCGTCATTTCATGACGTGTCGCTCAATAAAAAATTGCAACACGGACACCTTCCCTCCACATGCTTCGCATAACGTTGATTCCCAGGTTTGTGGGATCTGCCGAATTTTTTTGTTATGTATTTGACTTCAGTCTGTGTTTTTATATAATCGCTGGTTACTTTTTCTTGTTTTGTAGTGGTACTTTGTTTTCTTTGAGGTATTTGAAATGTATGTGTTCATTTAAACCCCCCTACGTAGTGTCCAATAAAACATTTAGTGTATGGAAATGAACAAAAAGGAAAATAAATGACTGTACCACTAAATGTCCGTGTTATCCGATTTTCCAAATGAACAAAGGCAGAATCACCAAAATGTTATTCTGTACCATTGGTTTCAATGACAACTGTTTTCCTTAACCGAATAACTAATCTCCAGTGCTGCTCACATGTCATTGTCATGAAAACTTCTTGCGCGACTCATAAATTTTCTGAATCGCTGCAAGGGAGCATACGTTTTTTGTAAGAACGGTACTCGTCAACTTGAGTTTACACGATATGCAAGTCTGCAGCTCACGATATTCTTAGAAAACAAGGAATACAAGATAATTGATGTTTTGCCTGGAGACCATTAAAACGTGTTTGTACCTGTTCATGCAGCTACTCTCTGGGCGAAATTTGAGTTATTTATGGCGTCGTTATGCAGCAGAACTTTACGGAGTGCTTTGCAGTGGAGCGTAAAGTTAGAAAATGTTTTATTACATTTGCCTAGGGCTAACATCAATAGGATGGCGTGTTGGCCCGAATCCCAGTGGCGCTCAGCTCGGCCAAGAAGAACACAAATAAGACAATATGTTGAAAGTAAGCCTGAGAGTTGAGTTTTTTACGATGACCACCCAAAGAAGAAGCGCTTCCACGTCGTGTAAGCCCCCATAGGACTTCGCCGTAAGCAAGAGGCCACGTTTCGCGCGACCTTTGGTCGAAGCGAACGTGGAGAAGACTTAACGCTTCTGTTGTTTTAGATTCCAAGCTTTCAAGTGCCTAGATGTTGTGCGGAAAAGAACGTCCTCCGGGGAGTGCTCAAAGTACAAAGGCCTCGGCAATGCTGCTCCTTTCGTAGTACGATTCGAAGCAAATCAAACCAATGACACCACTACCATTCCTGTTCGTAAACAAGTTGGGGAGAAAGAGCAACCAAAATGTGACCAATTCATTCTTATTTTGCAAAGGAAGAATCTTTCACTCTCTCGAGTCTTTAAAAATAATTGATTACGTCGTTGCTACGTTTCCTTATAGGCAAAGAAAACGCAGATGCACACTTCTCTAAAAGCTAATCGTAGTTATAATAAGAATAAAACTTGAGCCGAATAAAAAAACAGCGTCTCATTCTTTACAAAAAGTATCCCATTCTTTTAGTGGTATCCTATTCTTTTGAAGATATCTCTCAGAAGTACACCAGCGATCACATTTCAAGTCTTTTCGGGGAATACGAAGCTCATTTGCGCTCACATATCATTATGTTTGTTTTCTGGTATCACCTTCCGCAGCGTGGAGAAGCTAAGTCTATTCACTGCGCGAGCCAGCAGAATTGGAGTCATGCGAGGGCTAAAGGTGATTTTTGTTTTTAATCACCTTTAGCACCATCGCGACCATGTATCGGCCGTGTGTGCCATCGATGATTGCGCTGGCACAAAATTATCTTGCCCATTGTAATAACTTTTCGACTGCGATGCTTCAGTCGAAAAATAGATTCAATCAATATGTAGACGCAGAAGCTGTGCACAGTAGCACGATTGGGTTCTTGGGCAAATAAGAAGACACCACTAAAAAAGCGTGAAGAGCGTAGGTGGGTAAAGGTGAGCATGCGTACATAACTACTTAGAGAAGCTGAATTTGAGTCTATATTTATTTTGCAAAGATGCTTTGTGAGTAGCCAGAGCTGACATAGAAATGAAGCAATGTATATTAATTACTATACAATGACATAAAAGTTCAATATTTGGACTTTTAGGCATGCCAAAGAGCGAGGTGTTGCTGCTGCAGATGTGAAGTTTCGTTGAAAAGGCAATCTATATAGGCTGAAAGGTCTTGACAATAGTATTCCAGGCGCCCCGACGCGGTGGTCTAGTAACTAAGGTACTCGGATGCTGACCCGCAGGTCGCGGGTTCAAATCCCGGCTGCGGCGGCTGCATTTCCGATGGAGGCGGAAATGTTGTAGGCCCGTGTGCTCAGATTTGGGTGCACGTTAAAGAACCCCAGGTGGTCAAAACTTCCGGAGCCCTCCCCTATGGCGTCTCTCATAATCACATGGTGGTGTTGGGACGTTAAACCCCACATATCAATTATGGTAATCCAGGCATCGTCTTTGTTCTGATATGAGTAATGCTTAATCAGTCGGCGTGTTTGGCGGAAGCCGACTAACACAAACTAAAATACTTATGAAAAAAAAACCTTTTTAATTTGGAAGAAGGGAAAAACGATTTTATATCATGGAAAGCAATGAATGCGATCACAAAAATGATATTATTGCTTTGTCGCTCATATATCAGCGATTAGATATTTTGCACACAAAAGGCGAAGAAGAAGAGGGCTGGTTTATTCGTTTTGCGTGCTGTCTTCCATCATGGTCGATGCTATACGCATATGTGTAAATACAGCTTGTGAATACCCATGCCTTGTGTAACTTTTACGTAACATCTTTGTGGTGGAGGTGCTGGGTAGTTCCTTATATTAATTCCGAAGCTTCACCATGGCAGTCTCATCGCTGGTCTGACCATATCACAGGTTGAACAACCATTGTCTTCACCGCCTGTTCTTCCGTGACGTCTACCTAAGTCGTCCTGCTTCCCTCTCATGATACCAATGTATTTTCCGGTCAGGATGGTGTTGACATCGACAAATGGATCAACCGGTATGGGCGGATCAGCGTAGTTATAGGTTGGACTTTACTCTTATGCTTGAAAACGTGATTTTCTGCCAAGATGACCTACCGCGGGTGTGGTTAGAGACGGACAAAACTGAAATCGCAAGAATGTAGTCTTTTAAATGGAAGATACGTGACCTTTTTTGGCAATACCGTTTGAAAGCTAATGACTTTGCAGAATCAGCAGGCAGCTCGTATGAAGACGTCTATATCAAATCATGCGTCTTTTTCTTATGCCGCCCGGTTGACAAGCACATGTGTGAGTCTTAGAAAGTATTCTCTGTGCTGAAAGATAGAGTTGACGATGCCTTTAGTATTCTCGTCTCTAACAACCTTGCCACCATCGACGCCATCATCAAAGAGTGCTGGCGGTAGAAAGAAATCAAGAACTGTCGTATCACTCAGCAATTCACCCGGCTTCTAAACAAGGCCGCAACCTGATCGCGTAAAACCGCCTTCCAACCGACCACGTATGACAAAGTCACGTGCATAGCTCATTGGGAAATCGAAGCCGCCTGCCCTGCTCCTATTATCCACCAGTTTTCACAACGCATGGCTATCACTCACAAGAGTCGTCGTAGACGTTCATTCAAGCTGTGTTGAGGCAGGAGTTTGCTCACCTCGGCGTTCCATCAGCGTGTCCCTTCACTCGTCTTGTTGACCTTACTTCCTAGCATACGCTCACCAATTCACAGTTACGATACCTTTCCGCACTCTTCGGAATGGTGAACACCCGTATACCGGCCCATCTATTTTTTTCTGTCAGGAGCCTCGGCACCTTTCACGCTATTGGCGCCGCCGTTGGTCATACCTACCACACCATACGTTCCCTACCTCTAATTGTAGGTACCCTACGCCAACTAAACGTTCTTCCACAGCACTCTCCAGTTTCTACTCCTCGTCATCTCACGAGCCTCTTTCCACTGACGCCCCTTCACCCTCTCGCGGCAACGCCGCCATTCCCGCTTTCCGCAGCGTAGGCGCTTTTTCTCTCCACGCTACTGTGGACGATCGTAGCAGGAACACTAGATATTTCAGCTTATCGAGGTAAAGAGCTGTAATACCAAGTACTGCCGGAAATCCTCTGCTGGTGCTTCCCACACACCAGATGCTGATTGAAGTACACGTCAACCGTGGTCATGTAACCACCCTCATGGACACAAGCGCGCACCTGTCTATTATAAACGCTCCTGTACGTCTCCACTTCCAAAGAATATGGCGCCGTCTACGATGGAGGTATTACGTGTGACCGATGGCGGTACAGCAGAAGTAATCGAATTGTGCACTGCACTTGCCAGCATTGCCGGTCGACACAGCTTCGTCGGTCATTATTTGCCATTGTAGCTTGGCGCCATCATGACCTCATAGTTTGCCTTGATTTGTTTTCGGAACACTCGGCCTTATTTGACTAATCTTCTTGTACACTGAGAATCAATCTTCAATTCTTCACCAACTACTTTTGAAAGCCCGGCAGCCGCTTCGACCCAGCCACTTTTGTTCGCCTGTGTCACAAAACGAGCGCTCAAGAAAGGGCGCGCCGCCAAATTCTCGCGACGAAGCGCCGTAGAGATGCCTCGAGGTCAACGATAAAAAAAAACAAGCATCCAAAGACTCCCCGGGCGCACGTCCCTCTCCCCTCAGAAGCGCAGGTTCGCCAACGGGCCTCCTCGCGTCGGCGGCCGAGCAGGCCGTAGAAAGTTCTCGATGGAAAGGGGCGTGGTGATGCCGGGTTGCGTCATCCGTCGCGGACGGCCGTCGAACCATCTTACGCTTTCCCCCAGACTTCGCTGCGCATCGCGCCGACAAAATGACGAAAATTTTCTTGAATCTCTCGCGGAAGGTATTTACCCGAACAGCAGAGATGGGAAAGCAGGAGAAGAAGGGAGTTAGCGCCAGTGTGCGTGGGAATATTCCACCGTGTCTGTCGGTGAAGGTTTTGTCCTTAGTGACAAAGCAGGAGAAGTAGAAAGTATGCGCCAGAGTGCGTAGGGTGTTCCGCCTTGTCGGCGAAGCCTTTTGTCCTCAGTGACAAAGGAAGAGAAGAAGAGGATTTCCACCTGAGGGGTGAAGACTCGAGCTTTAGGCAACAGTGTGTGTCTACCGCTATCGAGCGAAGACGCGTGGCAACAGCTGCGTGTGTGAAGCCGACGTGTTTCCGGCGAAGAAGTTTGGAGCTTGGAGAGCGGCCAATTGAAGACGCGAGGTTTCCTGGAAGAGAAACTTCGGGGGCAGCGGAACGACAACAACGCTGGACTTTGAGTGAGTGATACTCGGAAGAGTATCATTCAGTCTTTTGTTCCAAGAACTTTGGACTGAATAAGTTTTTTAAATCTTTAGTCTTTAAGTGTCTTGGTTGTTCAATGCAAGCGACTGCATTGTAGTGCGTATAATTGTCTGTGTCCATTGTTTCGAGTGTGGCTGATTGTAGTGTGTAGTACGTTGTTTGATTGGTATCATATCATATTCAACTATTGTCGAGTGTGCCTATTTGCGTATCGTTTTTATCTGCCATTATTGAGAATATAATTTTGTTTTGTTTATTAACTCTCGGCTCTGACTTGTTCTTTGGGCCACAGCCGGCGTCCGCTGGCGCGCCAAAAAGGACCACTTCAAAATTGTTCACGCTTTCGTGGTGCGGTTTGGGGGGCCGATACTTCGGCCCTTTCAATTTGCCTGACGATTGCTTCCCGAATTAACGAGACCTGTGACCATTAAGAACTGTCACGTGTGTTTGTGATCGGCTCCTTCCGTTTTTGACGGCGATTACATAGTTACGCCGATTACTCATGTTCGACTGACACGAAGTGTTACTGTGCCCCATAGCAGATGACTGTATGTTCCTTACGCTCCTAGTTTTGATTTTACCCTCCCAGTGTTTCTCCATCATATGTCTATATCCCAGCAGACTTCCGTAACGGGTGAGGACGGCAGCATCGTCGCTGTATCTGCTGCTGATCAAGGTGCAGTCTCACAGTTACCCCCTTCTGACGATGCTATTTTTTAAAACATGACTGCATCGGAACTTTTGTCTTACGCTCTCTGCGAGGTTTTGGCCTCATACAGTGCCATCCATGATCACCGTTAGGCCAGAGTAAGATTGTCCCTCACTGAATCAACACTGCTGCTTCTGCGCCTATTCACCGTCGGTCTTACCGCGTGTCGGCGTTAGCGCGACAAGTGACTAAGAAGAAGTGGCAAAATTCTTACAAAAAGATAAACGAACCATCATCTAAATCCCTTCGGCATCTCCCATGGTACTAGTAAATAAGAAAGACGGCTTATGTCGTTTCTTCATCAATCAGTGGCACCTCAATGAAATTTTCATGAAAGACCTGTATCCTCTGCTATGCATTAATATTGCACTCGACTGTCTCTGTGGTTCCACCTTCTTTTCGCCTCTCGACCTAAGGTTCGGCTACTGACAAATCGCTGTAGATGACATAGAGGGAGAGACATATCACTTTTACGTACAAGTATAATATACGAAGAAAGACTGGAAACTATTTTCGGACCGATCTCGCGTGACTCTAAAAAACACTGGTGTATGAGAATATGGCGCTCAAGAAAAATAATGAACTTAAGTACTCGGCTGCTGTAGTACTCGGCTTAAGTACTCGGCTGCTGACCCGCAGGTGACAGGATCAAGTCCCGGCTGTGGGGGCTGCATTTTCGGTGGAAGCGGAAAGGTTGTAAGGTTGTGTGCTCATATTAGGGTTCCCAATGAAGATTCCCCAAACGTGGTCTAATTTTCCGAAGCCCTTGAGTATGAGTTCTTTCATAATCATATAGTGGTTTTGAGACGTTAAACCCTACATATCATTCAATCAATCAGTCAATTTTCACACAGCCTTCGTGTCGAGAGCGCCGAACGTAGAAGGGTATACGAGCTGATTGTGATGCCTGCCGGCATAGCGTGGCCGCCAACAATTGTGACCACTCTCGTAAAGCCAACTTCCACAGTCTCTTCTGGAGCGAATATCCCCTCTCCCTCCGCTCCTCCACGCTCACGGTTTTTTATGCTCCTTCACGACAGTCGTGCAGTATCCTCTCTACTTCATTAGCAATGGAAAGCAGACTTCGCATGTGGGGCGATGTTATCACATGTGCCCTCCGTGCAGCAGAGATGGGTCAGCCTTATTCATCTCTGCTTCAGTCACATTCATTCCCACCACTCATACACTTTTATCTGTGGGTGAAACATAGGAACCGCGTGGAGATGGTATCAATTTCGACATTATATGAACATGCGGGCGACGAGACAAACCTATCTACGGTGTCCATATAATTTTTATTGCAATGTAACAAACCTGACGTTTCAGTTTTGGAGCCCTCCTCAATTGTTTTTGTGGCTCACCGGACAACAGTGTACATGGACTTCTTTTCTTGATAGCGCGGCATCGCGCCTGTTCTGAATTATTCATGTGCTAACCTATACTGAAGCAGACGCTTGCCAGTACACCTATAAATTGTTTTACGGTACAGGCTGTCGCCTTGATGTGCCATGAATCCCCTAAATAGAAGCTGTTTTCTTGGAAGGCATTGAATCCTTTCATTCATGGCGTACACAAATGTGTGCGCGAATTTCGAAAACGCATCACACCATGCCTATTTCTTCAAATGTCCTGAAACTTGGTGTGTCCAGTCCTGCAGACTTCCTGAGTGAAACACTAGCGATCACTTAAATGCATTGTGCTGCGTGTTGATGCACAAAATACGTTTGCTGCAGACACTAATATATTCGATAATAATAATATTTGTTGGGGTTTAGTCTCCCACAATCATCATAAGTTTATTAGATTGATTTATCGATATGTGGTGTTTAACGTTCGAAAGCCACCTTATTAAATTTCGACCACCTGGGGTTCTATAACGTGCACCTAACTCTGAGCACACGGGCGTAGAGCATTTTCGCCTCCCTCAAAAATGCAGCTACCGAAGTCGGGATTTTATCCCGCGACCTACGTGTCAGCAGCCGAGTACCCTAGCCACTATACCACCACGGCGAAGCAGTGATTATGAGAGAAGCCGTAGGGAAAGGCTCCAGAAATTTCGCCCACCTGGAGATCTTTAACGTCTACCTAAGTTTAGGTGCACGGGCCTCAAGAATTTGTCATGTTCGGTGATTGCGTGACGTGCCTCGTTGCAGGACCAACGCGAAAAGTGGTTTTTTCTCTGCTCTGGCAACCAATATGACAAAAAAAAGAACTCTGCATGCATTTTGGGTCTAATAGTTTATTATTTATCCAAGTACTAAAGCGAAGCTAACTGTTAACAGAAGGATTACATAATTAGTTTTGCACTCAATATTAATAATTACTGAAACTCACAAGAAACAACGCATGGCTTTATTTTCTTTCTAAGCATGTAATACTGAGTGCCTCGGAATGATTCAATGCGGACGTCACGCGTATCTGACTGTCCATCTTACTTCGGGCCAGATGTGGCTAAGTACGAGAAGTGGCAGTTTCCAAAAGTAACGCTGTAGTCTTTCAACTCACTTTGCTCACTTATTGCCTTCTTTTGTGATAAAACATGCGGACATTTTTTAGTACTACAGCAGCGTCCCCAAGGGAAGTTTATTAGACCAGAGCTGAGCAGGCTTGAGCTTCACTACGAGGTGTCAACAATAACCACCATCATCACGAAGGGCCTGGCATAGCTTACCTGCTTGCTTGATCTTTTCTTGCGGCTCTTACCCACTATGGGGAATCGGCTAAGAAGCTGGTGGTTAATTAAAGTCAATAACTTCGAATTATCCAGGCTAGGAAAATATTATTACCTTGTTTTTACATAACGGGAATATTTTGACACAACATAAAAACGAAAGAAAAGAAAGTAACGGTATTTTTGAATAACTATATGAAACCATTATATGACATTATTCTGAAGTTCAAGTCACTACAGTGCAATTATGAAGTACTAAATGTAAGATTGGTTAGTAAAAATTGAGAGCTTGTCAATGACTCAGCAATGTAATCTTGTATCACATAGGAATTCTCATAGGTTCCCTCAGATGTTCCTATTGCTGAGTCCTAATGAAGCAGCGCCAAAGGACAAAATATTCGACATAGTGAGTAAAATTCTTAGTTTTTAATAACAATTTTGAAACAGGTTTTTCTTTCACTTTTGAAACGGTGGCATGTGAGAGAAAAATGGTCAATATTTACATGTTCGTTGCAGCTTGAGCACAGAGAGGATGGCACCAGACCAGACCTTTTTAAGCAGAAATGAAGCGGTGGAGTGGAAGTCAGTCAACCAGTGCGCGTTCTCTTTTCCTCATCTCACTCACTTTGCGAACATGTGTGCCCAGCCCGTGCTTTCACGCTGTGCCAAATGTGTCTGGCGTGATATGGAACAACTTATATGCGTCAGAGAAAACGTACAAAGATGGGAAAAAGAGAGGAACAAATATAAAAGGTCAGAAATAAATAAGAAAAAGCAACAAAATATATAGAGAGGCTCAGAAAGATATTGGGAAACAGAAGAAAGAGATCACACTGACCCCCCAAAATATAGAAAACAGATAGGGAGTGAGAAAGAAACAGAAAAGAAAAAATAAACTTAACCAGAAAGAAATCTAGACGCACAAAAAGATAGAACGAATTACATCGAAATTGAAGAAACTGAAAATTCTACAATAGAGTAGAAAAAAAAACAAGTAAAAATTATAAAAGACAAACAGAAAAAACTCGCCAAATCCCATGTGCTGGGAATGATCTTTATGTGAAACACGCGGACGGAAGGTGACTGTCTTGCATTTTGTTATTGAGCGAATTGTCATGAAATGACGCTAAATACATGTACAAATGTTGCACACAGAGACATATGTTGAAGAGAACATGTGTGTTGAAGAGTTTCAGATGCGTATACAACCAGTTCTCTGTTTGCACAACGATGTCAGCTGGAAATGTGTTTTATCAACACCAGAAGCTGATATGAAGCGCTGATGCTCGCGAAGATGCTGCCCTTGACACTGCTACTATAATAAAATTCAGGGCATAGCACCTCACCCCAACTGACGTTAATCCGGCGTGACGGCTGTCTGAAAGGAGTACATATGTAATGTCTTTAAAATTGTGTAGGCAGTACTGCAACCACTTGTAGGACCGCGGTAAGAATTGGTAGCGCGGCAATTTTTGTGTGCTTTTATTTGCTTTGGGGCGTAAGCTTGAGAGGGCATATCAGCCGCGGGCAGCCAGCGTTGCTTGAGTGACAAGCGGTCAAAGCGCGACCGACCGGTTTTGCCGCGAGCGCAGACACACGGCGCCAGCGTATTACCCTGCTTTGTTCAACGCCACAGACAGTCGAGTGTTTCGAGTTACTATTAACTGAAGCAAAAGGGAACCAACTGGGGCAACAAAAGGGGTGAGATTATAAACGTCGTTGTGACGGCCCCCTAATTGCCTCTCGGAACTGGCAGTCGGCGCATCAACGGGCCTCTTCCGAGACCCCGCGCACCACGGCGACTCCTCGCATCGGTTCGGCTTATGGCCCGGCCACGTACTATAATCGTACTATAATTTGGGGACTCTGTTTGCGCACCTGCAGAATCGGCGGCGCGCGTTGCGAAAACTCTCAAGTCACCGACGACCTTTTCTGCCACTCCGGCTTTGGTCCAGTAACTTTCAGAAGCGGGCTCGCGACACAGGAAATGGTGACGGCCGCCCGTTCGACGCCTGGGTTGCCTATTGTAGAATCGGGCATGTCTTCGACTGCGTCCCCGTTTATCCGGGCAAATGAGCTCGTAAGCAGAAACATGCGCGGCCAGCGAGCGGTTCCTCTTACGGCGCACAGAGGCAAGAGGATTATAGCCCAGTCAAGAAATTGACGTGGTAGAGGAAAGTCGCCCTACGGCCGCAATACCGAGTACGGCTAGCTCTGTCTAGATAATTGTGCGCCGCGAAGCTGGCCCTGGCCTCTATCCTTTTTCTAGTTTTGTTTTATTTACGTTTTGGTTGTTGTGTTGTTTGGGGAGAGTGCATGAGTCCCACGTGCACGAAGGCGGCATCCTCGTGGTGGGTTTTTGTGATCTACCTAAAGTACTGTCCAATCAAAGGACAAGCAGGTGATTATTTGCCGAGAGTGTTGTAAGGGCGGCGCGCCAGGAAGGAATAAGAAGAGGCCCCGGGGCTCCGCGAAGTGTTCTGAACCGAGCTTGCGGTGTTAGGCACCATCGGCTCCGCCGAACCCCGTAGGGTCACCCTACAGAAGTCGGTTCATTTTGAAGTTGTTTTTCTTTTCTTTTTTTTGTAACATTGATGTCTATTGTTTTGTAAAATCTGTAAATACAAGTTTTTCTCAGCCATCTAGAACTTCTTCAGCGTTGCTTCTGCTTCATCGTCAAGCGACCAGCAGGCCAATAGCCACTGTTGGGATAGCGGCGTACGTTTCTTTTCTCACTTTCCTATACCACCGCGGGTGGTGCGCCTCGGGCACCGAGTGGGGAGAAGTGGTTTCATCTACATCGAGAAGAGAACCTGATTTTACTGGCGCAGTCGACAGGATTGGCTTGCTGTGGACGGAATGGAAAAAGGAAGAAGCTGGCTGAGAGGAAAGACGAAGTACAGATGAAGACGCCAATCGGCACCAGACCAACGGACAGACACTGCAGCAAGTAGCTGCGGCAGCTGGAAGCTGCAGATAGCCTGGTGTGCCCGCAAGACACCGAGCGAGTGACTGGATCAAAGCGGTCCTCGAACAAGTTCTCGACACCCAAAAGGCGCGTCCACGATGAGGTGGGGCATCGACCAGAAGCCTGCAGCAGCAAGCCAGAGCGACGCCACGACAACGGCAGAGAGCTAACGTGAGTTCCCTTTCTCATTGCTGTATTGTTGTTCCGGGGCAAACAGGCTAGCACCACATTCAGCAGGGTGGAGGGTTGCGATGGGGTGAGTGAGAATGGGAGTGGTGACGTCCCTTGAACGGCACGAGACCAAGCAGATCATGATTTTAAGATGGCTCGGGAACGAAGCCGGCAAATGGAGATGGAGTTAGAGCTCGGTAAATTACGTCCGGCAAGCCAATCAGGTAGCGTGAGTGATGCTGGCAGAACATTCGAGCGCTGCTCCAACACTGAGCGGCGCAAATACGCCAAATTGTTAGTGGGTGCTTTCCAGAAATTTCCCGCAGACGCGGAGGTCCCAATTTGGTTCGAGTCAGTGGAGCACACTCTGGAGGCATATGAGGTGCCTCGAAGTTATTGGGGACAAATAGTCTTTCCACTCGTGGCTGAGCGCAGAGAGTATCAACTCGGCTCACACTCGCCCAACATCTGGACTATGAGACCGTGAGGGAAGTAGTGCTTGATGAACTGAAGCTGTCTCCCTTAGAATACCAAAAGAAATTCACAGTGGCACGTAAACGAAAAACAGAGACGTGGAAAACTTTTACAACAAGGTTGGGCAGCTACTTAAATTTTTATGTGGCGTCAAGAGACGTGTCCACCTTCGCGGAGCTTTTGGAACTACTGGTAGTGGACCAATTGAAGACCGTGTTGTCTGAAGAGGCATTAAAATACTTGAGGTTACGTGAGGGGGCAGCGTGGTACAAAAGCACAGAAATTGCAAGGCTCTTGCACACCTTTGAAGACGCGAATGGCAGTGCGGAAGCGCCGAAAGGACAGCCACGTTATGCCAGCAGTAAAGGGGTAGAAAAGACGACCGACCACCAGAGTAGCAGCCCATCGGGTCTGAGTCAGGGTTCGAACACGAGACCGAAGGGTTCATATAGTTCAAGTAGGCAACCGAGGAAAACGGGATGTTTTGAGTGTGGATCAAACACTCATAATAGACTCAACTGCCCACACTATCTTGAAGGGATGGCGCCGAAGCCTAGCGCTTCGGAGGGAAATGATAAACTCACTGCTCGAGTCTGCCTAGATAAGGTAACGTCTGCCGATCGCTTGTGGAAGGTAACGCTGAATTGCAAAGATAAAACTTTGAATGCAATATAGACACGGGCGCCGAGATTATGGCAGTGCAGGAAAGCGCGGTTCCTGAAGAATTTATCCAGGCCCATGGCTGCGTAGGCCTCCTGGCAGCATTTGGTGAACGAGTCGAGGCCAAACTATTAGAGCTCCCGCTAACGCTGAAACAGGGGCAACCGGTGTTCGCTGAAATTTCACAGGCCACACCGGTCTTGTGTGCGGTCACAGTAAACTAAGCGTGAGTGAATGCCTGCTCTCGGCGAGCGATTGGACCGCGTTGCAGCAGAGCCAGTGTGAATACAACAAACAGGGCACGACAATATCCCCCCGAAACTTCTCCGACGAATGAGAGGCGGCCGCAAAGCTAGATGGGCGAGTAGTAGAGCAGAGTAGACCAACTCCGGATTATCCGCGGTCAGCGGAGGGAAGCGTACTGCAGCCAAGCGAGGTCGAACGCACCCGGGACGAAGAAGTGGTTACAGCCGTGGAGGTAGAGGAGGGAGAATTAGGGCCGGAATGAGAGCGTAACGCTCGAGAGAAAACACCACACACCGTCGAGAACGAGGCAAGTTGCGTGTTGCAAGGAGGCGCAAGTGGCGAGAGAGGCGATTTCGAGGCGTTGCGTGAGGAACAAAAGAGTGACGAAACGTGGGACCGGGCATGGAGAGACGCCGTGGAAGGGCGAGGTGGAATGCTGGTGATTGACGGGTTGCTGTATCACCGAGAACAGGTATTGGGTCAACCGATCAAGCACTTAGTTTTGCCGACCACTCGGCGGGCTGATGTGCTCATCCTGGCGCATGAGTCGTATTGGGGCGGACACCTGGGGTTTCGTAAGACGAAAGCGAGAATAAGCTCAGTTTTTTTGGCCAGGTATAAAAAAGGACGTCCGAGACTACTGCAATTGTTGTCACGCGTGCCAGATCAGGGCTGACAGGAGGCAGACAGACAGAGTTCCCATAGCACCCCTCGTAAGGCCCCGATACTCCTTTCAGAAAGTCAATATCGACGTCATAGGACCAATTGAGCCGCCGACAACTCGCGGCCACCACTACGCGTTGTGCATGATAGATCTCTGCACCCGCTGGCCCGAGGTCATTTGTCTCAAATTATTGACAGCTAAAGCTACCTGCGACGCAATTATTGGAAATTTTCAGCCGCAGCGGGATACCAGAGGTAGTATGTTCAGATTGCGGGACCAATTTCACCACCTCGCTGACCCACGAATTCCTGACGCGCCTCGGCTGTTCCCCTCGGTTTTCGACACCAGACCACCCGGAAAGCAACGGAGCGGTCAAACGATGGAACAGAGTATTCAAAAACATGCTATTTCATGTGGTATCTGAACAGTGGCGACAATGGGACAAGTTCGTGCCACTTCTACTGTGGGCATATAGAGAAGTTCCTCACGACACTACGGGCGTGTCCCCGTTCCAGATGATGTACGGCAGAAAACCCGTCGGTCCGCTCGCGATCCTACAGAGGGCTTGGTCGGGAGAACAGGAAATGCCCGCGACAGTGGCAGACAAGCCAGCGGAGTATATGCTAAAGCTGAAGCAACAGTTGGAGATAGCCGCGGAAGCCGCTAACGTGACCGCAACTAAACAGCAGAGGGCGTACGCGACGCAATACAATCTTCGTGCGAAAGAAAAGGAGTTTCAACTTGGGGAACAGGTGCTTGTTTTTGATAGCACCCGTTCCGGTAAGATGCAACCGAAATGGGTAGGTCCGTGCAGGATCACAGGAAAGTACCGCCAGCACTCCTATTACTTAGAGACGCCGGCGGGTAATCGTATGCTAGTGCATGCCAACTACCTGCGCCCGTACACGTGCCGTGTCGCTGGCATTGGTGTCATATTCCATGACGACCATGAGTTCGCGGAGGTGGAATACGTACCACGTCCTGTCACTTCGCATGACATAGCATCTATCCTACCGGCGGGTAGCTTGGCTCATTTGCAGCCCCCTGAGAGTGTGTTAGTACGGGAGGTGTTTGAACGCCATGCGGCCTTATTTAGCGGAGACGTGGGGATTGCGCAAGTCGGCGAACATAAGATAAGGCTTGTGCAAGGGGCCACGCCGAAACGTAGCCGTCCTTACCGCATACCAGTGGCCTTGAAGGACGAAGTTTCAAAACCGATAGCGGAACTGCTCGAGCTTGGGTTAATATACCGGTGCAAAAGTCCATTTGCTCACCCCCTCGTGTGCGTCCCAAAAAAAAGATGGCACGGTGCGCCTGTGTGTCGATTAGAGAAACTTGAATGCCATAACCGAACCAGACGCATTCCCATTGGGATTCCCGCAAGAATTGATCATGAATGTAGGGCAGGCTAGATATATAACTCTCATTGATCTCCGACGAGGCCACTGGCAAGTTCTCTTAGCAGAGGGGTCACAGCGCATGACCGCGTTCGTGTCGCACCTAGGTCAGTTCGCTTGGATGGTAATGCCGTTTGGGCTCAGGAACGCGGCAGCTAGCTTTCAGCGGAGTATGAACCAGCTGTGAGCACCCCACGAGGCGTATGCCTGTGCCTACTTGGATGACATTGCGGTTTTCAGCAGGTCCCTACAGGAGCACGCCCGGCACCTCCACGCGGTGTTCTCCGCCCTAACGTCCGTAGGTCTAGTACCTAACATGAAAAAATGTCAGGTGGCGTGCGCGTCTATCCGCTACCTCGGACATACTGTGGGATCGGGAAAGCACGGTCCGGACCCTAGCAAGCTCGCGGCTATTGAGGGGCTGCAAGTACCCCAGAATAAAAAAGAGTTAAGGAGTGTTCTAGGTCTGCGAGGGTATTACCAGGGTCACGTACCCAATTTCGCTGGAATTGCCAAGCCCCTTACCCAATTGACGGCTAAACATGTTCCTAACCACATCCCTTCGACTCCCGAGGCCGACGAAGCATTTGCAAAACTCAAGGGTGCCCTGTGCAGCACTGTTGAATTAACCACTCCAGACATTCACAAGCTGTTTTGGCTTTTTGCGGACGCTTCCGCTATCGCTGTGGGAGCTTGTTTGGCCCAAATGGCCGATGACGGTACCGAGTGCCCGATTGCTTTTGCCAGTCATCACTTCACGCCTGCTCAGATGAAATGGTCTACGATAGAGCGCCAGGCGTTTAGTGTCATTTGGGGACTCTAAAGTTCGACACTTGGGTATTCGGGGCCAAATATTTGTCGTCTCCGACCACAAACCGCTCGCGTATCTCACTCGAGCTGCGCCACAAGGGGCCGAATTGATATGTTGGGCATTGGCTTTGCAGCGCTACGACGTGGTAGTGCACCACAGCAAGGGTACGGCACATGCTAACGCCGACGCGCTTTCCCGGCTGACAAACCAATGCTGAGAGGAGGTGCGGTAGCCTGAGAGCGCCGCAGCCGCGATCAGTGGAGGAGGAACGAGTGTTATGTGCCACGGGACTAAGTGATGGATTTATGGTGCAAATATGGCAATAACACTTCAGAATGGTGATGGAACTTTTGAACGTCATACAACAGTGTATGTCAATTACCAAGTGTAGTGTTGTGAACTGCGTGTGGTGTCTGTTTCTTTTACGTGCCAATATTTTTTTTGCGTTTTTTATTATGTTGGGTGGGGCAACAGCACCCGATTGTTCTGGGACATGTCTTGGAGTGTGTGTCATGTTAATGAAAACTCTTACAGAGTGTTCAAGGAATTGCCCATGGCAGGGAACGTCAGATGTTGCATGCATCATAAGCGTTTGGTGGAAAGGCGTGCGGAGCGAGCAGCTCTGGCATGTTTGGTCGGGTCTACTAGATACCGCGTTTCAGCCGCATGATGTTTTGAATAGGCTTACTATATTAAGAGAGCAGGGCAGCTCACTAAGTAGCTTTGTCAGGTCAGCTGGCGCTGGAGACTTGTTTGTTTCATTGTTTTATTTTTTGAGCACCGACACCAAGTGGCACTCTTTGCGCGCTTTCTTTGCAGGAGAGAATTTGCGCATGCTGCTGCCGGCCAGGCGCAGCGCGACCATTGCGTAGTCGGTGGGACACCCCAGCCGTTGGCTGCAGCTGTTAACCCGCCGTACACCCACTGGTTGAGCGCGGTCCGTTTTTTTTTTGTGTGTGGGTTTACTTCGGCAACACTGTAGGCGAGTTGTTGCGAAGTCTTGGATGGGGGGTGTAGGACCGCAGTAAGAATTGGTAGCGCGGCAATTTTTGTGTGCTTTTAATTGCTTTGCGGCGTAAGCTTGGGAGGGCATGTCAGCCGCGGGCAGCCAGCGTTGCTTGAGTGACAAGCGGTCGAAGCGCGACCGACCGATTTTGCCGCGAGCGCAGACACACTGCGCCAGCACAATACCCTGCTTTGTTCAACGCCAGAGACGGTCGAGTGTTCCGAGTTACTATTAACTCAAGGAAAAGGGAACCAACCGGGGCAAAAAAAAAAGAGTGAGATTATAAACGTCGTTGTGACAGCCCCCTAATTGCCTCTCGGAACTGGCAGTCGGCGCATCAACGGGCCTCTTCCGAGACCCCGCGCACCGCGGCGACTCCTCGCATCGGTTCGGCTTATGGCCCGGCAACGTACTGTTTGCGCACCTGAAGAATCGACGGCGCGCGTTGCGAAAACTCTGAAGTCACCGACGACCTTTTCTGCCGGCCTGGCTTTGGTCCAGTAACTTTCAGAAGCGGGCTCGCGACACAGGAAATGGTGACGGCCGCCCGTTCGACGCCTGGGTCGCCTATTGTTGAATCGGGCATGTCTTCGACTGCGTCCCCGTTTATCCGGGCAAATGAGCTCGTAAGCAGAAACATGCGCGGTCAGCGAGCGGTTCCTCTTACGGCGCACAGAGGCAAGAGAATTATAGCCCCGTCGTCAAGAAATTGACGTGGTTGAGGGAAGTCGCCCTACGGCCGCAATACCGAGTACGGCTAGATCTGTCTAGATAATTGTGCGCCGCGACGCTGGCCCTGGCCTCAATGCTTTTTCTAGTTTTGTTTTATTTACGTTTTGGTTGTTGTGTCGTTTGGGGAGAGTGCATGAGTCCGACGTGCACGAAGGCGGCATCCTCGTGGAGGGTTTTTCTGATCTACCTAAGGTACTGTCCAATCAAAGGACAAGCAGATGAATATTTGCCGACAGTGGTGTAAGGGCAGAGTGCCAGGAAGGGATATGAAGAGGCCCCGGGGCTCCGCCAAGTGTTCTGAACCGAGCTTGCGGTGTTAGGCACCATCGGCTCCGCCGAACCCCGTAGGGTTGCCCCACAGAAGTCGGTTCATTTCGAAGTTTTTTTCTTTTTTTGTAACATTGATGTCTATTGTTTTGTAAAATCTGTAAATACAAGTTTTTCTCAGCCATCTAGAGCTTCTTCAGCATTGCTTCTGCTTCATCCTCAAGCGACCAGCAGGCCAATAGCCGCAATTGGGATAGCGGCGTACGTTTCTTCTCCACTTTGCTATACCACCGAGGGTGGTGCGCCTCTGGCGCCGAGTGGGGAGAAGTGGTTTCATTGACATCGAGAAGAAAACCTGATTTTACTGCACTATTGACGTTTCACGAAGATTGGCGTCTATTTCAAAAGTTCTTCAGAGACCTGGTGTAGCTCTGTGGTAAAATGCTTGACTGCCACGCAGAATGCTTGGCTTCGATTCCTGCTGGGACCCTAAAATATATTATTTGCATTCGTCGGGTGGCCAACGCTGCCTATTTCGGGTTTTTTTTTAACACTGACATTTATTCTATGCCTTTCTCGGGTTGACGCTACCAATGTCGAGTATCGTTTAACGCTCACGCGTGACTATTGCCCATCTGCGTTGTAGTCATTCCTCGGTGGATACTGTCAATCACCTGTGGCACATACCCGCTTACCAGCGGCACATACACGCCCGCGAGTGTGTGCCACTGTCTGGCATGGATCGTTTGACGACGTATGCGACGGGATGGTGACGTTATTCATGTCCTGACTAGTGCATCATATTCGTCAAAACATTTTATTCTATCATGCTAATTTTGGTTCACGCCAAGTTAAGGGGGTGACCATGAGAGCATCCAAACGTAAGCGGCTACATAGATAGATAGATAGATAGGTAGATAGATAGACAGATAGATAGATAGATAGATAGATAGATAGATAGATAGATAGATAGATAGATAGATAGATAGATAGATACGCTTAAGGTCGCCGAAGTTCACTAAGAAACGCTTCGCATTTAAAAAAAGGCAAATGCTACACAATATGCACTGAGAAAGCGAAAGAAAAATAAGTAGCATGGTAAATAAGAACAAGGACGCCCATGCAGCTGTGCTGTTCTTTCACGCTGGGCACCACGTGTGCGAAGCTGGCTTCTTTTTCCCTCTTGTGTACAGGTGCACTGGACAGCTTCTAGCGCCGTACACTACAGAATATCATTGAGAACAGCACTGACCCAATGAATTGAAGAAACGAAGGGTATGAATACTGTTTTCTGGTTCCCCCCGCAAGTCTTGAGGAACGATCCGAGCGAGACCGGGTACAGTGTGTTTTTTCGTTGTGTCAAAACGCGCGGAACTTTAGTTAGATTCTTAGTTGCTATCACTCTATTTCAACCTTTAGTGCGCTTAAAACCAGAGATACTTATGTTCAGTGTTTACCTCAGCGCTTAAGGATCTTAGCAATTGTGATTTTACTGGCTACGCATATCGCTTACGATTAAGCGAGTAGTTCCGCCCAATTTGTGTCACAACTGAAGTTTTTATTTCAAGATATATGCGTCGTTTCTAGGGTATGATGAGTGTTACTTTTGTAAGTAAGATAAACATCATTGTCCCTAACTGCTATAAGACGCGTTAGAGTAGCAATACGAAGTGAACACGATTTTGGACTGAAACATAACAGGCGTTTTTAGGCAACACTGTGCGAACAGCTTCAATGCACTACCACAGATTGCCTGCAGAAAATGCAGGAAGGTGCATCTGCATGTGACTGGCATGACCTTTTCGAAAACACTTGACAGCCTCCCAATTGTGTCGAGCGTTGACACAAAACAAGCGGCATTGCTTAGCTGTGTCGTTTTGGGCGATAAGTTAAAAGTAAAATGAAACAAATTAACTGTGAGCGTCTTATCTGCGTCGAGTTGAACTAAAATGATTAAGCTTTCGCTATGGTTGGGACTATGGTACTGGCTAACAGAGTATATTCTGAAGGATCACCGAAGGTGTTGACACCACTTTACTGGTTCTGTTCTCTAGACTATTCTAGAAAAGAAGCAGGCTTAAAAGAACTGCACCGCGGCGCACCGAAACAACTTTCTTGATTCGTCCAATCTGTCAAACAGAAACATTTGAGGAGCCTGTGATTCCCCGCGTACCAGAATTGCACAAGAAATGAAAGGTACTTACACAGTTCCCCCCGAGAGAGTACTTCATAATTGAAAGCAGGTTACAGTTACTAAAAAGTGCTTTCTGGAGAGTAACGTAGTACCGAAGTATGTTTTGGAGATGGATAAACAGCGCAACGTTTCTAGCTGTAGATTCTATTCTTGGGAAATGACATAAACCCGGGAATGTTTTCTGGTTTGTACTACACAATAAATTAAAAAAGACATCCTTTTTGAGCGCTTTTTTTTTCGGAGCAATTCAACTGCGTGCGCATACTTACTTGCTTTAGCCTTCTGTCAGTTCAGTCAAAATTTTCTAGAATGCTCAGTGTTCACAATTAAGCCTTGTTTTCGCGACCTTTCATTATAAAAAACGGCAGCCTTTTGTTCTCCAGAAGCATGCATTATTAGATGTATTCGGAGAGGAAGCAAAGTCACACACCATTTATAATTACTGCGAGGCACACTTGCGCAATGTTTCCTCCTTAGAACAGTGAATAGAATAGACCCTTTTGTTTTAGCTATAAGTCTACTCTAATTATAGCCTTTTCGGGGATTTTCACTTATGCAGATGAAACGCACGCTTTAGAATATCCGCGTATAAGAATAGACTAATAGTATGCGTAATTTATGATGCGAGCACTAACTATAATCAGCTACCTTAATTTATAGGCACAGTATGGCACCATAGTGCTCACAATAGTTTATCCCAGCAAGTAACATATGAGGTAAACGATAACCAGGGACAGCTTATCTTTCAAATCACGATTACGCACCATAAAAGCCTTGTGTATGTATATACAAATTGGCAAACAAGGTTCGATGAAAAACTGCCTTTGTTAACCTTGAAACTACGAGTAACCTCCACAGGCCTGGTATCATGTAAAAATGAGCATCAATTGATTGAAATGCCGTTGCCGCTTAGAGCTCTTTTGTTGAAGAACACGGGTGGCCTCGCTGTACAAACGTTATCGTTCTTTGCAGCAGGGGCGCACATGTGACTTTTGCTCCTAATACAGCAAGCCCTCCCACAATATTGCTCCTGATAGTCGGCTGCAGCCAAAGCCCAAAGTAATCCAGACGAAAGTTTAAAAAGAGTGAAAATCATTTGTGCTTCTGCCCGCTTCAAAGTAAACAGCAAATATCTCATTGATAATTGGCTCATACAATACGCCCATGATCCCCAAGTGCCCTAAAGTCCTCTGGACAAGGGGACCTCTACCGTAAAGGCATTCTAGCGCAGTGACATGTGATAAAGGAGAAACTCTTTTATGTCCAAGTTTCTTTTCGGAAAAGCAGATGCCTTATCTACTTTTCTGGCAGCAACGGTGTACTCTCGCATACATTGTTCATACTTTATCAATAGAAGAAAATGAGCCGCAACACTTCAGCGCCCTGTGAGCATTTCTTTTTTTTTGCGCTGTGAAAGTGTGTTCATTTTCCGCAGCAAAGCAAAGTGTTCAAAAGTGCAGCTTTAAGCTCTACCTATTCTGAAACGCCCGCAATACATCACTAGAACCACTATGTTAGTGGTGGCAACGGCAGTTGCTGTGTATTGCAAGCGCGCAGCAATATACGCCCGATAGCGTGCCTGCGATACGTGGTGTGCGTCTCACAAAACAAAGTCACAGCTTTGCCGCGAAGGCGAAGCAATGGACGCGAATGCGACAAATTCGAAGGCCACGCACAAAAATGGCAGCGGATCGAAACGACCTCCACGTTTCTCACGCACATATGACGCACGAAACGTTCTCTCTGGTACAGATGAACGCAAATACGCGTCTCAAATGTTACTTCACTGTGTCTAAAAAGCCCGTTCTTTTCGCAAACTGATACTGCGCAACGATTGCAGTGACCTTTGTGCGTCTGATAACTAAAACAGAATCGTTCCGGTATAAGCTGAATGCCAGCCAAGACCCATGATTTTTCCTACCACAAGATAACGGCACGCGAGGGAGCGTCGACCCCCTGCTCTTAACGGGGCAAAGTGCGCTTGAGAGGTGAGAGCACAGCTACCACATCGTGACGATGTTGCTACGCGCGCTCATTGTGCCATCAAGGTAATGCTAAAAACACGATAGTCCCCCCTTCCCCCGAGATGCCACTTAGCAGCGCTAAGTGGTAGATATAGACAGCTTGCCGTTCGAACGTTGGAGGACACATGCTCCTCGGTGGCTCTGTGGTTGACGCCTCGCACTAACAATTCAGAGGACCCAAGTTTGATTGTGTGCGCCGTAGTCTTTTTCTGGATTTTTTTCTTTCTTACATTTTTATACATAACGATACGTATGCGTCTACAGTGAGTGCCGGCGGCGCCCAAGCCGACGCCAGCGGCAATATCCAGCCTAGAGTGTCTACATAATTGCTATCGCAATAACCACTTGGTAAGGCGCACTTAAGAGGCATGTCGGCTGAGCGTGGCGCTTTCTCTTACCTTTGTTGATACTTTCGTCTCTTGTGCGCACTTGCACACTTGCGTAATGAAGGCATGTCTGAGCGCTCTTAAAAATCACAGAATTTCCAGGGAGTGCACGAGGATGACTAGGTTGAAGCATCCGTCAGCTCGTCCGTCCTTCCGCCCATCTGTCCATCTGTGCGTCAGTCAGCCCATCGGTGCAACCGTCCAAGCGTCCGTCAGACCATTGGTGCGACAGTCCGTCCATCCTTTGGTGCGTCCGTCCTTAAATCTTCTGTCTGTCTCCCCGTCCGTTCGTCTGTCCATCCGTCCGTCCATCTATCGAACACTCCAAGAACCACCATCTCGCATCTTTTCGTCATATATTCATCATATAGAACAACCGCCGTTCAGCGGACATTCCAAGGACTGAATGAGAGGTACTACAGCCGGACTAGAGGAGCCGCACGCACGCACACTCTTACGGCCGGCGCTTCGTGTCAAGTTCCAATCTTTCACCGCCACTTGTTCAGGGAACTACGACCCATTCACCGCTAAACCTTGTTAAAACCAAGGAAGTGCGCTCAGCGAGTTCAACGAGGCAGCCCTTTCACGTTTGATAGTGCTGAAATTGCGTCTTTCTGATACTAGTATTTTTAGTGCGCATCAAATTCAAGACAAATTTTATTGAAGATTAACTCACTGATAATCGTGTCTATAGGTTATTCTATTAGAAACAACTATAATTTTGATTAACGCGCTCAGGCGTCCCCCTCAATTCAAATGAGTGTGCGCAAGCCACTTCTCTAGTCCGGCCGTGAAGGTGCCTACGTGCTACTACAACACATTACTATTACATACATCGCGGACGCATGACCAACTGCTTAAGGAGCTTTGCCCCTAAAAACTCATGTAAATGTGCTTCTCGCTGGTCCACAGCAGGATCATAATTCTAGTTCACTAAAATCACCATGAAATGTGACATGATTTCACTGACTCAGCCATGAAACAGCACAGCAAAAATAAGGCCAAGACAGCGACTGTGCGTACTTGCCAGACAAAGTAAAGTTACTGCCAAAACGCAAAAAAAAGAAAATTAGGGGTATGCGCTTTACAAGCAGTCGGGTCAATATAATAAAGCTCTTGATGCCCCGACATCTCTGAAGATGATGTACATGCACACATCTTTTCTCATTATTTATAACAATTATGAATACAAGAAAAGCGCCATTTTTTTCTGCGGTGTTCTTCTAGTTAAAGACCTGAAGCAGTTTTCTGGTGTCGTGTGCCATCGGCGCTACTCCGTTGAGCGACGAAAGCACTTTACGTCAAAGTACTTTACTTTGTCCGTGTGTCACGGGTATTAGACTCGTAGTAGGGTACAAATTTCTCTAAATAAATGCAGCATATCCACGAGTGAATGATGGAGAGTTGGCCGAAACAGGGTCCACACGCTGCTGCCACGCCGCTTCGGCCTTCCGTTCTCGTGTGCTGGGATCTTGTCGGCACCGCCACGCAGCTTAACGGTACGCTTCTGCCTCACACACTCGCACATCGGGGTTCCGTCTACGAGCGCGAGCTGCCGCTACCTTTCGCGCATTTCGCTATGCAGCCGTGTTCATCAAGCGACCTTCTGAACGTGCGCGCGCGCCAAAACGGCTTTGGGATGAATGGATGGATGGATGGATGGATGGATGGATGGATGGATGGCTGGATGGATGGATGAATGGATGGATGGATGGATGGATGGATGGATGGATGGATGGATGGATGGATGGATGGATGGATGGATGGATGGATGGATGGATTAGGTGGATTTATATGGCTGTACCCTTTAGATAGGGCGGTGGCTAACGCCACCAAGCCGTGATGCTTAGTGAACCAAAAACCAGATTTTTGTGTTTTTTTTTCTTTAAATAGTGAGGTTGAGGACTTGTACTTTGCAGTGAAGGGTTTATTATTCATTCATGCCTTAACTTTAGCCGCCAATCAGATAACCTCCTTCTAGCTAATTTTACCTGCTTAAAGTCTATTTTTTCTCCCTGTCCCTAAACCATAGTGCTTTGAAAAACTCTGCGCCATTATCCTGAACTATAAGGTGAAGCCCTTTACAGAACATTATCAAGTGTTCGGCAGCTTCCTCCTCCTCTTCACACCCACTCCATACCGTGTGTACCGTTCCGTATTTGACCCGATATGTCTTGGTTCGCAATACTCCCGTCCTGGCCACAAACAGTAGAGAACTACCCCGAGTATAATCATAAATCCTTTCCATGGCAATTTCCTGCTTAAAAGTTTGACAGATCTTCAGTGCGGACTTCTTGATCATGCCAATTCTCCACATATCGGTCTCAGCTTCCTTCACTTTCTTCCTAACCAATAACTTTTTTTGGTTTGACGCCCTTCCGTTTTCTAAGTATTTGCTTTTATTTTTACTACACCGGGCCCCCTAACGTACGGCGTCGCTGACGAACACGCGGTCGCCAATATTTTTGTATGACGTCATTCCTATTTTCTCACGTGCTCCCACATCGGGGTTCCGTCTTCAAGCACGAGCCGATGCCGTCCTGCGCGTATCAGATTTTTTATTGGCAAGCTGTTCATCCGCGTCCGTCCTTCACCTGTCTGTATGTCTTTTTGACGCACGGACAGACAGACAGATGGACGGGTGTACAAATGAAAAGACGACGCATGGACGAACGCAGGGACGGACACATGGATGGATGCGTGAGAGGACAAACAGAAGGATGGACGGATGCAGGGACGGACAAAAGGACGAATGTACGCATGGACGATGCAGAGACGGACGCACGGATGGACGAACCCACGGATGGACGCACGGATGGAATCAAGCAAGGAAGAACGGACGAATGGACGCAAGGACGGATGCACGAATGGATGGGCGGACGCTTGGACGAACGAAAAGACGGATGAATGGATGCAAGGACTGATGGATAGACGAACAGATGGATGGAAGCAAGAACAAACGGATGGGCGTTTTATTGAAGATTAACTCACTGATATTCGTGTCTATAGGTTATTCTATTAGAAACAACTATATTTTTGATTAACGTGCTCAGGCGTCCCCCTCAATTCAAATGAGTGTGCGCAAGCCACTACATTTACATTACATTACATTACGCACCACTTACATTTTTCAGCGTGTATTCATTTTGTTATATGTACACGTACGGTTCTCTACGGCCTGCTCAAGAACTAACGAGAGGTGGCTATAAACGATTACGACAGGACGCTCAGCCCGCACCTCAAGGAGCTTCGCTCCTAAAAAAACTTTGATTTGGAGCTGGTCGCTTGCTTGCAGCGTGCTCTCCTGCTCATGTAATGACGGCTTTCTGCATTGCTTCGACCGGGGATCTTATAAGGTCTTCCATATCGCATAAAACTTCTGAGGGAGCTGGCAGAAGCTCAATCGGTTGCGGAAGGTCGTCGAATTTCCAGAGGATGCGACCTAATTGGGTTACTGTGGCATCTTTGTGACAATTTTTGCATATTGAGTTAACTATGCGCCGGTGAAGGTAGCAAAGTGATGAGGAGTGGTTTGGCCTGTAGTTTGAGTTCGGTGTAGTTCTACCGGTGGAGTCCATTTTACGGTGGTTTGCCTACGCAAACCACCGTAAATACTACTGTTTTGAAAACCGTCATACTTCGGTGTAGCGCTTTGTTTAAAACTGTTGGACACTCAAGGTGTCGCGAAAACGCCGAGTGGCTCACTTGGCATGTAATACTTCTATGCAGCGACATACTTGGACCACTTCCCCTTTCCGCATATGCTCATGCAAAAAGAGATTGCGCTGTGAGAATCGTATTACGTTAGAAAGTTAAATGTAGCTCAGATAATTGTCGTGTTTATTACACTACAACAAATTCATTTTATTACGATGATTTTAACGGCAGGAAAATAAGCATGTGTACTTCCAGCTGGCTACAAACAGAAGCTACAAACTAAGTGTAAATATCAGCTTCATTCACAGAATGTGTTGCCAGAGAAAATGAATGGCTATATAGAATTCACTGATTTGATATATAGAGCTTAACAATCAAAAACCATAAGATGATATTAGGAAGTTATAGCATACCGTTTGCAAGCGCTTCGGGCATTTCGGGCGTAGCGTGCTCCATATGAGTTTTAGAAAAGCGTTTGCCTTGCTGCAAATTACAACGCATGCTCGCAGTGACACCGTAGCCTCGAAACCAGTGCTTGCGGGCCACATGTGGGCCGGGATCGCCGCACGCAATTTCGGATTTTCTGCTTGCCGTCCGTGAACGCCGACTCGCGTTACGACGCATGCGCAGTGGCATCGATTGCACCGCGAGGCCTCACGGTACGCTATTCTAAACTCCCTAATGAGAGATGCCATAGCGGAGGACTCCCAAAATTTGGACCACCTCGCTTGGGGTTCTTTATCGTGAACCCAAATCTGCGTACACGGGCCTACAGCAATTTAGCCTCCATCGAAAATGCAGCCGCCGCTGTTGGAATTCAATCGCACAACCTGCGGGTCAGCAGCCGAACACTTGCAGCCACTAGGCCACCGCATCGGGTCCATATACAATTCATTTGAGTCCCTGTCATCTCCTTCCTTATGTATAACATGATATTAGCATTCTTCCGAGACTCTGGTACTCTTCCCGTCAGAAGACACCTCGTAAACAGAGTGGCTAGTTTTTCTAACACAGTCTGTACTCCATCTTTCAGCAGATCTTATGTTAATCTGATCATCACCAGCAGCTATGCCTCTTTGCATGCTCTCCAAAGCTTTTCTGACTTCTATGAATACTGGTGGGTTGTCATTTGGGTTACTGCTAGTTCTTATAATAATAAGGTCATGGCTTTCCCGGCTACTCTAGAGATATCTGTAAAACGCATCCGCTATTTTAACTATCTTATCCATATTGGTACTTATTTTGCCTTCTTTGTCCCTTAGTGCATACATCCGGTTTTTACCTATCTCAAGTTTCCTCTTCAGTGTTTGACGCTGCCTCCGATTTTCAAAGCATGTTGAATTCTCTTCATGTTATACCTTCTTACGTCACATACATTATGCCGATTAATCAACTTCGAAAGCTCTGCCAGTTCTATTTTGTATGTTGTACTTGAGACTTTCATAATTTGATGCTTTCTAATGAGATTCTTTGTTTCCCGGGAAATATTGCCAGTGTCCTTTCTAACTACCCTGCCTCCAACTTCCACTGCACGCTCCGTAATGATACTCGTCAGATTATCATTCAATGTATCTATGCTAAGGTTCATTTTTTCACTAAGAGACGATTACCTGTTCTGAAATGAGACTATGTGAATTCCTCTACTTTCCCTCTCAGTCCTAGCTCATTGACGAGCTTCTTAGGTATAAGTTTCTGTGGTTCCTTTTTAAGGTCTAGGCGAATTTATGACCGCACCATTTTATGGCCACTGCATCGTACCTTTCCAAGTACTTCCACATCCAGCACGATGTCTGGGTGTGAACTGAATATAAGGTCTATTTCGTTCTTATTTTCGCTCCAATAACAAAGGACGTGCCCATTCTGTGGCACCGTAAAGGCCTCATCTGTCCTCCTAACCTCACTGAGCGCTGTTATATCCCACTTAACACCCTTTAGGTCCTCGAACAGTACAGCTAGACTTTCCTCACTAGACAAAGTTCTTGTGTTAAACGTTGCCAAGTTCAGGTTTCAATGGCGGCCTGTCAGGGTTAGAGATTCTTAGCGACCTCTGCTGCATTGCAGATCTAACCGCTGCCATGGTCAGTTGCTTCGCAGCTGCTGGGTATTGAGGGCCGTGAGTTAATTGACGTATGCGTGTGGGAGGTAGTGGCCAGATGCTGCACCAAGGTGGCCAATTTTTCTTTGGTGAGGGAGTGCGTTACCGGCGGTGGTTACCGGTGAGGCCGCACCTCAGGCCTCTTAATGCAGTTCCATCACCACGCGGAATTTTTTATCCGATAGGGAGCTGCGTGGCACCGAGATTTGAACCACGGACCTTTTGCATTTGAGGCGGATTCTCTAACCACTACGCCATCGCCATATTTTTAATATGAAAGTATTATGAGGTCCTCATTGACAGGGTGGATGGATTAACGAATAACTTTACTTAGCTTCTTCGTTGAGCTCGATTAACGTGCAGCAGGCCTGTTTCCCGTCGGCACATTCAGACCCTGCCCCTCCGCCATGTCCTGAACCCAATGCCCATCTCAGAGCTGTGCTTCAATGTAACAGCTGTGCAAAGCTTGGTCTCACTCTCACTTCGTGCCCCTGGCACCCGGTACCAGAGTGCATGGTTGCTCAGACATTTGATGTGTATAAAAACACACTTTATCGACAAGTGTTAGAAAAAAAAGGTAGTGTCTTTATTGCGCGAAAGGTATGAGGGCCAGAGCTCCATTCTAAATAATCCTACACGAGTAGACTAGATTGCCAGTTTTCTGTCGACCACTCCCAATACAAATTTACAGTGCTTCTCACTCCCCTGTTGCTAACGTATCCTCAAGCATGCCGCAGGGTACAGTCATCGACCATGTTCTCTTACTGCTTTACATTATTGACTTGCCACAAAACATAGCTACTAACATGCGTCTCTGTGCTTAAGACTGCGTTCTTTACCACAGTATTAATTCTACTGAAGAACACACAATTGTTAATGGCGCGTTTTCCCACATTTGCTCATGGTGCAATGCCATCCAAGAGAGTACAAACTTCACCAAAACTGTATCAGTGACATTCACTAGGCGTTTAGCTCTTTCAGTTTTCTCGTAGTCGTTCAATATTTCTTCTTTACTCAAACTACCCGAGTACAAGTACTTAGGGGTTTTATGTACTGACAATTTATTATGAAGCAAGCATTTCCAAGTAATATATATGAGTCATTGAAAATGAGCTATCTCCAGCACACTTTTTGAGTAGCTCCTCAAGAAACCAAACTGTTCACATACAAAACACTAATCCGTCCACTTCTCTAATATGCATTTATTGTTTGAAATACGTTTCATGAAAAGGATATAAAATGGTTGAGACCATTAAAAAGGCTATTCGTTTCATCTACCCTCACCACGAGAAGCACTTCTCACCCTCTTCCAAACTTTCAAATCTAAGTCTCACCACTCTGGCAACAGATCGCCACAAAGAAAGCTTAAAGTTCATGAATGCCTTGATCAAGTCCCCAATGTGTAGCCACTTCAAACAATACACTTTGCTCAGCCTTCCTGTACTTGTAGCTGGCATAATCAGTTGCATTGACCATTGAGATGTTTTGCCTGAGTTTGTTCATTCTTTAATATTGCTATAGTATGTGTCGTTTAACGTCCCAAAACCCCCATATGAATATGAGAGATAATGTAGTGGAGGGCTCCGGAAATTTCGACCAACTGGGGTTCTTTAACGTGCACCCAAATCTGAGCACACGGGCCAACAACGTTTCCGCCTCCATCAGAAATTTGCCACTGGCTTTGCCAATGGCAGATTTTTTGTCTGCGCTTGACGTGCGATGTTATCGCCCCTCAATTCATAGTCCATGATGGGCTGGAGAATGTATAAATAGAATATAAAAAAAAGTTTCCTAGATGCCGTTTCCAAGTCATTATTACCTGATGCAAAGAGTGTATCACTGATGCCACCGCATGCCCCAGATGCTTTTAAAGATTGTACGCAATACATTTGAATGAGCAGAGATATAAGAGTTCCCAAGAATGCTTGTAAAAGAACCTATTTTTGGGCTAGTTGCCAGATCATTTCAAAAAAATATTTTGTGCGCAAACACACAATACATTCAAGCACACACACACCCAGGAATTGACGTTAACACACACACCCAGCGCTGTGCGTGTTTGAAGCTTGTGTGTGTGTGTGTGTGTGTGTGTTTGCACTTAAATTAGTTTTGTTGAAATGATGTATGAGAGCTTATTAACACGGAGAACTTTCTTACCTAAAAGCATTGACATCACGGCTTCCGGCAAGCCATAGCGAACATGCCGGAAGTGCTTAATGTTGAAAACTAGTGTACAGAGAGTGAATTTAAAATCTATCCAGCAGGAACAGCTATAGTGCGGGTAGAGCTGACATATTTTCTTAAGTTGTAAGTGCAGTTAACTCACTCACCACGCCCATATAATTGTGGTCGATGTATGGAATTAGCACAGCTGGCATAAAGAAACGGTGCCAGAAGTACTATAAAGATACGAAATCAAGAGTGTCTCAGCCGCGGGAGAACGCAACCAGTTCGTTCATGCATGTCATGGGCAGTACCAGCGCCTGCAACCCTCCTGATGTTCCAGGCAGCAGCGAATGGGTGTGTCCAGCGGGCCCCAGCTGCACAAGCAGCTGCTGAAGTGTTCCAGCTCGGCCGTAAATGAGACTATCGGCGCAAGGGTATAGAAATTTAATGTGAAGGCTTGATATTTGTCGGTCATCAGGTCGTGCCGGCTCGCGCAAAACTTATTTTCGTTGTCAACGAATCCATGTGTTTTAGAGACAAAGCTTTTTAGAACCTCACCCACCCGTAGAACTTAGCCTCCTCTCCTTTTTAGGGTCGAATCTCCTTTTAACTTAGTCTTGTATTCCGTCGTTGTTACGGTATGAAACCATTGCTATAGTCGAAAAATATCTGAGACACACACACACACATACAAAAAAGAACGTTCTACAGTAAAGCTCCACGTAGACACACGCTAATTATAAGGCAAGAGATCACTGTTCCCGACGAAAACAATCAATCTAGAATAGTATTGATGAGTTGATGTGTACTAAAATGTACCCAGATGTTGAGGCTTTTTAAAAGCAAACCTGTAACGCGCAGGCGCACGTAAAAACAATGTACATGTACCTGCACGTTACACCGCAAATGTCGTCGAAATACGATAGTTTTGCGTTTGGAGAGAGTAAAAAAACGCTTATTTAATGTTCTGCGCAAGAAAGCCTGTGAATGGTATTCTGAAAACACTCCGTTAGAGTGCTTTGAGCATGCAGCGGAGGTGAACGAGCGCATCAAGTCATGTCACACGTGAGACATGAGCGCTATCTGGCACATATCCTGGAAAGCGGGGCGCACGCCATGCGCGCCCGTCTCTGAGGTGATAAGGTGTAGAACGCAAGGTGACGGGTAGGTGCCACCACCGTGTCGTCTTAGCAAAGCTTTTCGTGCAAGCGTTGCATGGTCAGGGCAGCGTTAGAAAGGCTACGATCCTTAAAATTACTTATGTATGCCTTTTCTAGTAAAACGTATGCATACATAATATTGACGTGTTGTTACGTTGCCTCAGATATGCGCAATAGTTGATTTTTAATTGACGTTCACGCAAGTATGAACGCTAAACCTTGAGCAATGTTGGTGGGCGCTACGGATGGGGTCGGCCGTTTGGAGTATCCTTTGGTGACTTTGGTGCCATTTAAGGTTGTGTTCAGGGTGGACAAACAGACAAATGTACAGACAGACAGACAGACAGATCAAAGTTTTTGCGTCGAATGTCTTCAAGAAAGGCTATCGTCTTTAAATATGGTAGGAAGAGGACGATGGAAGGTTGCAGTGAAAAATTCGTGAACGGGGGTTGTATTGATCTGGCATTTCGACAAGCGGACATTTCGGTAAGGCCATAAGAAAACTATTTTTTTTACCGCTAGCGTGTCTGCGCTTCACAACCTCCCCTGCATACTAAAAAGGAGAGAGAGGGACTACATTGAATGCGTAGGAGTGAGAGAGCGGGAAATGGGGAGTGCTGAGTCGAATTTGATGAGTGAAGAAGGAGCAGGTATTCTGCGGATAAAAAGCAAATAAAAAACGATGGGTAGGTGATGATGTACACATGCCGCAGAGTCTCGGTTGTAGAACACGCTGTTCGATCTTAACAATAGCAGGTTTGAAATACCTAGACACACGGCTTAACCTGCAGTGACTCTTTGCGTGTGCGCCATACAGAATTGATTCAAGGGTCCTTTTAGAAATGTTTATACCTATTGGCTGGACTATACTGAACTTGTGAATGAGGTACTACTCTGTATACTTCCTGTTTCTTGCGGACAGGAAGTTAAACTAAAAATGTAGAGTTTAAGATCGCTGTATTTGTGTCCTGTTACACTAAAATGATGTGCCTGTGCTTTCGATTATTTAGCTGCTGCGCGGATCGTTGGGATTGACGTTTTACATCGTTGCGAACGAAGTAAATTGTTGGCTCTATCGTGAGCATCAACGTTACGTTGGACCATAAACTACCGTCAACACGCCGTATTATCAACGTACTACTTGACAGGCGCACGCTATGAGCACAACTACCCAGTTCACACCATCAGTGTGAGAAACAGCGTGCATATAGAAAGGAAAAATGTTTTACGAATAACAAAAAGATTGCGTGAAGTGTGCCACGTGTAATTTTAGTCCCATCTAGGTGTGCTGTTTCTCGCTCAGTATGTACGAACTGGCCCGCCAAACATCTATCTTATACAAGAAGGTCAATCAGCATCATAGTGCCTTCCATGAGCGCGTGTCGAGTGCTAGTGACTATATGATGTTGATGCCATCTTAGCGCGGGATTCACCGTCGACTGTGTATGCTGAATACTTCCGCTACAACGAAGTTTTACATTTGAGCATTGATGTTAGTCATCGGGATAGAGATGTGCCACTACGCGTCAACTCAGGTAACGCCAAACGCTACTAGACCGACTGAAAGCTCTAGTTTATCTATATAGAATGAACACTAAACTACATTTTTAAGAACAACTTGCAGACTCGTGCCACACCATGCCTTTCATTTATTACCCCTTGCAGAATAATTGCACTAATTTATATTTATTAATGATATGAGAGCCCCATATCTATTCCTGGGAGTTGCCTAGTGAGGATAGCTTCGGACGCTTTGGCATACTTTTTTGCCCCGCCGTGGAGGTCTAGTAGCTAAGGTACTCGGCTGCTGATCCGCAGGTTGCGGGATCAAATCCCCGCTGCAGCGGCTGCAATTCCGATGGAGGCGGAAATGTTGTAGGCCAGTGTGCTCAGATTTGGGTGCACGTTAAAGAACCCCAGGTGGTTGAAATTTCCGGAGCCCTCCACTACGGCGTCTCTCATCATCATATGGTGGTTTTGTTACGTTAAACACCACAAATCATTTTAGCATACTTTGTTGTATGCTCTATATGGCTGAGAATTTGCTATCATGATCACCAGAATAGCACCCATGCGCTACTTGCGCTTTATTATTTAGCACAACGTCTTTCTAGTCAACAATCTTGCAAGTTTTGTTAGTATTGGGTGAATATATTTTTGGTAACTGAGACTGGAAGGTATACACTCCACTGTTATAACTTATAGTAATCCAGGTGCTAAAGTTACACAAAGACTTTCAAGGCGCGAGTTCAAATAATAAAGTGTGTCTATTTTCATGTTATTATCTTTCTTTATTTCTCATTTTCCTAGCCTTACCCTAAGGCATTTTAGCATTTACGTTATGAAGACCGATCTGCTGCTAAGCTCGTCTTTTATCTTCACCTTAACCCGCTTGTGAATCTCTGCACGCTTAAGGAAGCCTTGACATCAGTGCCAACGCAGGTCACCCCTTGACTGCTTGGGACGGATAACAAAAGAAAAGCTCCATTTTTATGACTTGACTGTGCTACCAGGAGCTATTTATTCGCATAAAAGCTACTGGAAGAGGAAGCCTTCCAGGCAGTGATGACTTGAAAGATGATGGTAAAGAGGCTGCCACAAAAAGCCCCGGAGGAAAGCGCGTTGCGCTGAAAGCACGACGTGATTGCCTGTGCACGCGCGACAGTAACTGTAGTTGATGCGGTGAAGACGTAAACCCTTTTTGCTCTCATCGCAATTACCGTGGCTGTCGTGTGCAGCGTGCATAAAACTGCGCTCGGGCTCCACGGTAGATCATGTAGCTGACACACGGCGAGGCAGTTCGGGGTCGAGAGACACCGAAGGTCTCCACAGTTAATAATGCACCTCATTACTTTCTCTGTTACGCTCGACAGAAACAGGTAGTGTTTACGGACACTTTGAGCGTTACCAGAAGAGAATCACTTTGATAGACCGTCTGTATTCAGCAAAACTGTTATATATGCCATCCCACAGAGTAGAATTTCTGCACCGGTTACACTCAAGAGGTATTAAACTATTATTATACTCTATTATATGTTAGAGGTATAAAAGGTTTTAGCGAAATGGCTACGAAAAATTGGCAGCCCTGCTCCAATAACTATAGGTGCTTGAATATTCCGAATCTCACACAAACCAGAAAATTTGTACGTTAACTACTGACAATTATGTTAACTGCTTAGAATTAGTAGCGCTCCACTGTTAAAAATGGCTAATCGTTTTATTTAAGGTAAGTACATTGAATTAGCGAACCTAGTAAAATGCAAACATTTTGCTCAAATATTATCGCCAACAAGTAGTCTCGTACTATCTCGGTATATACTGAAAGAGAGAAACAACTCGATAATTCTGCATCATGATTTGAAAAGGCACTTTGCGATTGTCAAACCAGAACACTTTGTAGCCGTTATAATGTACAGGGAATTCGGATTCCAAAAACGAACATCTCATTTACATTTTTGCTACACCATACTTGAAAAAAAATTATGCGGGCAGCCCACCAGCCTAGAAACCTATTTATTGACGTTTTCGTTTCCGCGTGGTATGGCTGTGATAAACCTCATTAGGCTAAAGAATATAAAACCAGTCACTGTTTGCACTGCCTTAGAGAAGGCAAGTGATGATATTTTAGAGTGCTAACCACTGAATCCTGGAACGCTCCTTAACTGAATGCTTTAGCTTGACTTGAAAACGTCGATGGGAGGGCCATATTATGGCCCACCAAGTCACTGCATATCTGCAATATACTGCAGTGATTCGTGAGAAGCGCAGCATTAATTTCAGTCGAGCAGTGGTGCACTGCTCAACTCAGTCAAGTGATTAACGGAATTCGAGTCGAGGAGCATTCCTGAATACGCGGGTAGGTCTCCACCACGCAAAAGAGAGGCCGGTGTTGTCGTGGAGACCCACAGGGCTTGCCAAAGATAGTATGAAATTATATCTCAATACTCTACAAGACACTGAGAGAAAACATCACACTCTTTTCTACTAAAAGAAAGCGTGACAAGCATGCAAATCAGCGCATTAGTCGACCCTTAGTTTCGTTAATTACGGGCACCTTGCCCGATGTTGACGGGTCTTGGCGTGTGGAGCACACCGTGATTTCACTGTAGCTTCTGGTGCTGTTACTCGTCCTGAACGCTTGTTCGAGTAAGGCACACAGGTTCATCGCCACGCCACGCGGGAACAGGTAAGGTCACCGTGCGTTCGCATAATCTCCTTCCCCGAAGCCATCACGCGATTGCTGAGTGATTGTAGGGGGTGGGAAAGCCACAACAGTTTACCCAAACCTTACACATCCCTGATCCCGCTAGTGCGTGAGCGCGTTCTGGTAGTGCTTAGGCAAGAAGTTTCGCATACGTAGTACTGAGGGTGACTGATCAAACACACCGTATCAAACTCGGCTATAAAGTGCTTCGCATCTAAATGTATTAGAGTGCCGCAAAAGTTGATTAGGATATGACATTTGCCAATCGTACCTTAAGGCCCTTTGATACATTCGCAAATTTGTCGTCAGAGGTACCCTCGCTCCAGTGGCATACCAACTTTTTCGGGAGTGGGGGGAGACCTACCTCACCCATCAGCCGCGATATATATATATATATATATATATATATATATATATATATATATATATAGAAAAAAGGAAAAAAGAAAAAAAGAAGCAAAAAAGATAGAAAGTGTATGAGGTGGACTCCTCCCCCCGGGGCGCCCCCTTCTATTCTTGCTTCCACTTCCCCCTCCATCTCTCTCCTCATTCTCCCTTTCACCTTTCTGATGTCTGCGATCTGTGTATGCTTCCTTTAACTAACGCATTCTTCCCGACCAGACGGCGCCTCCTGGCTCTGGTGGTTCGGTGTGGGGCAAAAAGAGCTTTTTTAAGGAGTTTAAGCCTTTACCTACTCAGCGCCCGTCGACATTTTGTCGTAGAAAGAGGGGTGCCGCGTATTGCCGCAGAGGCTGGCAAGCGAGGGCAATGCGAATTCCTTTCCCGCTTCTAGATTACGCGTGCAGTAGGGGCCTCCCGACTGTGTACAGGGTTGCTGTTGGGTATGTCATGCTTGGCACAGTTGATTGGGCAGTGAAGTAAAAATAGAAAACAGACTACAGCTGTACTTAGGAAGAGTTGTCACCCTTGGCATTGTTTTTAGTTGTCCAGTGCTCTGCGCAGCTGCAGTGCCGTTAACTCAGTTACTATTTACATTATTGCCGTTATTGTTTTCTAATGCTTTAATTGCTGCAAGTGTACAAGGATTCTCATTTATTCCTCTATCGAGGGTGTTAAATCGGTGGATAAGGTATGACTCTCGTTGTTCACGTTCTCGATTTGATTTAAATGCCGTCTCTAAGAGCGTTACTGATAGTTTGTAGTCTTGGGGCTGATTTCGCATGGGCTCTGTGATTAATGAAGCAAATCCTAAATGGTGTTTCTGTTGGTCCGATGTACTGCATACTACACACGTTGCATTGGAGTAGGTGTACCACATTAGAGGAGTCGCATGTCAGGTTTTCTCGTATGTTAATCGTAAACTTCGATTGTGTGCTGGTTGCTTTGTGTGTTTCTCGCATCGCCTTACATACAAGACATCGTGGCTTTGAACAAGGTTGGCATGAATTATTGGGGGGTGATGTATTAATTTGAGAATAGACAAGTGTGTCTTTGAGGTTACGTGGTCGTCGGTAAACGACACCTGGAGCGGATGGGAATGCGCGTTTCAGACGTTCACTTTGTTTCAGAATGTTGTAATGTCGTTCAAAGATTTTGTTTACATGGGGTAAATCCGTGCTGTAAGTCAAGCAGAGGTTTGTTCGTCGTGGGTCTTCTTCCGGTGGTCGCTTCATAAGTAAGTCTTAACGCTTTAGTTTTCTCGTTTTTTGAACAGCGTCAGCAATTTTTCCTTCTTTTTTTCTTTTTCCTTTTTTTTCTCTCTTTTTCTCTCTCTCCTATGATTTGAGATTGTATAACGCTGAACACCAACAAACTGTACCTTCAATCCTGATGAAGGCCAGACTCTAGGTCGAAACGTCGAAATAAACCACGTGGTGACCGCTCACGCAGGATCTACTTGACTCTATGCAACGCTAAGGCCACTCAACCATATATATATATATATATATATATATATATATAAATATATATATATATATATATAATCTATCGATCAGGTAATGTTCTATAATCAGGTAATATACTATCAATCAGGAAATATAGAAATATACCCAACCACTATACATAGACTTTATAGATTACGAGAAGGCGTTTGATTCAGTAGATATATCAACCGTCATTCAGACACTGCGGAATCAGGGCGTCGATGAAGTATATATAAACATCATTGTTTAAAACTGAAATGTTAAAGCGGATGTGCTGTTTGTGTTGTAAATGATTGTTGGGTGATTTCTGTAATGGTTATTCAGTTTTTATTTTTTCATACATTGCTCTGTAATGAATATTTTTGTATGTATTTCAGAGTTGTCATTCTAATATTTGCTGTCATGGGCCACATGCGTGTTTTCTTTTTGTATTGTCGCTTTTCGCTGCCTGTAATTTTTGTGTTTTTGTAAGTTTGTAGTTTAAGTTTTGTTCTGGGTGAAGGGGACAGTCAAGCTGTGAAATGCAGCTTTTTTCCCTTCGCACCAAACCACGTATACAGTGTATTTTCGCGTACTTCTCACGCGGGTAAATAAACGAAAACTCAAACTCAAACTCCTTGAAGAAATCTAGAGAGGATCAGCTGCTACCGTAGTGCTTCATAAAGAAACCAACAGAATACAAATCAAGAAGGGTGTAAGGCAGGGGGACACAATCGCCCCAATGCTATTTACCGCATGCTTACAGGAAGTTTTCGGAGGCCTAGAATGGGAACAGTTAGGAATAAGAGTTAATGGAGAGTACCTTACTACCTGCGCTTGGCCGATGACATTGCATTGCTGAGCAACTGAGGGGATGAATCGCAACTCATGATTACAGAGTTAGACAAAGAGAGCAGAAATGTGGCTCTTAAAATTATTCTGCAGAAAATGAAACTAATGTACAACAACCTCGGAAAAGAGTACCGCTTCGAGATAGGCAATAGTGCACTTCAAGTTGTAAAAGACTATGTCTACTTGGGGCCGGTTATAACCGCGGAGCCGAACCACGAGATTGAAGTGACTAGAAGAATAAGAATGGCGTAGAGCACATTTGGCAATCACTCTCAAGTTATGGCAGGTAGATTGCCGCTATTCCTCAAGAGGAAGGTATATAACAGCTGTATCCTGCTGGTACTTAGCTACGGAGCAGAAACCTGGAGACTTACAAAGCGGGTTGAGGTTAAATTGAGGACGACGCGGCCAGCAATGAAAAGAAAAATGGTAGGTGTAACCTTAAGGGACAAAAAGAGAGCAGAGTGGATTAGGGAACAAACGAGGTTTAAAGATATCATAGTTGAAATCAAGAAGAGGAAATGGACATGGGCCGGGCATGTAGCGCATAGACAGGATAACCGCTGGTCATTAAGGATAACTGACTGCATTCCCCGAGAAGGCAAGCGGGTTAAAGGGAGACAGAAGATTAGGTGGGCAGATGAGATTAAGAAGTTTTCGGTTATAAATTGGCAGCAGCAAGCTCAGGACCGGGTTAACTGACGGAACATAAGAGAGGCTTTTGTCCTGCAGTGGACGTAGTCACGCTGATGATATATATATATATATATATATATATATATATATATATATATATATATATATATATATATATATATATATATATATAAGGAAAGAACCGTATACGTAAGGGCTCGTTTGTCCGCGTTTTGACACAAGAATAATGAGATCTAACAGCAGACAGTGTGGGCAAGGCAATAACGCTTTAGCCCTTGACATCATTGTCTATAGATCTCTTTCTCTCTCTATATATGTATATATATATATATCTCTAAATATATATATATATATATATATATTATTCGCATACACAGAGGTGACACGACGGGCTTTTTTAAATGCCACGAAGTTCCATCACACTTTAAAAGGCCGAGGCCGAGGAATAATGGCGCCTTAGCCCAATTTCCGCGTCCAATATGCAACGCTCATCTTGCTATCGCGCTTCTCTCTCTTTCTCTGATTATGTTTTGGCGATAACATCTACAGGTACCACAATATTTTGTTTATTAAATTTATCATCGATGTTAGTCGTTGGGGTGGAGATGTATTAAGTGTCAATGAGGACACATATATAAACTTTAAAAGGGGCTATAGCTGCCAAACACCAAAACATGGATTCGGTAAATCGTCATTTATCAATGTAGAGTAAATATTCAATTAAATTTATAAAAGTGCGTATTACTTTCGCGTTTTAATGCCTCTATAGCTCCAACTTCCAAGTAACCATAAACTAGGCTGATCAGGTTTATCAAGGCCTAAAGCTGCAACAATTTTAGGCGTTTCAAAGTGGAAGCACTTAAACATAAATAATGATTCGTCACACTCATCTGCTCGCAACAGCTTCCACAGAGCAGCGGAGATGACATACCCTTTTCGAAGGAAATTATTTGCCAGCCTATAAAAAGTTTGCATGTATCGTGAGCGTCAACTTTACCTCAGACCATAAACTACCGTCTACACACCGTAGTATCAACTTAGTACCTCAACAAGTAACAGCAGAATAAATGCATAAACACGGTGATGAAATATTATGGGACCTCTGTGCAGCGCTTGTCTCATATGCAATACTTCAGCGCAAGACGCGAAAACGTCGCATAGGCGACCCACACTGCAAAGAACCTACAAGAAATTTCATCATGTTGGCGAAATTTCACTATGTTGTAACATAGACTCGTACCATATTCCTTCTTCCGTTAGAAAATAATTGAGTTGTTACTGTTGGAATGGAAAACTTCGCCTCACTCTTTGGTTCTTCAGCCTGCAGCCAAGAGCAAGAGCGACCACTGTCAAAAATGGGCGTGCTCAGCCCCCACTCCCCACTTTTCTCAATGGGGGAGCTCACGCCCCCGTTTCCTTCCCCCCGTCTGTAACACCTATGCATCCCCCCAATCTAGTGGCAAATGCGTGAACACAAAAATGATGGCTTGAAACTTTCTGAAATGCGCCGAATTGAATCTTAATGAAATGTTTGTTGGTATCTCAAAAGTTTTGTTCCAAAGCGAATTAGTTTAATTTTGAAAAGCGTATTAGAATTTCATATAGCTGCGTCAATGCCCGCCGTGGCGGTTACATTATCGGTGGAGTAACGCATCTCTTATAATTATACTGGTGTCTTAGGACGTTCAAACCTGCCAATTTTGTTTACAGTATTATGATTTATTATTATTATAAAATTGTTGTTATTATTATTATTATACTGCTTGACAGAACAGCTCTACAAAAAAATTTTCAACAGTGGTTTTGACTATCATTCGACAGCGTCTCCCACCGCTTTATTCTGGAATTCATTGCCAGCCTCAGTTTCGGTAAAAGATTCCAGGCATACATTCGTTCTTTTCCTACAAGACCTAAAGGCCAAGATTCGAATATCTATACTTACATCCGACACTTATACATTAGGTTTCAACGGGACACACCAAGCGGCAGTCATTTCTCCGCTACTTTTTAACAATGTAATGAAGGGACTGTCTGACAAACTCCGCGACATCCCTAGCATAAACGATGGTATATACGCAGATGACGTCACCATCTGACCTTTTATTTATACATCTGTGATCACACCTTCGAGAATTGTCGCTGGTGCAACACAAAATAAGTGTTCAGTTTTTACATCCTGAAAATAATTCTACGATATGATTATGAGGAGCTGGAAAGCTCAGGGTTGCGGAAGCTTTTACCATGGAGGGTTATTTAACGTGTAATCAAATCTAGGTTCCCGCACCTAAAGTATTTCACGTCCATCACCAATCGGCCGCCAAAGGAGGATTCGCGTGTGAATTAGCAGATCAATCTGAGACAATCTTGAAGTTTAGGAAACATTTCGGGTGGCTTGCACCTAGCGGTCATAAGTTTGTTGTGACTTAAACGCAATCACACCACAATGAAAAAAAACAAAACAGAGCACATAGTAGCAGAGGTGCACAAGTCGTCGCAGGACGTTATATGCGCTATTTCTACCTATACTTGTTATTAACTGCGATTAGTAATAGTAAAAGCAATTTGGAAGCCTAAAAAACGAAAACCAATATATAGAAAACAAAACACAATTCTAAACGAAACACTCGTGGCGATTAGGTTGAAATAAATGATACTGATGGCACCCCTAATAGCTATGGCATTTGCGCATGAAGTACCTTCAACTTACCTGTAAAGGTATGACCTTAAAAAAATCAGTACCAATGGAAAAATTCCTGAAATGGCTCGTTAGGACGCTCGAAAAAAACAAACCTTCTGATTTAAAGCTGTTTCTTGATTCCACTGTCAAGGATATTTTACATGAATTTCTAAGTATTGCTTGTATTAAAACCCGAACTTAATTTCGTCTTTACTAAGCCTTAGGCAGAATGTTTTATCGGTATACTCAACACACGCCAACATCACGACATATTTGTTTTTCAAATAGGCTAGGCAGAAACGTGAACTCAAGTGATCAAAAATGCGTAAGTAGTAGCAAAAAAAAGCAGACAATTCAAGGTAAAAATAAAACAGGGAGCTTATTTTCGCTGTATTTAACAAAAGGCATATTGCATTGACGAGAATGAAAAAAAAAGAGTTCACAGCACCAGGTTATGTATGGAATGTAAGAAAAGAACAACTGATATGGCAGCCCCGCCGCGGTGGTCTAGTGGCTAAAGTACTCGACTGCTGACCCGCAGGTTGCGGGATCGAATCCCTGCTGCGGCGGCCACGTTTTTGATGGAGGTGAAAATGGTGTAGGCTCGTGCACCTGCTCAGGATGGGGTTCATGTTAAAGAACCCCGGGTGGTCGAAATTTCCGCAGCCCTCAACTACGGCATCTCTCAAACCATATTGTGGTTTTGGGACTTTAAATCTCACATATCATCATCATCAACCGAGGAGGTGCTGCACAAACAACGGTATAATACAGGAGTTTTTTCAATAGAAACAGTTTGAAGAAAGTGGCATGCTACGATAATATCTCTTCTGACACGTGAGTGGTTGTTATATTAGATACAGCATCAGTACCGGTGGTGGTATTGTTTCATGCTAGAGAGCAGCACCACAATTTTTGCATTCATTGTCGCACGCATCACGGAACGCGGCGCTAGCAAGCGGATTAGTGTACACTCTTAGTCAAATCCTGGCTAGACTACACGACCCCAGGCAGGAAATCAAGTCAAATTATCGCCGCTTCTACACGGCTCCGTAGCCGTGTCCTAGAAAAACCAGCCCAATTCGAAGTGGCCTTCATAATAGCCGGAACAATGATTAACCGGGATCTTAGGTCAAAATTTTCCTTGCAAGTTATGGCCTGCGGTTAGGCGTCATATTTGTATAGGCGGCCCGGCCGTGATGCGGTGGCGAAAAAAAAAGCATTCCTTTACGCTTTGGACAGTGGTTTCTCGCCGAGAATGCGGCGGATATTGTTACGGGGGCGGCGACTCCTGTACAAAATGCTTTTACAGAGAAAAAGCCACAGGCAAGAGTCACAATGGCTGATTAGCAAGCTCGCGCACTTCTCAGCTGATTGTGTCCTTCCTCTTCCTTTACTTCATTTCCGTAACAGGACCCCTAGGTGCTGGAGCGCCGTCTCAACACGAGTGTGGAAAAGTGCAACAGAATTAGGGTTTCAGGCGCAAAACATGGACATTGTCAAGAAGTGACGAACTTGGTGATGTATTGAAATGCAATGACGCTATCTCGTAGTTGACGTCGCTAACTTGATGTAAGACTAAATAGGGTCCTGCGTATAGGGACAAAAGTTTTTCGGAGAGACCTACACGACGACATGGTGACCAGAGGAGCGCGTGGTCACCTGCGGCAAACGTTATATTACGATGCCAGTGGTCGTAGCGGACTTTTCACATATCTTGTGTAGATAGCTTATGCACCATAGCACACAATCGAAGCAGGTCGTCGACAACTTATACAAGAAAGAGCGGCCGTGGTCCGTAAGTAGCTTTCGGGGTGCAGCGTGGTGTAAGATTTCGTCATGAAGAACAAAATCCGTGACGTGAGTGACGCAACTGTTTGACAAGACCTTTGTTGTCGCGTAACAGGTCGCACAGTTATGGCGACGGCGATCTAATTATTTCTTAGTGTTGTCGGTTGAAAAGGGCCAAGAAAGTCGAGTCCCACGCGATTAAATGGTTCAGAGAGGACTTCAATTGGGTGAAGATGTCCAGCGGGCAGCAAAGAACGTCTTCTCTGGCACTGACAGAGGTTGCAAGTGGCGACATATCGACGCACGCTGCAGTACAGTCCTGGCCTGAAAAACCAACGCTGCACGCGTTCGTAGGTGCGGGAAACACTGAGGTGCGCCGCTGTTGGTGCATCGTGAAGTTTTTAAACTATGACAGGCCGTAGATGACGAGGAATGACAAGGAGAAGCTCAGGGCCTTCAGTGCCGACGTTGTGGCGGTAGAGAATGCCGTCATGCAGCATGAACATATGGGATTAAGCGTCATGGCTGTCAGACTGGCAGCGTTGATGATAGTGCACACTGACTCATCTCGTCGTTGTTCAATGCACATATCGCTCATGTCAGTAAACGCCATTACGCTGCTCTCCAGGTCAGTCGCAACGTGACCAGGAGGATCGACTAGGTGACGAGAAAGACACTCTGCGTCCTTGTGCGAACGGCCAGACTTGTAGCTGACGCTAAACGAACACTCGTGGAGCCTCAGAACCCAGCAACCCAGACGTCCAGTCGGGTCCTTCAGAGAAGTCAGCCAGCAGAGGGCGTGGTGGTCCGTACCGACTGAGAATATGTGACCATAAAAATATGGCCGGAACACTGCGACGGCCCAGTTTAAAGCTAAACACTTTCTCTCAGTAATGGAATACTTCCTCTCAGGGGGCGAAAGCAGGCGACTTGCGTAAGCTTTCACGCGCTGTCTGCTGTGGTGACGGTGAGCGAGAACTGCGCCAATACCGTGGCAACTGGTGTCGGTGCGAACGTTTGTGGCAGCAGAAGCATTAAAGTGGGCAAGTATGGGTGGCGTAAAAAGTAGCCGATGAGAGCGGTGAACGCTTAAGCCTGCTCAGGGCCCCATGAGAATGTGGTATCCTTTTTCAGCGAATCTGTGAGTGGCCTGGCAACGTCGGCAATCTTTATCTCAAAAGTACGAAAATAGGAACATAAGCCGATGAAGCTCCGGACGTCAGATGTAGAACGGGGCTCCGGAAAGCTACGGACGGCGCTGTTCTTTTAGGAATCTGGTTGGGCACCATCTGCTTTTACAACATGACCCAGAATGGTAATCTGACGGTGGCCAAGTTAACATTTTTTGGAGTTGAGCTGTAGCCCAGCTGTTCATAATACTGCTAGAATTGGAGCGAGACGGGACAGGTGTCTATTGAAAGTAGATGAAAAGACTATCACATCGTCTAGATAACAAAGACAAGTACACCACTTATAAGCACGCAGGAGAGAGGCCTTCATTTGTTCGAATGTGGCAGGGGCGTTACACAGTCCAAAGGCATGACTTAAACTGGTATATACCATCCTGTGTAATGAAGGTCGTCTTCTCGTGGTCCATCTCATTGACCAAAATCTGCCAGTAGCCGGACCGAAGATCAATGGACGAGAAGTATTTAACGCCGTTCAAGCAGTCTAACGCGTCATCGTTGCGTGATAGCGAGTATACGTCTTTTCGAGGAATCTTGTTGAGGTGGCGATAGTCAACGCAGAAGCGCTAGGTACCGTCCTTTTTCTTCACAAGGACGACAGGGGAGGCCAAAGGAAGACTTGATGGTTCAATGGCACTTTGTTGAGCATTTTGTCAACTTCCACTTCGATATTTCTGCGCTCAGTATAGGAGACACGATAGGCGCGTCGGCGAATAGGATTGGCGTCACCAGTGTTTATACGGTGCTGAACACTGGGCGTTTGTCCTAAAGGTTTGTCGTCGAAATCAAAAATGCCGGCATATGATGCGAGAAGGCGATGGATGTCGTTGGCTTGCGCAGGATTGAGGAAGGGTGCGATCATCTTCGAGAAACGATTTGGCAGAGAACAGGTGCTGTTATCTACAGGAGACTGAAGGAAATCAGTCTCTGTGGAGAGAGCCGCTATTTAGAATTCGTCAGCATTAGATACGTTGGCAAAGAACATGCCACGAGGAAGCGCTTGAAGGCACAAGCTGAAATTCAGAAGTGGGAGAGAGTTACAGATGTCAGTGACATTCACAAGCGTACGGGGAATGGCGATGTTGTGGCTCGAAAGGACGTCACCGAGAGGAAGGAGGACATATGGACTATCGGGAACCTGTGGCTGTGCGCTCAAAATGACATAGGTGGCAGCCTGAAGCAACAGTTGTACATCCTGAAGAGAGCACAGGTGCGGCGGGGTCGTTTGCGGTACAGCGGGGTCGTTTGCGGTACAGCGATTATCTCAGGTAGCTCTAGCGGAAGTACGCCAGTAGCACAATCGATAAGAGCAGAAAGATTCGACGAGAAGTCCAGGCATAGGATATTGTCATAAGGGCAGTGGTCAATCACGGCTAAAATGACAAAAGTAGTGTGGTCCTTTATACTTGAGCGGGCAGGACACAGACCGAGAACCATCGGTCTGCCGCCATTGGCCACACGGAGCACTTGTGCAGCCGCTGGTGTCAGAACTTTTTTTAAACGTTCGCGTAGGCTTGAAGTCATGACCAAAATGCTTGCACCGGTGCCTACAAGTGCTTGTACAGGTACGCCGTCTACTTCAACGTCTGTTACACTTCGTCTGGTGGGAACAGAGAGAGGATTAATTTGCTGCGGAATTCGTCAGTGCAGCACCACCTCCGGGGGCTGCGATTCTCAGTTTTCCAAGAAGATGTGGCCGGAAGCCACGGGGGACGAGAAGTGTTGTAGCCGGCGAGCAAGGCGACGCTGGACTCAGTTGGTGGCGAAGGTTTAATGTGATATGCAAGCGGCTCGCATGCCAATATAAGTACAGGCACATGACGTAGCCTGTGACGTCAGTACGGCGCGTCATACGTTGGCTACTACATCGCTTCCCCCTTTATTAAGCAGCATAGCCAAAACGTTCGGGACGCTTTCGAATTCTTGTGCTTCGTCGCAATTCAGGTGGCGCGACGTTTTCTTGGGAGCTGGCGTCAGGCGCCTGATGTGATGGCAGTTCCTTCACGCTGGCTCGGTCAGGCGGCGGAAGTCGTTGCTCTGGTGTAGGCCCGTCCGGCGGCGATGCGGTGTCGCTGTCGCTTTGTGACGGAGTGGAACCCGGCTGTGCCATGCGGGTTTGCTCAGGAATCCACACGCTTCTGGGAAGAGGAGCAAGGCATGTGTTAGGAACAATATCGTCCGCATGCAGAAAGCGCTCGTGGTCTTCGATTTGGACTATGTATGTTCCTTTGCTAACTCGTCGCACAACTGCTCCTTCCAACCAACGTGGATCACTCGGTCGGTTTCCTCGCACACGAACGTTGTCGCCAACCTCGAACTCTCTCCTTAAAATATGGGTTTTCTGGCCCTGTCTTCGAGCTATTTTTGCTTCGGCACGTTTCGCTAGCTCCGGATGCAAGATGCTCAGCCTCGTGCGTGGCCTCCATGAGAGAAACAGTTCGGCTGGCGTCTTACCGGTCGTCGAACACGGTGTGTTTCGGTAGGTGAACAGGAACTGGTCTACCCGATGTTGCATCGTCCGAGTCACTCCCGTGTTCTGCTCGTCCCGTAGCTGTTTGAAGAAGCTTCGCTTGACGGTCTGGACAAGCCTCTCCGCCGTGCCATTTGAAGCTGGGTGGTAAGATGGTTTCTTGGTGTGCTGCACTGCATTGGAGTTGAGAAAATTTATGAATTCAGCAGACACAAATTGCGACCCATTGTTAGTCACAATTCTCTCGGGAAGCCCAAATGCAGCAAAAAGAGCGCGGAGTTTTTCAACTGTCGCCTGTGCTGTAGTGGACTTTATGTGCAGAACATCCACCCACTTGGAGTGCGCATCGACAGGCACTAAAAACCAGTCGTTCTTGTAGTAGGCAAAATCCAGGTGAACTCTCTGCCACCTGCGGGTCGGCCATCCCCACGATAACATCGGCACGTGGGGCGCAGAGTTCTGCGTTAGTTGGCAAGTTGAACAACCTCTTACAGTTTGTTCAATGCGGTCGCACAACTTTGGCCACCACACATGGCTTCTTGATAGCATTCTCATGCGAGTGATGCCTGGATGCCCTTCATGCAAAAGCGATAAGACTTCAGATTGTACCGCTTCAGGTATAACAACCCGAGTTCTCCATGTTATGCAACCACAGTCTACCGACAGTTCGTCTTTCCGCGAAAAGAATGGGGCTACGTTGTCTTCTGACACGTACGATGACCATCCATTCAAAACATACATCAGCACCTTAGACAAAACTGGGTCTTTTTGGGTTTCGTCACTGATCCTTTTTGCAGATAGTAGTACGGCTTCTACTGCTGAAAAGAAGTGAACGTAGTCGCTTTCGTAGGTGTCGTTCGGAAGCGGTAATCGCGATAACGCGTCCGCGTTTGCTACTTGGGCTCCCTTTCTGTACACTCATTTGTAGCGATATGCAGCTAGCACTAGCATCCAGCGCTGCATGCGTGCTGCTGCCATTTCCTGAATTGGCTTTGTTTGCCCCAGCAGTCCCTCCAGGGAAAGGTGATCGGAATAAATGGTGAATTCATGGCCGTAAAGATACTTGTGAAACCGTTTGATTCCGAAAATCCCAGCCAACGTTTCCTTTTCTATGTGTGCGTAGCCACTTTCGGCCTTGCTCAAAGTGCGTGACGCATAAGCTATCGGCCTTTCTTCCCCGTTCACGACATGAAACAACACTGCGCCAACTCGTAAGCAGAGGCGTTGCAGACTAATCCAAGAGGCTTCTTTGGGTCATAGAATGTTAGCACGCTCGCTTGCGTAAGGATGCTCTTACTCTCCGCGAAGGCTTTTTCTTGTTTTGCAGACCAGACCCACTTCTTATCCTTCTGAAGCAGTGCATACAAAGGCTTTAGCCTCAAAGACATGTTTGGCATGAACTTGGAGTAAAAAGTTATCATGCCGAGGTACGCTTTAAGCTCACTGATGTTCTTAGGTGTGGGTGCTTCCCTTATGGCTTCAACTTTCTCGACGCACGGGTGCACACCATTTTCGTCAATGATATGCCCAAGATATTTGACAGAATTCAAGAAAAACTTGCATTTTTCCTTTCTCACTTTTACGCCGTGGTCCCTTAAAACCTGCAGGACTGCTTCCACCCGGGCCAGGCATTCGGTATGCGATGCTCCCGTGATGAGGACGTCGTCGAGGTAGCATACCACTCCCGGTAGTCCTTTCAACAGCTCGTTCATGATTGCCTGGAAAACTGCAGGTGCACTTGAGATTCCGTACGGCATTCGAACATACTGGAACAACCCCATGTGAGAGTTTATAGTCAGCAAGGGTCGCGAGTCAAGGTGCACCTCGATTTGCTGATATGCCGTCGAAAGGTCCAGATTGGTGAAAACCTTGCCCCCAGCCAGCGTCGTGAACAAATCCTCCACCGCGGGCAGTGGTAATGGTTGGTCTTCACACATGGATTCACCGTCAATTTATAGTCTCCACACAATCGTACTGTGCCGTCTGGCTTGTGAACAGCTACCAGCGGCGTGGCCCAGTCGCTGCGAGTTAGGGGCACCAGTACGCCATTATTTTGCAAGTTGCCTAGCTCATGCTCGACAGGTTCACGAATGGCATACGGCACAGACCGCGCCTTGCAAAAGACCGGCATGCTTCCTTCCTTAAGCGCCAGTTTTGCTTGGTAACCCTTTATCAACCCTAAACCAGGTGAAAAAACGCTGGCATACCTTGACAGGATGCTGTCGACAGACGGTTGTGCGTGCACCTCGTGAATGCTGTTTAGGTCCATTCCGACGTTCGCAATCCAGTCGCGGCCTAGGAGTGCTGGCTTCTCTCCTGGTACGACGATGATTGGCAGAATTTTCCGCTGTCCCTTATAATTGACCAAAACCTCCGCTTGGCCTTTCACTTGTAGCGTCGCTCCGCCGGAAGTCTTGAGCTTCATCTCGCACTTCGCAATCTGCGGCGGCTGCTTTAGCTTCCGGTAAACGCATTCCGGAACGAGTGATGCGGCTGCGCCCGTATCTACTTGCATCTTCACAAGCTGGCCGGCTATCTGTACTTCAACTTCATATGGTTGTTCCGTGCCCACTAGATACACACCGTGCAGCAGCAGCTCTGTGCCTCCGCTCGCTTCGTCCCTCACGTTGTGGACGGTGCCAGGCGCCGGTTGCTTGCGTCTGCACTTGCGCGCCAAATGTCCCACGCGCTTGCAAAGATGGCATTTGAATTTACGATAACGGCAGCAACGGGCGTCATGCTCTTGATCGCATCGATAGTAGCTTTGCATAGAACTGTTCTTCGGCTTGCTGGCAAACTCCGGTTCCTTCCCCGTCTTCTTTAGAGAGTGAATGTCGGCATCCGTATTCGCAGTTGGTCGGAATCCCCTCGACTCCCGCTCCGCTAGCTCAACGCTCTTAGCAAAAACGCAGGCCGATTCGAACGTCAGTTCCTTCCTCTTCAGTAAACCCGTCTGAATGGTGGAATTCTGTAACCCAGCGACAAACCGGTCCCGTAAACTGTCGTCGAGAAACGTACCGTAGTTGCACTTGCCTGCCATGTGCTTCAGCGTGACTGCAAATGCCGCGACGGACTCCCCTTCTCCTTGGTACCTCCTGTTGAATTTGAAACGCTCCGCAATGACTTGGCTTGAAGGCTCGTAGTGGCCACTCAGCACATTCACCAAGTCCTCGAACGTCTTCTCTTCAGGTTTTGCAGGTAGAAGAAGGTCCTTGAGCGTCTTGTACGCTTTCTTTCCTATGGCAGTGATGAAGGCTGACTTTTTAAGTTTTTCGTCTTGTACGCCGGCTACTTTGCAATAGTGCCCAAACCGTTCTACATACGATGCCAAATCTTCGTCTCCTTCTTCTATGAAGGCGTTAAATTCCCACATCTTCACCATACCTTGCCTTTCACCTTCTAGCTGTCGTTGCTCACAGGATCCGCCCCGTCGTTCGGTGCAGCCTATCCCATCCTCGTCGCCATCTGTTGTAGCCGGCGAGCAAGGCGACGCTGGAGTCAGTTGGTGGCGAAGGTTTAATGTGATAAGCAAGCGGCTCGCATGCCAATATGAGTACAGGCACATGACGTAGCCTGTGACGTCAGTACGGCGCATCATACGTTGGCTACTACAAGAAGCACCGTGGCTCTTTAACTGATCTTATTTCTGGAAACTGCCTATTCTTACATTTATTAAGCATCACAGCGCTGTTCAAGTGAATTCCGAAGCGCACGCCAAGGTCAAGTATGACGTACACATATAGCGATGGACAAGTCGGTCTCCCTCCAAATAAATAGTGCCTCTTGACATCTCTTTCGCGAATGTCGGCGTGCAATAGGGGTCAAGAAATGGTGCCGATCCAACTCCTAATATTTATTGTTGTTGCTAACAGTTGCTCTTTAGAAAACGGGAATTTTCATAGCTCGTACATTAAGCTGTACACTGGTTGTCTTGATCGCGGTTCACTGTTATAAACCATATTGGAATATTGGAACTGTACTTAATATTCAAAGGGTTGAGCAAATGTCGGTGACATACACTCTCCTGCTGATTTCGATTGATATGTGAGGTTTAACGTCCCAAAACCACCATATGATTATGAGAGACGCCGTAGTGGAGGGCTCCGAAACTTTCGACCACCTGGGGTTCCTTAACGTGCACCTAATCTGAGCACACGGGCCAACAACATTTCCGCCTCCCTCAGAAATGCAACCGCCGCAGCCGGGATTCGAACCAGCGGCCAGCTGGTCAGCAGCCGATAACCTTAGCTACTAGACCACCGCGGCAGGGCTCCGCTGCTGACCGCTGCAGCTGAGTTCTGACTTCTGTGCTTAATGTTCATTATCAAATATGCAACCACTAATCAAAAACCAACCAATCTATTTTCAATTTTGATCTTTTTCTGTCTCGCTGCCTTAAGTTTGTTTCTTTTTTGCGATGCTTTCTTAAAATCATCAGTTCAACTTGTTTCGTAGAACATGGGCATCAACATACATAGACCAGTGTTTCAGTAAGCTGTCTCGCCTGCACTAGTACTCTTTTATTTAGCGCATGACACAGTGTCATACCTCGACAACTCGTGAACGGAAAGTTGTTTGTACTCTTTTATTGAAGTAAAAAAAGCAACAATGGGACCGCGCATTGTAGTTAATGCCGAAATGCAGAGAGATGTATAATATCTTGAATAAAGCGTGCCTTATAGCACTGGAAATTGTTGCCGTTCCAGACCATCTTGTAGGAAAACGACCATCACAAGGCAGTGGGACGGAATGGCGACGCACAAATGCCACGACGTGCAGGCGACGGTGCAGTTGACGCCAGCGCCGGGCGCCTGGCTGGCTTGGAGACGGCAGGGAGGGGGGTTCTCTTTTTTTTTCTGCGCACGCGCTTGTGGCTGAAAGGTTCTGCGTAAGTTCATGCCGGCTCTTGGTGCCAGACTGGCGCGACAGGGCGGCTCCCCCCCCCCTTTTTTTTCTCTTTTTGCACCCGCTACTACCGGCTAGATGCATGACTTCGGCGCCACGCAGATGTCACGGGTATTTTTTCATTACTGGGCTTTTTAAAAACAGGATTTAAGTCAGTACTCTGGAGCGCACCGCCTGTGTGCCATTCGTTATCCGGCACCTGACTAAGAGTGCAGGTGTCATGGCTCTGACACAACAAAAAAATGGCAGCATATTCATGAGGTGAATGATGGAGAGTGGGCCGAAGCATCCGTCCGTCCATTCGGTCTTGCTTCCGTGCGTCCATGCATGCGTATGTGTGGCCACCCGTGCGTCTATCCACCCGTCCGTGCGTGCGTCTGTTCGTGCATCCGTCCCTGCGTTCGTCCATGCATCCATGCATCTGCTTTTGCGTCCGTCCATGCGTCCATCCGTCCGTGCAGTCATCCGTGCGTCCGTCAATGCATGTGTCTGTGTGTCTGTTCATCCATCTATTTAACACTCTAAGTACCACCATCTCACATTTTTCATCATATATTCCTCATATAGAAGCACCGCCATCCAGCGGACATTCCAACGACTAAACGAGAGGTGGCGCGTGCACACTTTTTTACGGCTTGCGCTTCGTGTCTACTTCTCCACTTTAACCAACTCGAGATCATAGTATATACTAGTTCACTGTATTTGTGGCGCTGCAGCCCAACGCTCGCTAAACCTTTCTAAAACCAAGGAGGTTACGCCCATCGAGTATAACGTAGCAACCATTTCTTGTCAGATAGTGTTTAATGTACATGCGAATGGCTGCTATCGGAGATGAGAGACAGGTGAACTTGGCTTTTAGTTAACGCGCACGCTGCGAATTTTTTATTGTTCAATAACACTCAGGAGAAATCTCCCACCGGCACCACCTTGCAGGTCAAAGCGTAAGACATGTTACGTGCTACGACGAGGGAAGAAGGGGTGCCACTTTGAGGAGCTTCGCCCCTAAAATATACGGATGGTGAGAACCAAAATGACACGAACCTCTGCGTGAATTCAGTCACACACACAGATACTACAAATGTTGTTACTTGTGTTTTTTATGACGGATTATCTTTTATTTTTTTGTTATGCGACACTTCTCAAGCGGAGTCTTGCAGGTACATGTTCGACACCGATTGGCGAGATTTCTGTCCGTTTTCTTTTTTTAGATTAATATTGTTTCCTGAACCACTGATTTATACACGTACAGTATATTTTTCACGGTTAATAGTTCATCGTGTACCACAACGTGCACAAAATTAACGAAGTGCTGCTGTGGTCAATATGCCAAGCATTGCTCCTAGCAAGCAAACTTGCTGCGTGCCCAACACGTCATAAATAATCATAATTTTTGTGTACTAGGCCAGCATTCCCTAGGCTGTCCTTAGTATTTCTGCGGACAAGCGTTGTATTCGCCACACGCTTGCTAGAAAGTTTGGGAATATTTTATGCAGTAGCTGACTACGATGAAGAGAAATTCCTGAAGTAGGTTCGCGCCACAGTTTATAGGTGATTAAGAACAAATTTTCTCATTGATTTGTGCATGTGATTATCCACTCGTTACGTCGTTCGCATTGTGTGTCACCTGGCTGTTCCTTTGATGTTCTAAAACCCTTTGTTAGTCATATTAACGCGATTCCTTTCACAACATCAAGCCTATCTAAGGCAAATTCGCACACGAGTCACAAGCATGGACATGGCTCAATTTTTTTTTCTGATTTCGTACAATAGCGGTTACGGAAACCAGCTTAGGGTGGACAACGGCGGCACTGCATGTCACCCATGTTGTGGTCTCATAACACATTTAGCCGTAAAAGTTTTGTTTCTCTGTGCAGAAACATGAAACACTTGTGTATAGCTGTGCTAGCATAACCTTTTAAACAACTGATCATGATTAAAATGATCATGATCAGTTGATCAAAGGTATATTTTAGAGGCAAACAACTGATCATGATTAAAATGGCTGACCACATTCGGCCATTTTAATCATAAATTCATGATGCTTTAGGAGTTTTTAACAGCACCTTTGGTTTAGCTTGATTGTGCTGATTAAAACGCATTTCATTTCTTTTTACACGTTGCTAATAGAGTGATTGCCAGACTTTATAATGTTACATATCCCTTTAACTGTGCTACATTTTCTGCCACCTAATATTTGAGACTTTAGCTTTTTTTGCATTTATGTTCAACTTTTCACCTTATATACATCTTCAATACTTCTTTATGGACACTAGCGCACAGTTGTTTTCAATATATTTATTGAATAATGCTGTATGTACATCACATGACACTTTATGCGAACTGCAAAAAACTTCAACTTAAAATTCATGTCTATGCTGAGGGCTATATTTATTGCACCCCTACTTTAAAAGACAAACCAGGTTTCTTATTGATATCATTGTGTGTGCATAGCATAAAGTCCCCAAGCAAGAAACAGCTTGGCAAGGCATAGCGACGCTCACTTACACGCCACGATCTATAATAATTGAAAAAGAATATTGATGTAAAAAAATCTCAAGAAATAAGCTACATAGAGAAGCCACAGGATCAGAAGGGCTGTCCAATAGAAAGGTTAATGCGTTGACAATTCTTTTTTCACTGCGGTCTCCATATATTCTTTTTTTTTGCAATTTAAGGCAAACGGACGGTTCTTTTTTTATCTTCGCGTCTTAACTCAGTATTTTATTTTTGCCCGTGGCAAAATAAAGATTACAAAAATTCATTCAAGTCAGAAATACTCCGCAGTGCCACGGTGCCGTATTCGTTTTTTTTTCTAGTTCAGGGAACATCAAGTGAGTCGAGACTTCTAGCGCAAAAAGTATACAATCCAACTCATAGCACCATTATTTCAATGTATTTAAACAAAGCGCAGCTATGTGGAATGATAAACGACAGACCCGGCTCCAATTAAAATGCATACGAAAAATAAAAATGACTGCCGGATTCCCGGCAAGATCGTTCGATTTAAAATCGTAGCCCCCGCGTGGCGACAAATAATCCGCTGGGAACGCAAAATGGGCGAAAACCGTGACCCGAACTACCAAACGCGAAGTGCCATGGTGGCCGTGCAGGGAGTAGATCTGGCTCTATTTTTTACCGGATGAGGGCTACAGATTGAGGGTATATGTTACATCGTTCGTCGGTCCCTGCGCGTAGGCGCAAGCGAAGTAGACAAGCTGGTATAATGGGCGTTTATTTTCAGTGTACGTTGCAATATAAAGACTCAAAGTAAAGAGGGTAAAGGGAAACAAGGTAAGTGAAACAAGAGATAGAAGCTTTGGCTATAAATGAGCCAAAAACTGATAAGGGTTACACTTCAATTACAACACTTCTTCATCAATAATATTAGAGACGCTGCACCGGTTTCCGCTGTCGGGTTGAGCACCGGAGTTCTGTGGTCACTGTAGGTTCCCTGGACTTCTGCTTTTCCTGGTCTTGGGTTGGGGATGATGACTGCAGCTGGTGTGGTGGCTCACGAAGTTCCGTCTTTACGTTTCGCCCTGATCCGGAAGTTTCTTGCGTAGTTCTCGACATAGGCATACTTTCCCCTTCCCTGTCACGGTGGGGTTCAACCGAGTCTCTCCTTGTGTGAACTTGATCCACATGTCTCCGAACAAGGCCCTCTGGCGTCTCGACTGTCACCATCCTCGCTCCATCGGCTGACTTTACCGTACCGGTCTTCCACTTTTCCCCCTTGCCAAATTTGCTGATTTAAACATTCGTGTCCGGTGCCAGGGTCCACTCATCTGATTCACCTGATCTTCCTGCAATCCATGGAGGAAAGCACGTGTCCAGACGAGATCGAATTTTGTAGCCCAGGAGAAGCTCCAAAGGAGACTTGCCCGATGCGAGGGGTGTTCTCCGGTAAGTGAAGAGTAGTCTGCAAAGACAATCTTCTAATCGTACCTGGTTAATCTTCTTCAGCCCATTTTTCACGGTTCAAACAGCTCTCTCTGCAAGACCATTGGACTGGGGATGAAACGCAGCCGTGCGCAGGTGAGTTGTGTTGTTCTTATTCATAAAATCGGCAAAATCTTGACTTGTCAATTGCGTTCCGCTATCTGAAACAAGGGTGCGCGGAATGACGAACCTGCTGAACAAGCTGCGCAGGCATGATATAGTCGAAGATGATTGATTGATAGATTTGTGGGGTTCAACGTCCCAAAACCACCATATGATTATGAGAGACGCCGTAGTGGATGGCTCCAGAAATTTGGACCACCTGGGGTTCTTCAACGTGCACCCAAATCTGAGCGCACGGGCCTCGACATTTCCGCCTCCATCAGAAATGCAGCCGCCGCTGCCGGGATTTCAAACCGCGACCTGAGATAGTCGAAGATGTGGTCGCCTGCTTCACTGGTACGGCCTCGATCTATTTGCTGTGAGCATCTACAAGAATAAGGATCATGCTTTTATTTATTGGCCCCGCGAAATCTACATATACTCTTGACCAGCTTTGCTGTCATGTCGGCCAGCTAAGTGGCGGGGCAGATGCCGGCATTGGTCGATTTTGAATACGGCTTGTGCACCTCGCCGACATTTGTTCAATGTCGTTGTCCATTCCAGGCCACCAGAAAGCCGAACGAGCGATTGCCTTCATCGCTGATGATCTTTGATGAGTTTCGTGGAGCATGTGTAACATTCTATGCTGCACGCTGGCTGGAATGACAACCCTACGGCCCCAATAGAGCAAACGGTCGAAGCGAAAGCTCGAGTCTGCGGTCGAAAAAGGGGAGTAATCTTCGTTCTAGTGCTTTAGCACTTGTAGGCCACCCATTCCTTATGTATTGCACAACCTTGGCCAGCACTGGGTCACTGGCAATCAGCGCCTGCAATGCCGCTGTCGAGACTGCACTCTCCTCTACGGATGCCAGGGCCAAAATGTACTCGGGTGGCTCGCCGTCCGCGGTTGGCTCAGAAGTTTCTCGTGGTAACCTACTGAGGGCGCCCGCGTTCAGGAGCTGCTTGCCTGGAGAATACTGCAGCTTGTAGCGAAATCCACCCAAATACAGCGCCCAGCACTGCATACGAGCAGCTGCCAGCGATGGAGTTGGCCGATCCGATCTCGGCAGGCCCAGGACTGGCTGGTGGTTCATCCTGAGTATGATTTATTGGCACGTTATTTCCCAAATAGCATGACAGCTTTATGCGTGATGGCTTCAGCGGAGGCCAAGCTTTCTTGTGCTGCTCAAAAACCTGACGTGACACGAGGCAGACCGGTGAACCAGTGTCAGTAAGCATTGATACGTCAACACCTTCCCACGTGAAGTTGCGCCGTATTGGGGGCTTCACAGTTTCTTCCCGCGTTGATCTTAGCGTCCGAATGTGCAGGCTATCATCAACGCCTTCATCTGTTTCCCCTTCGTTAACAGCCAGGACTCGGCCGCGAGTTTCCAAGGGTGCTTGTTGAGTTCGAGACTTCGCGGTTTGATCATTCTGGCATTTTCGAGCTAGATGACCGCGTCCACCGCAACGATAAGAATGCGCGTTATTCCAACGGCAGGCATTACTGTTATGTCTGACACTACCACAACGCCCACATTCAGCGAGTACCTCTTTGCTCGTGGAGGACTGCGCCATGATTCTGAGCACAGCTGATGCTTCGCCGGCCATTTTACGGGCATCATTCTCTGCCGCTAAAGCTGCGAAGGCAATTGTTTCGGCGTGCTCTAACGTCAGATCTTTGTTTGTCAGCATCTGCTTTTGCAGCGCACTCGATTTGATGCCGCACGCTATTCTATCCTTCAGCATTCGGTCGAGCATGGTATCAAAATTGCAGTTGTCCGCGATTCGGCGAATCTCAGTAATGAATTCTTGAACAGACTCACTGTCCTGCTGGCAGCAGTTGAAAAAGCGGAAACTTTCTGCAATCTCATGGCGCTTGGGATCAAAGAACTCGTCCAAGGCTTTCACGACGTCCTCGTACTCCAAAGAATTAGGCTTCTTGGGCGCTACTTTTCCTGATAGTATCTGGACAATGCGAGTACTTAAGGCTGCCACCAACAACGCCCGTTTCTTGGCTGACTCTGTCACCCCTGTTGCCTCAAAGTATGCTTCTGCCTTCATGACATAGGCCTTCCAGTTGTCTTTCTCGTCGTTGAAGTCCGGCAGTTGCTGATGCGCTATCGTCGTAGCTGACGTCCTGCTTGAATCCAGGGTTTTTCTTTCCGGTTTTTCGTCGCCACTGTTACATCGTTCGTCGGTCACTGCGCGTAGGCGCAAGCGAAGTAGACACAAGCTCACAAGCTGGTAGAATGGGCGTTAATTTTCAGTGTACGTTACAATATAAAGACTCAAAGTAAAGAGGGAAAGGGAAACAAGGTAAGTGAAAGAAGAGATAGAAGCTTTGGCTATAACTGAGCCAAAAACTCATAAAGGTTACACTTCGGTTACAACACTAGATGAAACGATGACGAAGCAAAAAAATGTAATCCAGACTAACATTTATATACCTGTCAGTGGTACTGTTGGTGAGATCTCATCAGTTCGAAGGCTATCGGGAAGGGTGGTATACATGTTGCAGCTGCAGTATAAGCATCAGCTAAGGAAATCGTAGAAATTGGGTTTTAAGGGGCATGGTTGCGATGTGGTTCAGAATTTGCGCTTAGTTCAGGATTAAACGTGTTGCCTTTCATGTCTAATGAAGGTGGTTGCAGACCAGCGGCATAATTTTCTTAGCCCATCAGCTGGTTTCCATTCCTAGATACCGTTTCCATCGCCTTCCTTGCATTTCTGCCTAGTTTTTCATGAAGGTGCTAGTATATTCAGACATGTGCAGGAAACTTTTCATAAATGAACTCAATTGTTCTATTTTTTCAAAGCAAAAGCACCCTCGAGCATCTATTTAGTATATGACATAGCCTCAATACAGCAGACACCTTCAATTCGCTGCGTCTACTTTTTTACCCACATTTACTGGCGCGGAAAGTCATGGCTTTGGTTATACCAAACTTCCTCAAGCATCATCTTTTTTCTGAAAGACGAAATAAGAAAGACCTTCATGAAGTTCTGTGGCCAAGGTTTCCCGGTCAAAATTTTTAATTTTTGAAATTCAAATTGAATAGAGTTGAAATTTAAAGAAGAAATATACAAATAAATTGAATAAAAACAATCCAAAATATCGTCACGGGGTCATGACCTGGATGAAGGGAGCAGGCTGGGTTTTCAGTTCAAACTGTTTATTGGGCCAAACTTGTGGCCACGTAAAAGGAAAGTCAGATTGCAGCAAGACATTGGCACTCATAGCAGCGAACAGAGCGTCGGCAGGTGATCAACTGACAAACGGCGAAGCGTGGCGGTATACATATGCCGCTGAATATTCCAGCCTTATCTCTCGTCTCTGCACAAACTTTTAGAATAATCTCTAGTGTTCGCATTTCGCGGGCAATTCTTGATTGATTTGTGGGGTTTAACGTCCCAGAACCACCATATGATAGGTTTGACTATTCGTTTACTCTTGCGAACGTGTGGAAAAGCCCTATGTGTCAAGCCATTGAGATATCGTGTAGAGCCTGAAGATTTTCTGGTCCCATTGCCAAAAGAGTGGCACATACACGCCCCCGGGTATGTGCCACGGTTTGTCAGAAAGCGTTTGATGACGTACGCGATGGCATTGTGATATCACTCACATCACGACGAGAGGTCATATTCATCAACTGTCTTACCTTTTCACATAAATTTTTGTTCACGCCAAGCTAAAAGAGTGACCACGAGAGCACCCAAACGTAGGTGGCTAGATGGATAGATGAACTAATAGATGCCAAAAGTTTCTGCAGTACGCCAATAAATGATTCACATTTATTAACGTATCACCGTTAATTATGGAAAAAAATACCTTTTCCTAGGCCAGTCTCCTCTTATGGGTGTGTGCCATGTACAGAGGACAAAAAAAAAACAAGAGTCAAAATATTTTTTAATGTTGGTATCGGGTAAACATACTGTTAAATTAGTGTGAAGTAGTGAAATGTTGTGACCCTGTCCACTAGAACTGTTGGTGTAACTTTACACCATGATTTGACGATAAATCGATGAAGTCATTTCCCTTTAGCCTTTTTCGATCGTTTTGTCAGAGGCTACGAACGCTTATTGTCATTTACATGGGAGATAATCACTTAATCATGCCCCGGAAAGCTTGCATGGCTAAATAACAAAAAGATGAGCCAGCAACGTGTGCACGTTCCGTAGCTGGGGCTGCACTTAAAACAATAACACTCATTCATATTCAATATCAACGTCGCATGGAGTATACAACTTCTCAAGACACCGCCCTCCTGGCCCAACCACAGTGGTCTAGTAGCTAAGGTACTCAATTGCTGAACCGCAGATCGCGGGATCGAATCCCGGCTGCGCCGGCTACAATTTTGATAAAGGCAGAAATGCTGTACGCCTTTCTTTGTGTTGAGATTTGGAAGCACGTTAAAGACCCCCGGTGGTAGAAATTTCGGAAGCCCACCATTACGGCGTCTCTCCTAGTTATACGTTGGTTTTGGGACGTTAAACCCTACATATAATCAATCAATCATTGCACTCCTGGGAATGCCTGAAAACAAAACACCTCCAAAAAAACGCCACTATACCCATAAATGAAGACAAATTATTGAAAACCAGCAACCACATTTTCGGCTATGTTAAACTTGGGTACTTATTATAAAAAAGGAGATTTTTTTCGCTTTTAACGAGTTTCAGTACAAGCGCCGAAGTAGAGACCCCAAAGGAAGTGGCCCTCAATTAAGGATAAATTGAGGTATTCATATTTCTGAACATCTACTGCTGTATAATTCCATCATTCCAAAGGAAGCTGTGACGATACTGCTGATGCGTTGGTATATATTTATTTATGTTGCTAAATCTTTCTTGGAATTATGTGTGCATTTATGTTGCAGGGATAAAACAGACATATGTACAAAGAGACAGACAGAACGACAGACAGAGCATTATTTTGACGTCGAAAGTCCCCAAGAAAGACTATCGTCTTTAAAAATATACGTTGCACCCACGAGGCCTTATTGCCTTATTTTCCATGCTTGCGCGCTACAAAGAAAGGTGTTCTCAAATAGGAGCCAAAATTTTCCCGCCTGCAAACATTACCTTACAATACTTGAGGGGTGTTGAAATACAGAGTCTGAAGCTCGATAAATAAACGGGAGAAGGCGCGGACTTCCGCATGAGCTTAGCAATATATATGTTGTTTAAATCGACCCTCCCCCTTTGCACTCAATACGGAGTCTACGAAGAATCAATGCACATCTCTTGATGGCGATATTTCTACGCAGTACCTAAGGTAGCACTAAACAAACAATGCCACATTTAACGCAAAGTTTAAAATAATGAAATTGTCCTTTTGTGAATTCACAAAATGAAGCAAGGGCAATAATTACATTTCATTAGGTTGTCTCCATTTTTTACGATACTTCACTACCAGGTGTCTTCGTTGTTTTCTGTAACTATGGCAACAATGACTCAAAACGAAAAATAGAGAAGCCATCTGTGGTCGACTTCGCGAATTTTGAATCTTTTGCTGCCCTAAATACCGAATGTCCGTTTCGCGTCGCCTGCTTCTCATTGTGTTTGAGGTAAACGCCAATGTTTCATTCGACGTCTTGTTTCTTCAAAATAAAGTGCGTAGCAGACATTGTGCTTAACAGTGGGGATTATTGCGTACGTTGTCGTTAAGTTAATGGCCAAGGCGATGTACGTGGCTGAAGTGGCGTTGACTAAAAGCTGTGAGGTTCTTTTCTTTCTTGCTTCGACAACTTTCACTCCATGATGTTGCCATCACCCCGTCAGCCTTGAGTATTCAACTTTTTTCAAGCAGGGCCCAGTTTTTCTGCAACAGGAACTACCTTCACTGAATTTGTCTGTGCATAGGTGTGTCTCTGCAGACAAGGGGGTTTTTCTCTCACCGGGGAATGCGAGTGAATTGCGTGGCAGACTTTGTTTTCACAGGAGAACGCAGTGCATCTGTCTTTTCTTTCATGCGACCCTAATTTATTTTAAACAAGTTATCTCTATGCGTAATACAAGCCCGCAATACAGGCAAAATGCAAAAAAGTCCACAAAAAGTAAGACGTTCTAATATGATATCGTTAAGGATGATACTATGCCTTAAAAAGCGAAATGTTTCTTTTTTTCGCTCAACAAAACCTTTAGCGGCGTTGCTTCAGTGACTATCGCTATCGATGCAACTGATCGTGATTGATCGTGATAAATGCGTCGATAACGATCGATGCAGTGATATTACATAGCTTGCGTCATTTCCTTGTTTGAAGAACCCCACATGGCGTTTTTCATGCAAGGCGTTCGTACTTCGAGCGTGAGACAAGCGCTCACGCAAGAGACACTTTGATTTGGCACGTAGAATATGAGCCAGTATTAATAGATTCCACTAAAATGACGCAGCTTTACCGAAGGACACACGTGATAAATATTGGCAGATTCCACGTACAGTGGAAATCGAGTATACGCGAAGCACGAGTGAGAATTGATGATATGCCAATTTAAAATCGGCACAACGTTACGAGATGGAGGTAACAAAAAACACCGAAGGGTGTTTTTCTGCGAAGGGTGCCATGGGGTGGCTTTGGAAGCTCGCTAACCGTAAAGCGGGTCTAAGAAGAGATTCGCTAATAATGATATATAAACTATATATGCGGCCTATGATGCAATTCGGATGTGAATATTTTCCGGCAGTGTAGTTTATAAAATGAGACCTCTAATACTGCTGGAAAGAGAAGCGTTGCGTTTGTGTCTGGGTTTCCCATAGTTTGTTCCAAACAACGTGTTGTATATGAAAGCTCGCTTGCCTTCTCTGCTAAATAGGTAAAAAACTCTTACTGTGCAAGCATTGTTAAAGACACACAGTTTACACCAAAGACGCTCATTTCACGTTTTCATACAAGAACCAACTTTATTTTTTGAAGCACATTGGTCGCGAATACACACCCCGCAAGTCATAATTGCACAAGCGATGCTACGGCAACTTAATGGAAAAAATAAACATATTGGTCCAATAGACAACCTAAAGTCAATGCTTAGCATAAAATTTGATATCTTTACTCATAACGCGATACAATTGGCAAATAGGTACTTAGAGAGAGAAATAAATTAAAGGGAGAGATAGGGAGGCTAACCTAGAAGAGCTGGTTTGCTACCCTGTACGGGGGTGTGGAAAAGGGCCGGAAAGAGGATAGAGATAGAGAGATATAAAATAAATTAGAAAAAAGATCACACGCGCACACATTCAGGGAGTTCCGATCACAGTCGTTTGGGCAAGCCGGTTGAACGCAAGAAGCGCATTAGCGCCTGCACGGCCTTCTTCTGCGACATAAAGTCCCGTCGGTAGCACAGGATTCTTTCTTCCGAAAAAGGCTGGCTGTGAAGTTCATTTAGTCTATTGCAGAGTGACAATCTCTGCGAGCAGTATTGTGGGCATGCACACAGAATGTGCCAAGTCGTTTCGTCACTGCCACAATGATCGCATGCAGCAGTGTCAGCCATTCCTATGCGGAACGCGTACGCATTGGTAAATGCGACGCCCAACCACAACCTGCACAGCATAGTAGCGTCTCGTCGGCGTAATTCCGGAGGAATTCGAAGACTGAGAGTTGGGTCTAAGGTACATAACCGTGCATGGATGAATTGTGGCTCGTTTCTTTTTGTGACGTGGTGCGCTTGCGAGCAAGCATGTGGAGTTTCCGTGCAGTGTCAGTTCTTGAAAGCGGAATTGATATTTGATCGCTTTCAGTATAGGCAGAATGGGCAGCTCAATTGGCCCGTTCATTGCCAATTATTCCACAATGACGTGGAAGCCATTGTAAGGCTACTTGATGTCTTTTCTAAATGAATTGATGAGTCTTTTCTGCAATCTCGAATACCCGCTGTTCGTATTGGCCATGGCGTAAAGGTGATATAAGGGATTACAATGCCGCCTTTAAGTCACTGAAAATTGTCTATTTTTGTGGCTGTTGATCGCTGATGAATTGCGATGCGGCTCGAAGAGCTCTGAGCTCTGCTTCCGTTGATGTCGTAAAGTGGGAGGTCTTGAATTTTCTTGACGTGTCTTTTATCGGTATAACAAATGATGCCGTTGAACTCTTCTGTAAAACAGAGCCGTCGGTGTATACGTGTATAGAGCCTTGATACGTCTTGTATAACAAGAGAAGAGCAAGCTGCCTAAAAGCAGGTGATGACATATCTGATTTTTACTGGATGCCAGGTATAGTTAGCCTGAAGTTAGCCTGAGTCAGGCACCAAGGAGGAGTCGAAGGCCTGGCAGTGGTGTGAAGCATGTTGGTAAAGAATCGCAATATGTGCTTACCGTTTGGCAAAATGACAAACCTGGTCTGTCTGCTGGTAAAGAGGCTAGATTGTGGCAGGGTGTCCGAGCAAAATGCCCTATATGTGTCTTGAGTGCCTCAACGTCGATATGTGTCGTGATGAGGTGGTTTACGGCAATTGCGACAGTAGCCTTTCTCGACGCACTACGAGGCAAGACAAGGCAAATCCACAGTGCCTGGAACTGAACACTCTGTAGCGTTTGAAGGCTTGTTTTGCTTGCATTGGTCAATGCCGGTAAGCTGTACCACAGGAAACCTAGAAAAAGTACCCTGTACAGCTGTAGCATTGCACTGGGAGACATTCCCCAAGTCTTGACTGCAAAGAACTTCATTATATCAAAGATGTCAATTAACCGTTTCTTCGTGTACGAAACGTTATCGCTCCATGATAGATTCCTGTCAATTATGACGCCCAAAAACTTGTGCGATCGAACGTATAGTACAGTTTGACCATTGATGCTTATAGTGTACTTATGCATTGGCTTTTGTGTAAACGCTACGAGAGCGCATTTCTCGGAGGAAATTTTCAAGCCTTGATTGCGGAGGTAACGTAATGTTTCAGTGGCAGCTTTTTGAATTCTCTCTCGTAACTGCAGGCGTGTAACAGCCGATGCCCAAACGCAGATATCATCTGCGTGCATTGATAGCCTTATTGTGCCTGGCAGATGCTCAATGAGAGCAATTACCGTAAGATTGAGCAGCAAAGGGCTGAGTTCGCCACCCTGGGAGATGCCAGAGTGACTGTAATGTGGAGAGGTTTGACCGTCTTCAGTGCTCACAAAGAAGGATCGCATTGATAAAGAACTACGTATCCAGCGATACATCTTGAGAACAGCTTCATGCATAACGTTGTCATACGCCCCTTTTACGTCTAGAAAGAAAGGTGCGCAGAGACGCTTACGGCCTTTCTCATGTTGGACGTAAGTGACCAGGTCAACTACATTGTGAATCGATGATTGACCACACCGAAATCCCTCCATGGCATCTAGGTAGACGTTGTTAAACTCCAAGTACCACTCCGGGCGTCACAAAGTCATCCTCTCCATAACTTTGCCTACACAACCGGCCAATGCGATCGGGCGATAAGATGACAGCTCCTACGGTGACTTGCCTGGCTTCAGAAGTGGAACTAGGCAACTTGTCTGCCAGCTTGTCGGGACTGTTTCATCTTGCCAAGATTTGCTGTACAACTCCAAGAGGAGGATTCTCGCGCGTTCACCCAGATGACACAGGCCCTTATAAGAAATTCTATCGGGCCCTGGTGCCGACGTGAATCCAAACAAAGCTAGTGCTGTTCTGAGCTCAACCATGGAAAAAGGCATATCCATGCGGGCATCCAGTGTCTGTGGACACTTGTTCGAGGACAACAGGCTATTGGGCACTGTGAGTGGCCCAGATACTCTGGCACAGAAGCCTTCTGCCACATCAATGTCGCGTATCTGTTCAAAAAGTGCGAAAGCGGCCCTGAATAGTCACCACTGAGTTGGATTTGTGCGGAGACCTCGCACCGTCTTTCACAATTGGGATAAAGGTTTTTGTGGGTCAAGCGACTCACAAAAAGCAGTGCAACGTTGTGACTTGAGTTTATTTATCCGGCACTGAATCTTCTTTTGTATACGTCAAGCAATCCGTAAGTCTTCTATTGCCTCCGTGCGTCGGTATCTTTGTTCAGCACGCCGTCGGATTTCTCGAAGTCGTTCTAGCTCGCTGTCAAATTCCATTACTTTGAAAGAGCAGGTGAGGGTACATGTAGTGTCGTCTACTGTGCTTTTAATTATCTCCTCTATGTCAAGAGATCGTTTTGCTTCACATTTCTCTTCGATGCGAAACTGAAATTTCAGCCAGTCCACTCTCTGAACACTATTGCGTATCTTAGCATGGGAAAATCTTTTGATTTTGACATAAGTGAGAATGTGGTCACTACCATGCGTTTCTATGTCTGAAAACTACTCAGCATGCCTGACGAGGCCTCGTGAGGCAAAGGCCAGGTCAAGGCCGCTGCTATAATTTGAACCACGTAGGAACGTTGAACTGTCATCATTTAGCAAGAAAAGTTGGTTGTCAGAGGCGAAGGACACCAACTTTATCTCTTTAACATTGGTTTTCAAACTTCCCCAGATTGCGTGATGAGCGTTGAAGTCGCCAATTATAATGCATGGGTGAGAAGTTGCTGACAGGATACCTTGTAGTCTTGTATAATCAAAACGGCTTGATGGAGACAGGTAGGCACCCACAACCAAGATGGTAAGTCTCTTGTTCACTGTTATAATTATATTGTAGCGGCGAGAGAAGAGAGACGTGAGATGACGTCGAAGGCGGCCGACGGGGCCGTGCCGATCTCGCCACTTTATTCCAGGCCTGAAGCGGAGCCACGTCAGCTACCAGCGTCCGCCATGCCAGGTGCGTGAGGTCGTTCTCATCCTCGCGCAGCTCGAGCTCGCATCAGCTGCGCGAGAGGCGCGGCGCGGTGATTGAAAAAATGATGATGCTGATCATGCACTACAGGGCTCCCCCCCTAGCGCTTTGCGCGATTTGAAGTGTATATAACAAAGAAAGGGAAAGAGACTATATACATGAACGACAATCCGCAAGGTGTCCGTTTAGGAAGTCCAGTTTGTCAACGTGTAGTGACCATCGGGAACCAGTGGGTCTCTGGTGGGCGACACTGGGAGTTGCGCAGAGGACGAAGGAGGAAGTGCCGGGTCACTGTGGTAGCCGACAAGCGGGTCTCATGGTGACCTGGTCGGACAGGCCGAGAGTGAACCGTGTGTCGCGAGGTCATGACAGGATGGTGGGTGACAATGTTGGCGCTGGGTGCAGAGGACACTATACTACCGCCCGTCGAGATTAGAGGTCCCGACAGGGCCCCATGATGGTGGTGGTGGTGATGGTGGTCATGCGCCAGTATCTGCGGCTGGGTCAACGTCGGTATCTGCACCAGGGATTGGTGCTGGTCTGTCTGGAACGCAACCAGTGTGGGCTGGGCCAGCATGGTCTGCGTGGGCAGCATGGCCTGCAGCTGTTGCAGCGTCAGTGGCTGTCCCGGGACTATGGCAAACGAGGGGGGCGACATCATGCGTGGCGGTGCCAGAAAGATGTTGGGCCTTGGCCCCAGGTTCTGTGGGATGACAAGCGTCGGGGTGCCAGGCGGTCCTGGATGTCCCCCATGGGGCCTGGGCCCCGTCTGAGGTCCCAGGGTCAGGCCCGTGGCATGGGGTGGCCGCAGGGCCAGCTGGACCCCCTGTATCTGTCCCAGAGAGCTCTGGATCTGCCTCGATGCGCCTTGTATCAGAATCGGGCTGTGGCCCAGGCCCGGAATGTACTGGTTCAGCAGGAAAGTGCCCTGCGCAGGTCCCGCCGGAAACATGCCCGGCTGCGCTGCCGCGGGGTTCCCGATGAGCAGCGGACTCCCCGTGTTTAGCCCCATCGCGGCTCCGTGCTGCACCGTGGTCGCAGGCTGCGGCGCCGGTACAGGCGCGGGCCGCGGTGTGGCCTTGTGCTGGGCTGCCCGGGGAGACTGGGACCGGGTGGTCGCCGCTGCCGAAGGCGTGGTCATGTTCGCGCTGCCGCTCGACAGCTTGGGCAGGATCTGTGGCTGTTTCGGCTGGATGAGCCGGGGGGCACCAGAGGTGCGAGGACTGGGGCTGGCCGAAACCACCTGTGCGACGACGGGTCTCGACGCAGGTGCCTGCTGCGGCGCCACGGGCAGAGGAGCGACAGTGGCAGTTGCTTTGGTGGTTGCCGGTGTCCACGCCGACGATGAGGGCAGGCTCTGGCTCCGTGAAGGCACGGCGCTGGGGCCCGTCGTAGACCACGAAACAGAGACAGGGACAGGGGCGGGGAGCGGGGACGCCGAGTGTGGTCGGCTGCTGGCCGGGTAGGTGCGAGTGGAATGTGGCGAGGCACCCGGCAGGCCATTGCTGGCACCAGTGGCAGGTGGCGGAGCGGCAGGGGGCACCGTCAAGGAGCTGACCAGCAGCTGTGGCGAGGAGGAGGCCGAGACGTCTGAGCTGGTGGTCGCGGAAACGGCGAGGGCCACGGTGTCGCGTGCCGTTGCTTTCTTGGAAAACGTGCAGGTAGCAGGTACGTGTGATGAAGCTCTGCACGGGGGCTCTGAGGGAATGTACCTCTCGGAGGGAAGGTCAGTCGCAGTGGGGGAGTCTTCTACCTCGCGGTCGTGATCAGGTGCAGGAGTGGATGTTTCTGCGACCGGATCAGGTGTAGAAGTAGTCGAAGCCGGGGTACCGAGGTAGCGGTCAATGGAGGGCTGCGGACCGGTTCGTACCTTGCTCTGCGACGCCGGGGAAACCTGCCTGGTGCGGGTAAACGGAAGCGGACGGTATGTATTGCCGCTGCGGGCGAGCACCGCAGTGCAGAGGGCATCGTAAGGCTGCGGGCTGGTGCTTGAAGTGGCAGCGAGATGGCGCAACTCTACCGGAAGGGCGTTGAGAAGAATGGCGTGCATCAGCAGCTGGTCCGTGATGCCATTCACCGCAAGAACGGCGTCGAGCTGCATAAACCATACCTTGGGGTAGGTCGATTGGAACGGCGGCACTGGCGGGCAGAGCTGCGGGAACATGGCGGCGGGCCGTTCGGCGAACGGCGTGTTCTCCGGGTCACCAATGTAGCGACGAGAGAAGAGGAGACGTGAGATGATGTCGAAGGCGGCCGATGGGGCCGTGCCGATCTCGCCACTTTATTCCAGGCCTGAAGCGGAGCCACGTCGGCTACCAGCGTCCAAACCGCCAGGCCAGAAGCTCGTTCTAATCCTCGCGCAGGTGACGCTAGCTCGAGCTGCGCGAGGATTAGAACGAGCTTCTGGCCTGGCGGTTTGGACGCTGGTAGCCGACGTGGCTCCGCTTCAGGCCTGGAATAAAGTGGCGAGATCGGCACGGCCCCATCGGCCGCCTTCGACGTCATCTCACGTCTCCTCTTCTCTCGTCGCTACAATATCTTCATTACCGTCGTGGGGTAACACCGGATGATGAATGTAGGTGAGGTCGCGACAAATACACATCAGAGCTTTGCTATTGTCCGCAGTTGTAGATGACATGAATGAATCATAACCAGAAAGTATGATTTCGTTCTGCAAATTTGACTCGCAGATTACAATAATAGAGAACTTATTGGTGTACACAAACCAACAGAAATCGGCGATGCGTGATCTGAGTCCCCGGGAATTCCATTAAATAATCGCTGCCTTTCAGACTTCTCTGAAAGACAGTGGCTGGTGAGCCATTATTTACTCAAGCGCTGTGAGCACTGGACTTAAAGCTTCCAGTAATTGCAATGCACTTCTTGCTTATGTTGTGTGCGTGTTGCTTAACGACAAGTGAATGGCATTAATTAAGGGTCGCAAAAGAGATATCAATTTCCTGATCTGTGTCCCGCAAGTCCTTTATTGCAGCAGCTTGCTTTGAAGAAGACGGCTTCTGCTGTGGCTCTTCTGTGCATTGTGTACGCGTAAGTGGCGGCACTCTTTTGTAGAGACTGGTCTGCCCATTTGCTCTTTTCCAACGTCTGTGTTTGCCGTACTGGAAACTGCAGCTGGCGATCTTTCCTGATGCGTCGACTTGTTGCCTGAAGTTGGTGCTGTCCGACGTGAAGACCTTCGACGGGGACCTCGTCTTCGCCGAATTTTCTCAGCAGCTTCTTTGTGGGTTGAGCTGTCTCGTAACATTTGCTTCAGAATAGAAGATTCTTTCTTTTTGTGCGGACATTATTTCAAAGAAGCCTTGTGAGCACCCTGACAGTTGGGACACTTCAGTGTGGTAGCGCTACAGTTGTCTTCCACGTGTGGTTCGGCGCACCGGGGGCACGCTGCGGAGCACCTGCAAACACTCTTTACATGGCTGATCTTCTGACAATTGACGCATTGCACGGGTTTAGGAATAAACGGTCGAACTTGTTAACAAAAGTGGCCAACTTTCACGTATGCGGCAAGACAGTCACCTTTGATCGTTACTCTCAAACAGCGTGTGTTATCAAGCCATCCAACGCTGGCAATGACGTTGTCTTGACTCGCTGATTTTATAAGTATTGGAAGGTCTGCGTTTGGGATTTCCATGGTAATATCATAAATGTCTCCTGATGTGGTCGCACCTTCGGCTGGTATGATGGACCTAACTGCAATGTTTCCCAGTTGTGTTACTTGTTGCAGCGTGCTCAGAGACTCAGGTGCAGCACATCGACAGCCAGTATGTTTCTTCTTGTATTAGGCCGCACGTCTTCGATCTTGTTCGGCACAGCGTTTTCACAATAGAGCAAAAGCGCTCGCCTATTCAGAGATAACAGACTTTCCGTAACGTTCTTTGGCACGAACAGGATGGAATGGAGCCATCGCTGGGGCGCAGTTTTCACGGTGGCTGTACTTGACACCGACGATGGATGGACGATGCGTCGCTTGGCATTGCGGTGCAGGTAAGGTTGAAAGCCATCGTCTGAGGACTCGTCGCAAGATGCAGAGTACAGCTCAATGTCATCACTCTCGCTGGATGAGTTTCCTCGCTTCCTCTAGGTAGTGGCCACGATCGAACCGAAGTCGGAGGTCACCTCGTGAGGTTGTACAACCATTACCGCAACGTACGGGGCAATACACCCCAGAGCTGCTGCGAAAAGTCCAGAAAGCACTGAGACGAGCGAGATGTGTTCTACCTAATTTACCTAAATGACCTAAATGACATAGGTACCTGAATGACCAGTTAGCAGATTGTCTAGCTCACCTAAAATTGAGCAATATCATTGTGACTGATGCGTCTGTGACAAATTAAAGGCTGAGGTCGGCATCTTCTCTCCTTCTTTTGACTGGTCCTTTTCGATTCGACTCCCAGATTATACCCCTGTATTCATTGCAGAACTATTGGCTATTGTTCTTGCCCTACGCAAATAGCGCTCAAGCGAATAATCAGCAGTTATCATTACAGATTCATTATCAGTATGCAATGCACTTTCTGCGGCAGCAAATTCAGAACTGATGAATATGTTTCGGCGTTTAGTACCAAAAAACGTAAAAAACTGCATTTACTGTGGGTACCGGGCCACCGCGGAATATATTTGGACGAAATGGCGCACTCTTTAGCAGCAGTATCCCTGAGTGGGCCCAAAATCCCAGTTTTGCCACATACGGCTTGAGTGACAGAGCTAATGTTCCGATATGCTTGTTTGCAATGGGGAATAAATAATTTCGATAAATTCAAAGATTTCGAGCATTTAGAGTATTGCTCGAATAAACAGTGGTGTGTATCTCGCCTGTTAGAGGTGACATATACCAGATTGCACTGTAAAGTTCCAAAACCTAATTATTACCTTAACGAAGCTCGAGTCAAGGCGTCACCGGTGTGCATTTTTTGCAAGAAAATGAAACAACTGAACATAATTTTATTCTGTTGTCGTTACTCCTCTCAGAGAAAAATATTTTTACAAAAGCTCGGAATACAAGTAAATCTACCAGTACTTTCATCACTTGGTGGCACTTCATTTGGTTAGTGCCTCAGGGTTATATGTTTCACTGTGTTTGATTACATCAATGCACCTAAACGACTACCGTACTAGTGAACCCTAAACTTTCCAGTCCAGACCTTAAGTTTATAAATCGCAGCGATGTCAGGAACAAGAGATGGTTTGACCCCTTGCTCAGCAAACATTTTTGTTTATTGGCAGCATTATCTCTACTAATTTTTCAGATTGGTCTTTGTTCATTTTAGTTTCATTTAAGCATCTTGCCACCCGGTTCTTGGCCCATCCCCCTCTGTGGATGAGCGCCATCCGTCTAAACTCATCAGCATCAGGGTGCTTATTTTGTTTTGGCGTTTTTGGTGAATTTACGCAATATCCGAGGATGATATTTCTCCTGCGGGCAGCGATGGATCCAGACCCAACAGTATGCGATCCGGACGTGGCGTCATTTTCGACATCAACCTCAAGGAAGCGCAACTGCCGGGAGGACGCCAGCACCAGTGACAGCACTGAACTGTACACGGTGAGTAGTCAAGACAGCGACGACGATTTCATCGCCGCAGTGAAGCATAAAGCTAAAGAGAGAATGGCCGGCGCGTCTTCACCAGCTAGCGTCTCTACCGTGATGGCTGCGTGGAGTTCTAAACGCCATATATACTTTTAAGGGCGAAGCTCCTTATAGCCGCACCCATTCGTCCCTCGTAGTCGTAGTAGTAGTGTGTAACCAGTCTTACATTTTCACCTCCAAGGTGGTGCTGGTGGAAGATTTCTTCTGTGCGTTTTTGAACAATGAAAAATTCGCAGCGTGCACTATAAATAAAAGCCGAATTTTCCGGTCTCTCATTCCCGCTTAGCAGCCATTGGCGTGTACAATGAGCACAATCTGACTAGAAAGGGTTGCTACGTTATACTCGCTGGGCGTAACCTCCTTGGTTATAGAAATATTTAGCGAGCGTTGGGCCGCAGTGACATGAATACAGTGAACTAGTTTATACCGTGATCTCGAGGTGGTTAAGGGTGGGAAGTAGACACGAAGCACAAGCCGAAAAAGTGTGCCTGTGCCTCCTCTCGTTCGTTCCTTGGAATGTCCGCTGGATGGCGGTGCTTCTATTTGTGGCATATAATGAAAAGATGTGCGATGGTGGCCCTTGGAGTGTGGAATAGGTGGACGAACGGACACACAGAGAGATGTATAGACGGACGAAAGGATGGCTGCAAGGAACGGATGGACGCATGGACGAACGCAGGGACGGACGCACAGATGGACGTGTGGATGCAAGAACAGACGCATGTTTGGATGGGTGGATGGACGCAGGATGGCCACACAGACCCACGCATAGACGGACGGAAGCAAGAACAAATGGAAGGACGGATGCTTCGCCACACTCTCCATCATTCATGGACTGAATTTGCTGCCATTTTTGGTTCCTGTTAACTCTTCGATCAACCTGAAGAACATGAACAGGCAAGTGATATCAGCACGTCTCGAAGCTACCGTGCCTTATGAGATAAAGGATATTAGACTCAACCCACAAAAGAATATCTTGGCCATAGAAAGAGCACCCGGCTTCGCTACATACCCTGCGAATGGTCACGGAGCTTGGAGGCATCAATCTCAGTGTTTACATTCTGCAGGATAGTGACACGATGACAGGCGTCATTTAGGACGTTGATGTTTCCATACCAAACGCAGACCTTCCTGTGCTGATGAAGCCAGCTACTGAGGCAACGGACATATTGCGAGTATGCCGGCTTGGAAAAACCCGTTGCATCGAGGTGACCTTCAGAGGTGATTTCATTCCATCACATGTAAAGGTTGGTCACTTTCGTCACGTTGTCCGACCATACATCTCAAGGGCACTACAGTGCCACAATGGTCTAAAACTGGGTCATATTAGTGCTTAGTGTAACAACAAGCGAGCATGCCCACGTTGCGCCGAACCACACAAAGCAGCGGCTTGCCAAGCAACTCTCTTAAAATGCAGCAACTGCAAAGGGAACCATGAGACCTCATCCAAGAACTGCCCAGTGCTCAAGTAGGAGAGGAGCATTCTGAGACAAATGGTGAAAGACGGATCTTCACGAAAGGAAGCGGTAACAATTGTTCAACGACGGCATTCCCGTCAACGGTGGTGCTCGATGAAAAGAAAAAGCAGTCCTGTGCCGAATGAGCCTTCACTTACACCGCCATCGCCCCCAGCACCGCCGCCACGACCACAGCGACCTCCCCTGCCACCGCCACCAGGTGAGGTACGTCCAGAGATGCCGGAAGACACTGTGGCGCAACAGAGAACACCTGGCTCTAACTGGTCCGCTTTACCACGAGTTCACGTGTCTACGGAACCATAAGATCGACAGTCAACAGCAGATATGCCCCCAGCAGGCAGTCTATTAGCCCAAAAGGTACATGTTTTAAATGCGAAGCATTTCTTGCGAATTTCGGCGACTTTGAGCGTATCTATCTATCTATCTAACTATCTATCTATCTATCTATCTATCTGTCTACCTATCTATCTATCTATCTATCTATCTATCTTTCTATCTATCTATCCGCCTATGACTTTTAGCTCTCCTGGCCGTATCGACAATGGTATCAGTACCAAACTTGGTATGGCATAACGTAACTGTATGAAGAACACATCTCACTAGTCATAACATGAAAATCGTGATATGTATGTCATGATTGGCACGATTCAGGTTTATTGATCCTGCAGTTCTTGCGGTGGTTTCGTTCACATGGCATGTTGCAAAACCGGTATGGTTCGACATGATGGCATCGCAAACACAAGCAACAGACCCTAACATGAAAATCATGATATGCGTGTAACAACCTGACTACATGCCACGCTCGTGGCCGTTTCGCTAGCGTCACGTATACCAACGTTGGTATTACAGTACGTGAATGGACAACAAAGGTATGTGACTGGTGCAAACTTGATATTCATGAGGTGCGCGTCATGTAACAACATGACTACATGCCACACTCATTATCCGCTGGCGGCCGTTTCGCTAGCTTTACTTATACCAAACTTGGTAGTGATGGGAAGTGAACGACATGATAAACATGAGATGCATGTCATGCAACAACATGACTACACGCCACACTGATAATGCATTTGCCGCCGTTTCAGTGGCTTCACATAAGCCAAATTTGGTAATACGTGACACCGATGGATGATGAATGTATGCGACTGCTGCAAACCTGATAATCAGGAGATGCGTGTCATGTGAGAACATGACTACATGCCACAGTCAAAGTGCCAACACATTTCATAGTGACGCGGTTCGCGTGCTCGCCGGCGTTCATTCAATCGCGTCACGCCGGTGTTGCCACGCCCGGTGCCGGTCTTGCTATATACTCGCACACGTGCGCCGTGCTGCGTTGCTTTGACGTTTGCGTGTTTCAGCGCCTCTGGCGTCCCTAGGTCAGGAAAACAGGGAGATGCGCTCGTGAAAGTTTTGCTAGCTTCACATATACCGAATTGGTTATCACGTGACAATAATGAATGACGGAATATATGACTTGTGCAAATAAAATAATCCTCCACGCGTGTCATGTAAGAACATGACAACATACCACGCTCATAGCATGCTCGCGGCCATTTTGCTAGCTCCTAAATTTGATATCACGTGACGTGAATGGATGACGAAGGTAAACGACCCATTCATGCAGTTGCCAAGTGCTTTTGTTGAAGCTCAGAAAGTCTCCATTGGATTTGACATCATACTAGCCTATAGCACTAGCAAGCTGCGTCGGAAAGGTCATGAAAAAGATGCTACTTACCTGCATGGATTGGCACTTGGAACATTGTAACGTCTATCTTGATGCTATGGCTGGCTTTCGATGAGGTCGGTCCTCAATTGATAGGGTTATTGACTTAGTGACCTCTGTTCAGCAACAGAAAATTGAGAAGCGGCTGTCGGTAGCTCTGTGCTTAGACGTGAAAGGTGCCTATGACAACGTGACCCATGAGGCTGTTCTCAATGCTCTTGAAGCAGCTGAACTTGGAGGTCACGTCTTTCGATGGGTAAGAAGTTACCCCACAAAGACTAAGCATTTCAAAAGTCATCGGGTGCACACAAGGCGGTGTTTTGAGCCCGACTCCTTTCAACCTGGTTCTGGAGGGGCTTACCGAAATGCTGCCACAGGCGGCTTATATACTTCTCTACGCTGATGATGTCTGCATTTGGGCGTCCGGCGTGACATGACCTCAGGTGCGCGCAAAGATACACAAAGTTGGAACAATGACATCGTTATACCTTTACTAGCAAGGTTTGACTATCGCCACAGAAAAATGCGCAGTGGTTGTAATTACGCGCTAACCGATGTCTTTCTACCCAATGGACCTCGATGGCAGATCAATTGCTTATAATAGCAGTCATAGATTCTTAGGTGTCATCGTAGATCGTGACCTAACCTGGAGCCCACATGTCGCATACTTGAAGAAAAAGCTCATTGGCATTCAGAAGGTATTCAAGTTCTTCGCCGGAAAATTTCGGAGCCCATCCATGCACTCTATGTTGCAGCTTTACACAGCCCTTTTTCTCGTTATTCTCCGGTACAGCCTTCCTGTCCTGTCCAACACGTGCAAGACTAACATCCGTGCACTACAGAGCGTTCATGCCCAAGCACTTCGGACATGTCTTGGCCTTCCAAGATGCTCACCAACAATGGCAACTATTGTTATCGCTTAAGAACAGCCTATCACAACGCACACCATTGTCGAGACGCTGAGAGCCCACATTCGGCGTTTATCACGCCTACCGTCAAATAATTTAGCGTGTTTGAAGACCCATTCATCGTTCTGCGGTATTGTGACATAACATCAGGGCATATTCCCGCCTGGCTTCAAACTTGCGATGTATCCACCAGCTGCATTAGGGAGTATCCGTCAACCTGACGTGCGGTTATCAGTTCCTGTAATCATTAAGAAGGCATGCATGTCACCGCTAGCCCTGTAGCAATTGACTTTGCGTCTGTTGGACGAAAGGTACTTCGACCGCACACATGTTTACACCGATGGCTCTACTAATTCTAACGGCTCTACAGGAGCAATGGTTGTTTCATCTGATAATGTGTTGCTTCAATACAAGTTTTGTCACACCACGATGTCGACAGCAGCAGACCTCACAGCGCTTCAAGGTGCAGTAAAGTACCCTCTTCGGCAGCAACCTAACCAATGGGTCATCTTTTCTGACTCGAGGTCAGCCTTACAGACACTACGGTTTGTAATGCAGCATGGGTGACAAGAACAATATGCATATAAGGCACGACTACCACAAAGCGCTCAGTGAAGGTCACAATATTCTATCTGAGTGGTTACCGAGTCATTGCGAAATCGTCGGCAATGACCGCGCGGATGAAGCTGCTCAATCGGCTCATGACCAAGACCTGCGTACGCCCATACCACTCTTGAGAACGGACGCTGCAGGTCGACTTGCTTGCCGTGTACTTGCTCGCCGTATAACTCTCCTACAATGCCGGATTTCCCCAACATGCACTTGTATTGGATCGACCCAACTTCGCAACGTCGTTTGCCATGCGGGCTCCCACGATGCGCGGAAACTTTATTGTGTCGCATGAGGTTGGGCGTGACATTTACTACTGCTTACTCTCGTCTCTTTGGAAAGGCAAGAACTTCGGCATGCAACATCTGCGCCTGCGAGGGAACGCTTGAGCACGTTCCATCTCACTGCCACAGTCTGAACGACGTATTATGAGAGCCAAGCTCTATCAACTGGAGTCATGGGCCCTTACATAGGAGAAGATCCTGGGACATTGGCCTACGGTTTCCCATACGCGCAAAGCCACGAAAGCCCTTTTGTACTCCTTAAAAACCACCAGACTTCACGACCGCTTGCAAAAGAACAGTGTGAGACTGTGCTGTGTAGCCTCGAGCTGACTATTCATCCTTCTTTTGCTTACTCTTATTGCTTTCTATTTCTTTCCTCTCTATTATTTGCCTATCCAACACCGCAAGTGTAAGGTAGCCACTCGAGCAAAGCTTGGTTAACTTCACTGCCTTTCTTCTCTATTTATCTCTCTCTCTTTCTTTAGTACAATTGGAGCTAGCGAAACAGCCAAGAGCAGTCTATGAGCGTGGTATGTTGTCATGTTCTTACATGACACGCGTGTCAGGATTATCATGTTTGCACCAGTCATATGTTTTGTCATCCACGGCCGTCACGTCACATCAAATTTCGTATATTTCGCACTAGCAAAATGGCCGCGAGCGGATCATGAAGGGCCCAATATATTCCAACGTAGTGTTGAAGCGCACGCACGCTGGGCACAGCGACGCTACATTAGCAAAACGCGAGCACTCTATCGTCTTATGCCAGGCGCGACCAGCGCTCGTCGGCGCGACCCAACGGCCACCAGCGCGAAATGCGACATCGTGCATTTCGCACCGATGCGTTACCAAGACAACACTGCATCTCCCTCTTTTGGCGATGGAGAGACGCAGGACGTGCTGAAACGCGCATGCGTCAAAGCAATGCAGCGCGGTGCGGGCCTGTGAGTATAAGGCAGGACCGGCGCCTGGCGTGGAAACGCCGGCGTGACGTGACGAACTGAACACCGGCGAGCGCGCGCACCGCGTCAGGCCGAAATGTATTGGCGCCTTCACTGTGGTATGTAGTCATGTTCTCACGTGACAAGCATTTCATGATTGTCATGTTTACATCAGTCACATACCTTCGTCATTCATTGGCGTCACGTAACCCAATTCGGCATATGAGAAGCTAGCGAAATAGCCGCATGTGCATCATCAGTGTGGCATGGGGTCATGTTGTTACGTGACACACATGTCATGATTACCATGTTTAAATGTGCCATTTACCTACGTCGTCCGTTCGCGTGGCGTAATACCGAGTTTGGTACATGTGAAGCTAGCGAAACGGGCTCGAGCGCATAATGAGCGCCGCATGCCGTCATGTTGTTTCACGACAGGCAACTCATGTTTATCTTGTTTGCACCAGTATGATACCTCCGTTATTCATTCACGTAGCGTGATACCAAATTTTGTGTTTTTGATGCTAGCGAAATGGCCGTGAGCGCATCATGAGTGTGGGATGTTGTCATGTAGTTACATGACACGCATGTAAAGATTTTCATGTTAGGGTTTTTTGCTTCTGTTCGCCATGCAATCATGTCATACTACACCACTTTTGCAACATGCCATGTGAACGGAACCACCGCATGAGCTGTAGGACCATAAAATGTAAATCATGACATTCACGACAAACGTCATGATTTTCATGTTATGACTAGTCAAACATGTTCTTCATACAGTCATGGTACGGCAAAACTAGTTTGGTGTCGATACCATCATCGAAACGGCCCGGAGAGCTAAAAGTCGTATGCAGCTAGATAGATAGATAGATAGATAGATAGATAGATAGATAGGCTCAAATTCACCGAAGTTCTCTAAGAAATGCTTCGCATTTAATAACTACGCACACACACGGTCACCACAATTCCCTTTTGATTGCATACAACAATGCATACTCTGTCCACCTGGTTTGTTTAGTTCTGCACTGTATGACGCTGGCAGGTCCTCTTGGTTGCTTTTTTTCCACACCTTGCCTGCACTTACAACGGTCATTAGAAGCACAACACAGCACACTTTGCAAACGATCACCAAGATCCTCACGTTGCGAAATTGAAGTAGCACACTCTTACCGACATGCAGTAATGCCTATGCCATACTTTTTATGGGCGGTAAATCACACACTCGCACTTTCAACAGAACACACACGCGCATATTCATATTTCGCCTTCACTTTACTGCACACGAATGACCACGACGATAATCTTCGAGAGTGGTCATCCTAGCGACGCAGAAAATAGACTCTGTATTGCTTCTTCACACTGCTGAAGCGATGGAACGCGGTGAAGTTCTGCCGCTTCGGTGCACTTCAAACGATGCAAAATCATAAACGCCAGCTTTGAATGAAGGCCCACAACGATGATGCTGAGGGCGAGTGAATGAAATAGCTTCATTTTTACGAAGAAAGCACCCCAGAAAACTGAATGGATGCCCGACAGTCTCGGTGCAGCGGCACATCGCCTCTCGCCGCAAACAGTGTCATGCTGGATTAGTCATTGGTTCATCGTGACTCTTACATAATGGTAATGAGCACCTGCAGTTGGACGCACATAATGAAAATGGGCAGTAATCCAATTTAATTTTTATTCTTAGCTTGTCACCGACTATAGTTACTCCAGTCTCGTGGTTCGGCTCCACGGTTACTACCTGTCTTAAATAGACGTACAATTTTCGAACCTGGAGTGCACTGCTACCTATCTCACAGCACTGTTCTCTTCTGAAGTTCTTGTATATTACCCACATTTTCTTGAGATTAATTTTAAGACATATAATTATGTTCTCCTTGTCTAGTTCAGTAATCATGACTGGCAATTCGTCCCCCGAATGACTCAGCAGCGCTATGTCTTCGGCATACCTCAGGTTACTGAGGTACTGTGTATTAACTTGTATTCCTAACCAACCTTGATCATGTCGAATACCTTGTGCTATATCATAAAGATTCGGCGAGCTGGCTTCAAGAGTCGTGCGAGAGACGCTGGTTAGAACCGCAGGGAAGAGGTCGCAAGTGGCACGGCACAACAACGTATAACTCAACCGAATAAGACACAAACAACACAAGTACAATGCATCGAGGAGGAATAAACATCTATTCAAACGGCATACTAAGGTTTCCGTGGGTGGAGCCCTTATTCCAGGGCACCACTGGCCCAAGCGGCTCGCTCGGTCTGGTCCAAGGTTGCCGTCTGGCTTTCCAGATACTGCCGGGTGAGTCGCACCTCCTATGACCTTTTAAATTCGTTTCGTATGATGAGGGGCGAGTTACCCTCTGTTGATCTTTGTCGGCAAGTCCAAGTGATGTGCTGGAGGGTCGGTGTGTCACCGCACCAAGGGCAGCGGTCATCGCATTGGCATGGCCAGATTTTGCTAAGTGTGTGTAAGTTTAGATATGTGTTCGTCTGTATTCGTCTCCAACCCCTGGATTGCCAGCGGGTCAGTTTACGGTGGGGTGGTGCCATCGTCTGCCTGGCCCGTCTTTGTCTCTCAAGGGTATCTCGCGGTAGCGTAGGTGTGAAGTAATCCGCCCGGGTCAGCATGTCCGGGGCTCGGAAAAATAATGCTCGAGCCATGCGGTCTGCCCGTTCGTTTCATCCTACACCTTCTTGAACGGGGCACCACGTGATGCCGTGGTCTTCTTGGAGGTTAGATCCTAGCATGCGTAGAACGCTCTTGGAAAAGACGCCATTGAAAAACAGTCGGCAAGCCTCTTGAGAATTTATGACACCGTGCGCAGAAGTCTCGTGCACTCTGCTGCACGGAAGGCTAGTGCTATGAATGCCGCTTCTGGTACAGCCGTGCTTTTGGTACCTATTGTCGCCGAAGTGATCGCTTGGCTTCGCATGGTAACGACTGTGTCAAATGAGTTTTGCCTCGTTAGGTATGAGCTGGAGTCTGTATAGTAAGTGTCGGGGTCATTTCGTAGCCATTCTTGTGCCACCGCTCTTGCTCGTCTGCGGCCGGCACTAACATTGGGGTGCATGTTTCTCGGGATAAGGGCGACATATATGTGTCCCCTGTTTTTTCTGGGTATTTGATGCGGCTCCGTAACGCAGAACTGTGGTGACAAGGGGTAGTGAAGCCTCCTTAGCATTAGTCTGCCTTGCATCGTAGAGTTAAGTCTCTCTCTCTGCGCGATCAATACGGCTGCGGCGTGTTGGTCATATGTAACATATACACCCAAGCATTCCAAACGCTTTGTGTCAGTGCAGTCTGGGAGGCCAAATCCAGCTTAGTAGGCAATGCGTATGAGTGTGTTGGCCTGCTCTGTTTCCCATCTGCGTGTGAGTTGGTACAGCAGAGCATATGTAAGGCGGCTAATCATAAACGCATGTACAGACCTTCTGGTGTCTTCTTCCGTCATGCTCTCATTACTGCAAGTGACTCGCTTTATGAGTCTCGCTACGCTCCTCGTTCTGCGTTTCAGTGTTTTTAGCGTAAACGATGTGCTGCCTGTCTCCTCTCTCCGCATTCCAAGCACCCTGAGCTCCGATACTTGTTTTATCTGGTTCAAATTCAGCTCCAGATTGAAGGTTGGGGAGCGTGTCCAGCGGGTGTTCTTGGGCTGGATTTGCATGTATTCAGATTTTTTTGTTAGACAAGGAGAGCAGAAAAGTAGGTCTTAAAATTAATCTGCAGAAAACGAAAGTAATGTACAACAACCTCGGCAAAGAGCAGCGCTTCGAGATAGGTAATAGTGCACTTGAAGTTGTAAAAGACTATGTCTACTTAGGGCAGGTAATAACCGCAGAGCCGAACCACGAGATTGAAGTAACTAGAAGAATAAGAATGGGGTGGAGCACATTCGGCAAGCACTCTCAAATTATGACAGGTAGATTGCCACTATCCCTCAAGAGGAAGGTATATAACAGCTGTATCTTGCCGGTACTTAGCTACGGAGCAGAAACCTGGAGACTTACAAAGAGGGTTCAGCTTAAATTGAGGACGACGCAGCGAGCAATGGAAAGAAAAATGGTAGGTGTAACCTTAAGAGACAAGAAGAGAGCAGAGTGGATTAGGGAACAAACGGGGGTTAAGGATATCATAGCTGAAATCAAGAAGAAGAAATGGACATGGGCAGGGCATGTAGCGCGTAGACAGGATAACCGCTGGTCATTAAGGGTAACTGACTGGATTCCCAGAGAAGGGAAGCGGGTTAGGGGGAGACAGAAGGTTAGGTGGGCAGATGAGATTAAGAAGTTTGCGGGTATAAATTGGAAGCTGCAAGCACAGGACCGGGTTAACTGGCGGAACATGGGAGAGGCCTTTCTCCTGCAGTGGACGTAGTCAGGCTGATGATGATGATGTTCAACCACTCCTCTCTGTAATGCCTGTAGTTCCTTCGGGCCCTGAGAGTATAAAAATAAATAAATAAATAAACCCCAGTAACTTGGGGTAAACCACAATTACTATTTGAAGGTAACTTGGCTTGCAAAATACGAATCACTCGTCATCACATAAATAATGCCGCAATGCCGTCGCATACGTTGTCACTTTCCGCCAAACAATGTCATAACCACTGGCGACTATGTGCTACTGCTATGCAGTTAGATCTCACCGGTTCGAGGGTAAGATGTTTTGACGAATACGAATTGCTGCTCATGTCATGAATATTAGTACAATCTCATCGCGTAGGTCATAAAACACTTTCCGCCAAACAGTGGCACACACCCACCCGTGGGTATGTGCCACAGGTTGGCTGGTTGGTTGATTGGACCCAAGAGAAATAGCTCTCCTGCCACGGGGGATCGGCCATTCACACTTCAAATCTACACAGTGCACAGGAAAGACGAGAACATGCATGTACGTATTTAACGCGTGTGCGTTAAAGAAAGCCGGCACCGGCCGCGTTGATCCAACGAATGGGAAGGAAAAATGTCATGGTCTCGGCAGGAATCTAATATCAGCATTCAGCGTACCACTCAAGCATTCTATCACAGGGCCAAGCAACGTCTCGCAACTGCTTTTTAAATAGACCAGAATGTTCATGAAGATTAGTCGGGGATGTAGTGTTGGCTATCCAACTTCACAAAAATTATCTTTTATAAACAGTATATTCTTCCTAACTTGGGTAGACGAATGTAAGTCCTGCTAGGTGAGATGGCTTGGGCGTAACAATATTATGACTGCGGTGATGACAAGAATAATGTGATTATCCCGCTAAATACGTTGCAAAACCCTTACATTCTGACACGTGTGGCACACACACGTATACAACGACCAAACATAAGTGTGTACGTGCCACAGGTGTTTACCAACTTATCCCTACCGAAGAACGGCGAGAACACACAGTGGCAACTTAAACGCAACAGCGTCAGGAAAGCTGAGAGCGTCTGAGTCCACCCGGCAAATGCAAAGAATAAATATCATGCTCCCAGTAGGAACCGAACCCAAGCATTCAGCGCGGCAATCAAGTATTCTACCACTGAGCCACGCCTTGTCTCGGAGCAGGCATAATGCAGCTGAAACGTCAATTTCGGTTGCTGTGCGGCCTATTTCAATTATTCATTTATTTATTTACATGCACGAAGGGCAAGAACAACGACAAAACGTCGAGTAAACAGATTGCAGACACAGATTCGTATATATATATG